>NC_081769.1:5939251-6248894 GCF_963082965.1 Carassius carassius
TTGTCCCCATATCAAGGATCACCACGTCGTAGTCCGTGCAGACAACATGTCCGTGGTGTCCTACATAAATCGCCAGGGCGGTCTCGGGTCCCGAAACCTGTGCAGGCTGACGGAACGCCTCCTGGTTTGGGCTCAGCGCAACGTGCGCTCGCTGAGAGCAGTGCATGTGCCTGGACTGCAGAATCTGGGTCCAGACAGGCTGTCCAGAGGCAATGTTCCTACGGGCGAATGGTCTCTACACCCGCAAACAGTCCGGCTGTTGTGGGAGAGATTTGGCATGGCGGAGGTGGACCTCTTTGCGTCCCACGAAAACGCTCACTGCCCCGCGTTCTTTTCCAAGAACGAAAGAGCGCTGTCACGGAGATGGCTGTGCTGCCCGCTTTATGCGTTCCCTCCCGTCTCCCTCTGTCCGCAGGTGATAGAACGGGTGAGAGAAACGAGATGTTCAATACTGCTTGTAGCACCTCTTTGGAAGAACCAACCATGGTTCCCAGATTTGATGCAGTTAGCAGATGTCGCCCCGTGGCCGGTACCGTTGAGGAGGGACCTCCTCTCGCAGGCCAGGGGCTCGATTTGGCACCCTGAACCGGAGTTGTGGTCCCTCCATGTGTGGGCGCTCAACGGTTACCCGCTGATCTCGCAGTGGGAGTGCTAAATAACATCAGTCAGGCTAGAGCTCCGTCGACACGACGTCTGTATGCCTCGAAGTGGTCGAGGTTAGCTTGAGGCTCGAGGTTATTCACCCCTTAGTTGTGAGGTGACGGAGGTCCTCTCCTTCCTACAGGAGCTGTTGGATAAGGGCAGAGCCCCATCCACGCTCAAAGTTTATGTGGCGGCCATCGCGGCGTCAGTCAATAGGAAGGAACGATTTAGTCATCCAGTTCCTCAGAGGAGCTAGGAGGCTGAATCCTCCCAGACCTCCGTCAGTCCCTATGTGGGACCTCGCGGCGGTTTTGGAGGCCTTGAAGGGTCCCCCTTTTGAGCCTATCCAATCGGTTAGCCTTCAGCATCTGTCGTTCAAGACAGTATTCTTGTTGGCTCTTGCTTCTGTGAAGCGTGTGGGTGATTTGCACGCGCTCGCGGTGAGCCAGTCGTGCTTGGAGTTTGGGCCCAATGACTCAAGGGTCATACTCAAACCTAGGCACGGTTATGTGCCGAAATCCCTCAACACACCGTTTCAGGCTCAGGTTATTGCCCTGTCTGCCCTGCCGGTGTCAGGGGAGGATGGAGACTCGAGTCTTCTTTGCCCTGTCAGGGTTTTAAGAGCTTATGTGTCTCGCTCTGCTGCCTTTTGGCAGACGGAGCAGCTGTTTGTCTCGTTCGGTGGACGTTCCAAGGGAATGGCTGTTTCGAGACAGACTCTATCCAGATGGATAGTTGACGCCATAGCGTTAGCTTACGCTTCCAGGGGCCTTCAGTGCAAGCAAGGCTGTTGTCGGTATAGTCGAATCAGGGCCCTGAGGGGAATTCTGAGTTCACGGGCGCTATGCGCTGCCAACTATTATATTGGCAGTATTGCGTAAGACCCGCATTGCCACATCGGTCAGGCCTTGCCTCGGCTGTGTGATGTCATATTGCCGCATCTACGGATGCTGCTAGATATAGGACGGAGGGCTTTTTCCCTTTTCTGTCCTGGACTCTCTGGGAGTCCCTCAGGTGACTGTGCACTGTAAATCCTGGGCGTTGCTTCAGGTTTACTGGTGTGATCCCTGCGCGCACTGCGTTTTACATCGGGTTCCCGTAGCGTCTTAGCTAAGACGCAGTACGAGAGAGCTCTCGTAAGAGAACGTACTCGGTTACTAAACGTAACCTCGGTTCTCTCTAGAAGAGCGAACGAGTACTGCGTTCTCTGCCGTGCGCACGATTCACTCTGGTTCGCTTCGGCGATGAAATAAATCAGGTGAGTCAGCCTTTTCGAGCTCCTTTTATAGGTTGGGCCACACCCGTTTCGGCGGGAAGTGGCAAGAAGGGCGCGAAGCGCCCTTATGGGTCTGATGTTGCATCAGCCCGCGCTCGATAGGCTGTGCAATTGCCGCAGAACAAGCCAATGAGCGAACAAGCCGTCTCGCCTATGGCTGTGTACTGCTGCAAATGCGCTTTACAAAAATACAAAATTAAGGATAATTTTTTGCTTCAGTATTTCGTGAAAAGAGACTTTTCCCGTAGCGTCTTAGCTAAGACGCAGTACTCGTTCGCTCTTCTAGAGAGAACCGAGGTTACGTTTAGTAACCAAGTACGTTTTATTTATTGAAACCTCAGCATATATGAATGCAAAATATAAAAATGTCATGTTAGTTTAACAAGCACAAATTATGTATCTTGAACATATATAAATCAAGTTTATTAAATGTTTTAAACATAAAAATCATGTTCGTTTAACAAGCACAATTATGTATTGTTAACATATAAAATCATGTTCGTTTAACAAGCACAAATTATGTATCTAACATAAAAATCATGTTTGTTTAACAAGCACACATTATGTATTTTGAACATATATAAATCATGTTTATTTAACAAACAAATGATGTATTTTTAACATATAAAAATAATTTCTGTTTAACAAGCAAAAATGATGTAGCTTTAACATGTGTAAATCATTTTGCGTATACTTAACTTTTTTTATGTTAATCCAACAGGTTTTTTTTTTTCAGTGTATGCACTCAAAAAAAAAGTTGTTGAATGAACTTAAAAAAATTTGAGTAAACTTTTACACAAAATTTAATTACATTTTCCAAACAAACTTTATTTAGTTTGAAACGATTTTTACGTTTGAAACGTTTTGTAATCTTGTTGTATAAACTTAAATTCTTTTAGTCAAGATTACAAAAAGAAAATTGGTCATTCCTACTAGATCAAGTTTTGCCATGCCTAATAGAGAAAATTTTGTCAGGTTAACTACTCTGAATTTTGTCATGCCTACTATATAAAATAATGCCATGTTAACTACATTCAATTTGGTCATGTCTACTATATCTAACAATGCAATGTCAACTACAAACATTTTTGTCCTGCCTACTAGAAAAAATTTAAATCATTTCACTTATCTAACTTAACTACAGTTACTTCCAAATGAAAGTGAAATACTTGTGTTCTATTAAATTAAAACCTTTTTAATGTATACCTATAGTCTACTGTGAAGAAAGTCAATATGTTAAAGTCAATCCATTTTGTAAAAAGCTATTTAAAACATGAGCACATTTAACCAGACATTGCATGTCTTCTTGCTTAAAACTGCAAATATGGCAATGAAACATGCTCACTAAGTAAAAAAAATGACAATGCAAATAAAACATGAGCATATAAGAATAACAGCATTTCATTTTGTTTTTTTAAACATGAGATTAAATGAGTCAGCCAATTAAATGAGATTAAGAGACTTAATCACCTCTTCTCATCATGCAAAAATTCAGATACAACAAAAACACATGAGCATACAAGAAAACAAAACACAGCGTTCACAAAGGGATCCTCAAACACAGCACACCTAAGTGAAGAGTTTTGTTTTCAGTGCCTGTGCTTTGGCAGACAATTTATGCGAGTTCAGCTTGAGAATCATTTTTTGGAGCAACTTAAAAGTTTAATGGAACTCCTGTGGATAAGTAAGTTTTAAAAAGTATATTAGTCCAAGTAGCATGGCTGTAGCCAATGCTACATTACCTAAACCAGAGAGCACCTCCACATCTTCCAGCACAATGCCGATATCTTCAGGGTCTTCTGTTGCATCAGCAAATTAATGCTTTACATCACAGAATCCCAAAAACTTCTTCTTGATGTCCGCTTTGGTTCTTGCAGGGTCATCATCCTTTGGGAAAAAAACTAATAAAAAATTGTAAATGTATGGCATATAAAAAAAAGAATACTTGCAGAAATTATGCCATTACTATACAGCATGTGACTCATAATAATGATCAGTCTGTCATGTCAAATCAACAAGTTTTGATTTTTATACGGCACATTTCTTTTTTTCATGAAAACTGCAATACAGCCATTAAGAAATGTGTACTCTGTTTGTTTTAGACTGGGCCTCAATGGAATAGTTCTAAATCATTAATAAATAATGGTACAGTACTGTAATAAAATGCTATAATGTGACACAGAAAATATGCTTTTTTTGAGAGAAACAAACCAGTTATTTTCTGTGTACAACTCTACTTCCACAGCACATTCATACAGTCACAAGCCATTTGAAAACAATGCTATGGCCTTCAGTCACCAGATCACAACCCAACTCAACACCTTTGGGAGACTGTGTTCCACTTTATAAAGGAAAATAATACAGTGCCTTTATCAATATCACAATAATGAATAACTATGCTACCTTAAAGGGTTAGTTCAGCCAAAGATTATGTCATTAATGACTCACCCTCATGTCGTTCCAAACCCATGAGACCTTCGTTTATCTTCAGAACACAGTTTAAGATATTTTAGATGTAGTCCAAGAGCTCTCAGTCCCTCCTTTGGAACTGTGTGCACGGTATACTGTCCATGTCCAGAAAGGTAAGAAAAACATCATCTAAGTAGTCCATGTGACATCAGAGGGTCAGTTAGAATATGTTGAGGCATCGAAAATACATTTTGGTCCAAAAATAACAAAAACTACGACTTTATTCAGCATGGTCTTTTCTTCCGGCTCTGTTGTTAGCACGTTCACTGCAGTGTAGTGATATCCGGTTCGAGCGCGGGTAAACCGAAGGCTTGAATCAAGGGCAATCATCGCCAATAACGTCATTACATCGAGCGCAAAAGACACGGTGAACAGTTTTCTTCTACTGGTTTATTGAATCGAACTGTCCGAAAGAACCAGTTCGCGGAAAAGAACAGAACTTCCCATCACTACTGTTGATCCAAAAACTGATGCAACTGGTTCTTGACTCGAGAACGAGTCAATGTTTCGTTCATTATCTGGCTCAGTGTTCATCTTCAGTTCTCTCTTCACAGCAGTTCAGTCAGTGTACTGTTTGAGTAAATGAATTACTCTGGGATATTGATTTGTTTGAACTCAGAGGGAGTGTCAGCTACATTAAAAAAGTGAACAGCTTAAGTTATTTTTCGATTAATGAATATTGGAGACGAGAACCGTTTCAAACGATTCAGTTCGATTTGGTGAACTGGTTCAAGAAGATCCGGTTAGATTGAGTGATTCGTTTCGCAAACCGGATATCACTAAACTGCAGTGAACTCTCTCATAACAGACACGGAAGAGAAGACAATGCTGAATAAAGTCGTAGTTTTTGTTATTTTTGGACCAAAATGTATTTTCGATGCTTCAAAAAATTCTAACTGACCCTCTGATGTCACATGGACTACTTCGATGATGTTTTTCTTACCTTTCTAGTCATGGACAGTAGACCTTACACAGTTTCAATGAAGGGACTGAGAGCTCTCGGACTAAATCTAAAATATCTTAAAATGTGTTCCGAAGATGAACGGAGGTCTCATGGGTCTGGAACGACATGAGGGTGAGTTATTAATGACATAACTTTCCTTTTTGGGTGAACTAACCCTTTAAAATCTCTTACTATCACTCAGTGACTGTTTGGAATTGGAAATTCCAAATTAAAAAAATCAATTCATATAGACTTTTTGTGAAAAGAAATTAAATGACATTAAATTATATTTATAAAATCCACATATTCTCAATTTCAATCAAAATATTTGAGAATGAAGTACATGTGCGGACCAGTTTCAAGAGCCATAGATACTTCGGTAACACTTTAGAATAATGGTCCATTAGTTAATGTTAGTTAATTCATTAAGTAACATGAACAAACAATGAAAAATACACCACTGTGTTTTCATTAACTAAGATTAACAAAGATTAATAAATACAGTTATTCATTGTTAGTTCATACTTATTCACACTGAATTAACTAATGTTAACAAGCACAACTTTTGATTTGAATAATACATTAGTAAATGTTGAAATTAACATCAACTAAGATTAATAAATGCTGTAGAAGGATTGTTCTTGCTTAGATCATGTTAACTAATGCAGTTAACTAACATTAACTAATGGACCAAATTGGTGCAAATCTTTGCCAAAATACAGGTTTGTGTACGTTTAATTTCATCTATAAAATCATTAGTCACCTTATTTTCAAACCAACATACATTGATGCAATGCCATTCACCTAAACGAGCACCTTGCATAAAATAAATTACTTTATTACTGAACAAACAGAATGTAATTACTTTGTATGTTAAAGGTATAGCCTGGAATTAAACTCCTGTTTTCATCTGGCCAGAGAGTCGAACTGGATGATGACATCACTGAATAATCAATGAATTGACTTTAGTTTAAAAAAATAAAATACTGTTTGTTATTGTCCTCTTGCGTTATCGACAAACTATTTTCCTGTTTAATTATGCTGCTTTGTCAATGTGTATTGTGTAAAGTGCTATATAAATAAAGGTGAATCGACTTGACTATTAAGAACTGTGCTTATCAAACAGGATGATATCACGTAAACCTAAACCAGTGGCTGTGTGGAGTACAAAGGTTTAAAGTGAAGTTAACATCAGTCATTTAATTCAAATCTTAGCTTTACAGTTTACTCTATTTTGAAATTAAAAAATTGACTAACTCTTTCCCCATCAGCAGTTTTGATGGGGAATATCTTTTGATATTTAAACATGTCATGTCTTTTGCAAGGTCAAATTTGTTATTACTTGTGATGACTGTTTGTAATGAAAGAGAACTCTATACTCACCAAATACTCCATCACATTCATTTTCATTCAGTTTGATGCATAGCCCCTTGAGAATGCACTCTTGCTTGGTCTCCATGGTGGCATTGTAAGAAAACAGACAAAACATTTTTTTAAGTTTCTGATATTAATACATTTGACACCCTCCAATACACATCTCTGAGCCATTATGCATTACAGAGCACTATATCAATAGCTTGTATTAAAAAGCAATATATAAAAAAAAGTGAAATAAAAAAGCAAAAAATAATAATAATGCAACCTGAGACATTGGCACCATCACATCTTGCATCTTTTTTTCTAAACACTCCACCTTTTTTGGTAAACACTTGCAGCAGATCATCAGAGAACAGATCCAGTTTGGACAGGAATTTTGGACTGTAAATGAAGGGTTGTGATCCGATGAAATTCAGCATTTATCTGAAGACATAAGTTACAGAGGTCTTGTTTATGGGCAATTCAGCAAAGAAATTTTTTTTAAAATGCTACAAAGAGAAAAAAAAGTATTTAGTACAGGGTCAGGGTGCCAATTTATTTATGACAGAAATCATTATTGTCGATTATTCCTCTTGATATATTAATCGCACGTAACAGAATAACATTAACTTACACATACAAGCACTTGGAGAAACGTAACGTTATTAGCTGCCTACACAGACATAATGTCGGTCCATGACCATAATCTAGCAAAAGAAATGCAAAAACTCCGCTTACAATTACTGAAGCAGCGAAATGAAATGTAGTACTTACGTGGCTAAAACACTATTTGTTGTTTAAGACGAGAGACGTCGTGAACGCGGTGAATTCAATCACGAGCACGTGAACTCAACATGCGTGACTAATCTAAAGCCTTGGATTGGCTGCTGTGCGCTTTGATTGGCATCTCAATCGTTTTAACAATGACGAGCGATAAATTAAATATAGATGAGGAAGACCTCAAATATACATTTGAAACTTTTTTGTCACCCTAACAAAAGCTGAATGCAGAGTAAGAATTTAAAATCCTAGGGGGGGGGGGAATTTGGCCATTTCTAATTATCCGGCGTGTCTTATGGTCCTGGTTTTATATTAATTCATGGTACTGAAGGGTTTTCTGTTCTCTCTGTTCCGCGATTGGTCATGCTAACGTTATTTGGTACTTTTAGTTAATAAAAAAAAAAAAAGGAATGTTTTAACATATTAATGACTGCACCACGTGCTGAATCTAGAAACCTAACATTAGATACAAACGACACACTTAAGAGCTATTTTCATACAGTGCTTATAGAAAAATAACTTTCTGGTATGCAACAAGATGTTAACAAAGCATATTTTAATTAGTTTGTTAATTAAACCAAATTAGATGGACGAAAAATCTTTTTTTGAGTGTGGGCGTGCTGGACTGGAAATAAGGTGTATTCAGGTGCATTGTTGGTGCATTGACCAACTAAAACCTGGTTTGAAGTCAATGGTGCAGTATTTTTCTATTACACACACAGGAACGCACAGCAGCACACAAACATGCCAAATATTACAAATTAAAGGATTGCAATGTAAAAGATTATTTTTGTGTAGGCTACATAAATATCAAAATGCCTACATGTCATAATGGATAATCATTGATTGAAAAGTGGATTTGGACACACCCTGAGTGTGCATACGCCTTAGACCATGTGCTCATATTGTTAAAATAGGACCCATCATTTCTGCAGGAAAAAATATAAAAAAAGTTGTTTTTATGCATTCAGATAAGTAGACATGTTAAAACCCTGTTTGGTAACAATAAAACATAGGGAGAAAAATGTTACAATTCTTAGGGCCCTAAACATATATATTTGTTTTACTTTTAATAAGCTGATGTGAAATTGTACAAGTTCTATGATTTTAATTTGGGATTTGAATGATTTGATTAAATCAGTCAGTGAAAAGATTCCTGCTGAAGCTGGCTGGTATGTTTTGTCAGTAGTTAGAGACTTAAATCAACTACAGCATAAGAAATCAACCTGGCATGAAATTTTGTAAACTGTCATGCATATAGGCTGTCATCTAGACCAGTGTTTCCCAACACTGTTCCTTAAGGCAAACCAACAGTTCATATTTTAAAACTCTTCCTACTCAAACAAACCTGATTCAACCCAGCTCATTACTTAAGGCTTAAAGACCTGAAATGGATGGGTTGGAAAATGGGTTTATTCGAAAAGTATATTCTTGGTGTGCCTCCAGGAACAGGATTTAGACACATAGGGCCTTGGCCACATAAATGTGTCGTCGCAAAATGGATATAAATCTGATCTTCAATTCCTGTGCTATATTTACATTTAACAGAGTTCACATCAACGAAATCAAATTTAGAATTTATAGCCGTCTCGAAAGCATTTCGGAGGGCATTTACACGTGGTCTTTTTGTGATCGGATAGCTATCCGATCAGAAAAAAAGGATGAAGTGACCAGGTGTAAACAGGCCCTTAAATACACCCCAGAGAACAGAAAGAAAAAAAGATCACTCTTAAAGGCAATTCTCTTGCTTTTGTGTCTAAAACTCCAAAACATTGTTGGGCACAGAAAATAAACACACAAGGAAAATTTAACAGCACAATGATTACAGCGGTAGTAAATTAAGCTAAAAAAAGAAATGTAAATAAATAATTACAATTATGATTAATTACAATTATTTATATGAGCTGCCAGTAGTAATTGTAGCATAATTAATTTGCCATTAACTAATCTGTTGGGGTGAATGTCCAGTGAATACTTAGGGTAATTTCATATAAATTATAAGAAAGGATATTTTCGTGGCCACAGAATATACTTTCAATAGTATTAATGCATCAGAGCATGTAGTCAAAGGATCAAGAGGATCAAAATCGTAAGGGACATTAATATGCAAGGCAGAATCAGAAACTCATGTAATTTGTGCTCAAGAGTTTTATTAACTAAACACTAACGCAAACTAGTCTAACAAACATACATGCATACAATCACTGATACAGGGGAAAGGGCAAAGATTGAAGGATGGATTTGATGGATGGTACCATCAGGAAAACCAGAGAATGAAGCTATGAAAAGAGTCAGTTAACCACCTGAGTAAAACCATCAGTGCCATTTATAACAGGGTCTATAGCTTATACTAAACCTCTGTTTCATTTAGTTAAATGTACAATACTTGCATTTCCTTGGCCTGGAACGAGTGTCTGGATGCAAAGTCTTGATGGTTTGGAGGTTCAGTGGTGTAGGAGTGGGTATCATGTTCTTTCCGATTTAAAGAGTGATGAATTCCAAATATATCCTGACTCGATGGTAATTGGGAGTGTCTTCCCAGTGGAACGTGTAAAAGAGCTAAGAGAGGCATCAGCTGACATCCTAAGATATTTGGTGAATGGAAACTCAAGGCACAAAGGCCTGTGACGTGCTTAGGGGTCCAAGAGAGTTCTAGCTCATCCTCCACATCCCCTTTGGATCTAAAAGAACTGCAGACTACAAGCGGGTCACTGACGTGAGGCCTTTAAGGTCTGAGAAGGTTCATGCCTCTCAGGATGGGCTTGTCCAATGAGAAGAGCTGAAATTCCAAGCTGGAGTTTTGAAATTTTGGGGAGTTATACAACCTTTTGTGTGAAAGTCTGATAATTTTCATGTGTAACTAGATCAGAAGTTGAGATACAAACAAGTAAGAATTCTTAGAACACTGACATGTTGCACAGGTATCAACATATAATATACACTCTCATTTAGATCATCAGAAGATGAATTCATAGATACTAAACACGGTAAGATTACATAAATGATTGGTTAATATTATAAGCATGCATAAAACAGTATACAAGAAAAAAAAACAATACACAACAACAGTAAAAACATACACACATGAAGTATATGTGTGTTCATTCAAAGAAAGGTTTGCCTATTAATTAATGAATTACTATATTTTTATAGCAGTATGTTTCAGAGAGAACTTAGAGGAAGATTCTCTATACATACTCTTAGGTCGTAAAAGTTCTGGTCTGGTCTAGCTGAGGTGTTGTGGTTGCCATGGTAACCAGGGGTCTGGAGTCGTTCGCAGACATCCTGGCACCTAGTATGTTTAGAGGGGTCTGTGATCATTTGTTAATCTAATGAATATTTGATTTGTTAAATCAAATGAAAAATGTTTTGTCTGATTGCTCCAAATGCTACACAGCTCATCATCAACCTAAATGATCACCCAACTTGTCTGCTGCCTGTCTGCCTCTAAAGGAGCTCTGAAGTTGACCCATTTTCCTCAAGGTCACTGCATTCATCATTCCAGTATTTTCAGTAGCCAGGCACTCTGTCCACGGCATAGAAAATAGTAAGCATCCATCCCTTAGATTAACACCCTAGCATAACCCTAATACATCCTGAGTGAAAGAGAAGTGTGTTAACTAACTGTTGACTGTTCCTGATGTCCAGGAAATATCCATGGTAACATCTTTTCATTGAGCACAGTGTCATATAAATATAACATATGTTGTAGCAACCTCTGTCTGTCAACAACGGTGTTCCCCTGGGCTCAGGCTTAGGCCCTATTCTGTTTGGCCACCTACACACTGAAATGTTTTTGAGTCACCATAACAAAATTTTAGGTAAAAAGCTTAACCGAGGTGCTGTGTAGATCTGGCCTTTTTATCTGTATAAGGGTTTCTGCAGGTCTTAAAAAAAATTCTTAAAATGTCTTACATTTTGTTGTATCAAATTTAAGGCCTTGAAAAGTCTTAAAAATTTGAGGACGGAAAGACCAGATTTTTGATATGGCTGAATTAAACTTCAAAAGGCTAACATTATGATTTCATTAAATAATCATGAGCGCTGCATGTTTGAAGTCCAGGGCTGTGCTGCTTTGTGTTCTGCTGTTACCAGAGAAACAGTTATATTCTACCAAACGCTCCACCTGCTGGCAGAATGAATGAGCATTTTCAATACAACAGAGTTCAGACCAATGCGAAAATTGACCCATGCTTTTACCCTGCAAACACACAGAGCTTTAAATGTGAACTGGTGGACCAATAAGAAGACAATGCATTATCAAAATCTAAAAAGTGGGGTGTGCGATGTGGTCTTTGAATCCTGATATAATATCGCAATTGTTGTTTTAACTATGTGCAATTTGATATTATCCAGTATATCACGAAAAGCAAACAAAACGCCTACAGAGTGCATGCATACGTTAAATGATGAAGTCTAGCAGGTTAGACTAGTGCGCATGCGTGCACATTTATAGTGCTTTCTTTCACTGCATGAATCAGTCTATTAAAATGTATTTAGAATTATCACATTTAAGGTACCTTTCCATTTTTCAATAATTTCAAATGTCAGTTTTCAATGTTTTATGTTTAAAATTTCAAAACATTATTTATTAATAATAATTTATTAATAAAGTATTCCATTTACCTCTGAGCTTCATTAAACAGTGTGTAAATGCGTCTAAATCCTGCCTCTGTTTCCTCTGCATTGCAAAGATCAGTTTTGTTGATACCGTTTTAATTTGCTTGGTAAAAGCCAAAATGCAAGAATTTGACTCAAAAGTGTGAGTCATGTGACATACAGCCAAGTATGGTGACCCATACTCAGAATTTGTTCTCTGCATTTAACCCATCCCAAGTGTGCACACACACACACACACACACACAGACAGACACAAACACAAACACACACCTTAGGGTTAGGAGTCATACTCTTTAACCACTAGGCCACAACTTCCCCACAAGATGGTGCACACTTTTAGAGAAAATGGCTTAAAGGTAAAAGTGGCCATAAAACTAGTTGGAAATGATTAATTTCGATTTTCCAATTTCTATTACTGTATTTTCCGGAGTATAAGTCACACTTTTTTCATAATTTGGCTGGTCCTGCGACTTATAGTCTGGTGCGACTTATTTATCAAAATTAATTTGACATGAACCAAGAGAAATGAACCAAGAGAAAACATTACCATCTACAGTGCTCCTGTAGTCTACACTGAGCAGCATAGAGTGCCCTCTCGTGGCTGTAGATGGTAATGTTTTCTCTCGGTTCTTGGTTCTAAATAAATGCGACTTATATATGTTTTTTTCCTCGTCATGACATATTTTTGGTCTGATGCGACTTATACTCAGGTGCGACTTATAGTCCAAAAAAATGGTAATTACCATTATTAATAAAATCCCAGAAAATGATTGAGATATATTTTTTGCTGATATCGCATACCCTTAATTTATATTGTTTAATTGATAGAATATTTTATTGATAATAATTGTTAAAATTAATATAATAATTAATAATTTTGACTCATCCATTTTCTTAAAAATGAAATACAGGATGAAATGTAAAGTTTAGCATTTTATAAAATATTTTGTTTTCGTGAAAACTTGCATCTGAACTGTAAATTATGCTTTTTACAGTAATTTTACAGTTTAATATGGTACTATAGACATTGCCCATCCCCGCTCATATGGTATTAATTTTATTTGTGTGGGTCTAAAAAAGATATTAAGTTTGAGCTTAAAAATACTGCAGAAACCCTGTGTATTAACAGACAAAAATATATAATATTAATACAGTAATTTATATGCAGACAGCTGATTTGACAAAATAAAGTTTTAAAGTGCTAAAAAAAAAGTGATTGAAAAATGTCCTGCAAATTGTTTTATCTAAAAGTGCACCGTGTATAAAGTTATTGTCTTTCAAAAGACAGAACTGACTGATGAAAACGAGTCGTTTTTAAAACAAATATTTAGCTGTTTCAAGGTGATATTAAACTGAAACATTAGCATATTTATGTCCGCCCACTTGTTGTGCTTGCAGACTCGGGAAAACTTGAACCTCTCCTCCCTCAAACATACTAACGGATTCCTGTAGAGAAGAAGCTGTGCTCTGCACTGTGAGGGGAAATCCGTTAGGATTTTGATGAATTATGTTATTTTTCCGTTGTATTGTGTATGTGGTTTTTGTTGTGGTTCTCTCTCTCTCTCTCTCTCTCTCTCTCTCTCTCTCTTTTTTTTTCTTTTAGCAGTGCTTGTTAGAGCGAGTACAGGTGCACGGCATTAAGATGACAAGTGGCATGGCTGCTTTGATTTAAAGGAGCATTTCACCCGTGGGAACATTGATCTTCATTGAAAGTGGGTCATATATGTAGTCGAAATCTATTAAAATTTTTGAATTTGGTGCCTTTTTGACCGAGTTATTACAGAAAGTAACTTTAGGGCTCATTTGTATGGAAAACCACAACTCCCACAATGCAACACATTTGCACAGCTCCACAAGCCACTCCCACTAATCCAGAACATTGAGACATTGAGGACACAGTTAGCGATGTATGGTATTTACGTGCCACAGTAGTAAACAATGCCACAGTAAGCTTTTTGTGCATTAAAAAAGGTACTGCACAAATAGTTTACAGTTGACGTTACGTAACTTATTAACCGGGAATCATTTCGTGATAATAATGCTTGAAGAAATTTTGTACATTTCACGAAATGAATAATAAATAAAATTGAAACACTTACTTTACATTTAGACGTCCATTTGTCCCTGCAGGCTTCGGCTGGCGTTTCCAGTTTACCTTCGGAATTCTGAAATATGTCTCCAGGACGCCTCTGTCCATATGCGGGGCGAAACTAGGATGGTTCACAACGCAAACATCAGTGTCCTTGTCTGCCTCAGACATTTCTTCGAGGAGAAATTGGCATCTTTGAAATTCTTGGCAGCAGACGGACTCTAGCTCTGTGTCCGTAGGCGCACAACGAGAGCACAGGCACCACCAGTCCGCACCAGCTCGAGCACGCCCGGGCTCCTCGGACGCGACAGGCAGGTCTCCGGCCTCGGCTGCAGCCGCCGCCTCCTCCTGTTCCTCCATCAGCCTCAGCTGCTCTGCGCTATATTGTGGCTCGTATAGATAGCCACGAACATCTGTTTCGAGCAACAGACTTTGAAAATCCTCTTCTTCCATATCATGAGTTGTTCCTCCAGCCATTCTCGTAAATCTGACTCCATAAGCGCTTGTTAGCTTAGCTACATAGCTTCCAAACAAGATGGCGGATTTTCATTTTCGTTTCTGTAAGTTTAGTCCCACCCACTGATCTGTAATAGGCCTGTAGGGTGAGTGGGTCCCACCCCCTGGAATAATAATAAGCTTGTGTTTGTAGTCTACACTTTTCAATGAGTTTTTACTTCCTGCTTATTATGACGCAAAATGATGATTTTTACGTCATAATAAGCAGGAAGTAAAACACTTAAATCCTTATTTCTCCCATCTCAGTGAAAAATAAAGGGAAAATCCATGATCATTATAATATATGACTGGGTTTCTAACAATACAAAGCTAAATGCAAATGGGTGAAGTGTCCCTTTAACGTGTTTGGATGTTTCCTCCACAAGCTCTCCTCTCTCCTGGCTTCGTGGTGTACTTTAAATTTTCTTCTAAGCCTTGTACCATCGGCGCTATTCGAAGCCTTGCTTGTGTTCATAATGTGAAAATTGTTGAATCACCTGTGTAACAAAAGGAGACGTATGTAGGGAGGTGGGTGCTTTTGTTTTGTTTTTCCTCCGTTTTCTCCTGTTTTGAGGTTAGCAGGGAGGTAAGACTATGTTGTTTATTTTGCTCTTTATTTTGAGAAGGAAAGAGGTGTTATGCGGTAGATAGTTTGAGTTTGGTTTATTATTTTGGCTTTCCCCCCGCCTGAGGTAATTAGCTTGTTCTTTTGTTTGTCTCCTAAGTTTATGTAATTTATAAATCCTTTTCTTATTATACTTCTTGGTTTTGATGGCTTATTATATCATTTAATTAATGAAGCGGGAGATGAGACTCCGGGCATCTTATTAGGGCGGGGTTAAGGTGCTCTATGATTGAAATAAATCCCCGTGTGTTTAGTTGAATTGTGCGGGTCGAAAATTGGCTGTGGTGGTGCAGCTTTTGTCGGACCTCGTAACAGTACAGTTAGGGTATGTCGAAAAACTCCCAACTCATTTTCTCTTCCAACTTTAAAATCATCCGAAATCTCTGCAGAAGCACCCAGTGTTTAGTGCAAGGAAAATTGTAATAATTTACCATGATGTAGGATGCTTTTGAAGTTGGAGGAGAAAAGTGTTGGGAGTTTTTAGGCATACCCTGTCTTGAACCGTTGTACACGAAGTATGCGTGCGCATAGCAGGGCTAGACAAGACCAGCAAAAAGTGTATAATTAAAAAAATAAAAGAAAATAAGACAATGACAGACTGTTTCGTTATGTAAGTTGAGACTGATAAATCCTTTGTGACTGAAGAAA
The DNA here is from genome assembly GCF_963082965.1 of Carassius carassius. NCBI lineage: Eukaryota > Metazoa > Chordata > Actinopteri > Cypriniformes > Cyprinidae > Carassius > Carassius carassius. The sequence continues at coordinate 5,955,195 of NC_081769.1, forward strand.
GGGAGACATGAACATCTTGGATGACATAGGTGAGTAAATTATCAGGATATTTTTATTCTGAAAGTGGAGTAATTCTTTTAAAAACTGTTGCCGTCATGTACTCTGAAGTCTACAGTAGCATGCAAAATATGTATTTAGTTGTGTGTATTGTGTTCACTCCGCTCAACTTGTAGGTCTCTGTCTAACATCAATATCTGTTCATTTGCAATTAGTATTGTATAGATTAACAGTGAATTTGTCGTTGTTATTAGTTGTAGTTCTGATACAGAATGTACAAACTGTACAAACTCAGTGCTTTATCAATACGTTTCTGCATTGGGCTAACACATATAACATGGCTGTTTGTGTGTTTACCACCGAGCTGTGGCCTAAGTAATGGTGATAGGCATTCTGTTATTGACCTGCGGTGCACACAGTAGACCAATCACAACTGACTGGGTCATCGGACCAATCACTGCAGTTTACCGTCATGCAAAAGAGGGGTTTGGAAAAATGAATCGTTAAACGAATTGTCTGGGGGTCATTGAGCAAAAAAGGAAAGTCTCCAACTCCTAAAACCAAAATATGTATATATATATATACCCATAATAGGGGCACTTTAACAAAAGTTATGTTTGACCTCAGTTTTGTTTGAAAATTTGATCACATAATAACAAATCATTGTATATCACATAATCAAAAATCATATAGCAGACGCATACAAAATTGTTACATTTGTGGTTTGTCATATAAAATATAAGGAGGTGTGGACAATAGCATGTTTTATTTACAGAAAAAGAAGTATAAATTCCACAAAATCAAAGAAGTTCTTCCCACAACGCAGCAGAAATGTTTTCCTGTGTCTCTTATTTTAATTAGGGTATGTGCACAGTAGTAGAGCCAAAAGTCTACACAATTTGAAGGTATTCCTGTCTTTAGGAGACTTTGAATTATTGATCTCTGCACAGTAAGCAAGATCCTGGAAGTAGCAAAATGAGGTGTATCATTAATAAAAGATGGTGCAGGAGAGAGAAAGTAGTGTTACTTTGCTTATTTATTTATTTATTTATTTTTTGTTCTTCAGGAGGAAAAACAAAAACAAGGTTGATATATTATGGTTGTTGAATCTTTTAGCATCGATACTGTAATTCATGTTTTTGTCAAACGCTTAGTATTTTTTTTATACATCAAAAAGTTAGTGTAGGTTGCGTTGCTTATTTTAGCTGGGCTTTCAGTCTGAGTGCAGCCTAAAGATAGCACACTAGCTCACCATTGGTAACCAGAATTCATTATGGGATGGTTAAATTATGATTATTTCCTATCTCTTCTCACAGGCAAGTACAGGCATATTTAAAGGGTTAGTTCACCCAACAATTGAATAAAGGGGTAAAGGGGGTTGAATAAATATTATTATTTAATGTTATTAAAATTTTAAACGACTGGTTTTGTTATTGAATATATTTTAAAATGTTAAGTAATTAACATTGCATGATATTATGGTTAGAAGGGTTAACATTTTATGTGTGTATAGCATTTTTGTTTTTAAACTGAAAAAAGTCCATTGCTACGTGCACTGTATTTAAGCTAACAGAGACTTGTTATAGCACTTATATATCAATGCTCTTTTGTTGTTTTTTGATTGCTTCCATTGTCCTCATTTGTAAGTCGCTTTGGATAAAAGCGTCTGCTAAATGACTAAATGTAAATTTAATGTAAACTGGTTTCAGGAAATCTGGCAGAGAATATTATTTAAGAACCTTTGACCCAAATTCAGCCTTCATGTTTTCAAATTTGCTGAAGGCTTTTCAAATTCACTGATCCTAACACTGGCTCTCAGTTGTCACGCATCTGTACACAGTATTTATATGCTGTTGCTTTATTCTCCTCAATCATGGTCCTCTTCTGCAAGGGCAGTGAGACAGATCTCCTCAGCACATCATTACTGTTACCTTACAGACATAAAAGTGCACTCTGTCATGTCGTCTATTAAAAGAAAGAGCCTGTCTTTTATTAAAGTGGATCCACTGTAAAAGTGTCAAATAGTCTGCAAAGGACAAACACTGAGATGATAGAGTTTTGAAAGCTTTTACTTTATAACCTCTTGAAATTGTGTTTTTTTTTTTTTTTTTTTACATTTGGCAGGAAATTTCATCATTCAAAAATCATTTCTTTATTAAGTACACAGAACTCTCTCTCACTTACTTTCTCTCTCTGCACATGTGCGGGCATTGGTTGAGGGAGTGGAGTGAGCGGTGCGGTGAGTGTGGGGTTTTTCGCCCACTGTGGCAGTAATATGTCTCTTTTTTCTCATTGTTTGTTGTTAAGTTAAAGTTTATTTGTTGTGAATTTAGAAGAGAAGCCTTTTGTTGAGCGCTAAAACCAGTCTTTGCACTGGGAGGGATGGAGGTTCAGGGAGCTAATGCTCTAGATTTACTCACACGGCGCCACTGGGTGAAGGTGGTGTCTGCCGGGAGTGTGGAGGAGTGTAGTGTAACAGTTTGTAATGTCGTTGGGCATGAGTGTGTGCTTGCGATGTCTACAATCAACAATTCAATCATGTTGTTTCTGAGTACAATAGAGAAAGCTAACAAAGTTGTTGGTAAGGGAATTAACATACATGGTTTGTTTACCCCATGTATTAGCTCTTTCTACTCCCATTAAGAGAGTTACCATTTTAAGGTGATTTTGATTACACAGTCTTTGTTTCTAAAGACACAATTAAGTGTTTTGGTAGTGGAAAGTCTGGTCACTTGATTTGTGGCTGTCCAGAAGGTGTCATTTATCAAAGTGAGTGGAGTAGCAATGCTAAAGATAAAAAATAATCAGAATGACAATGGAGAAGTTGCTGCTACTTCTAATGAACTGAACTCTAGTCATCAGAAAGTAGTTTTGCCAGCAGCTAACAATGTTGATTCTGGTTTGATTAGAGAAAGTGATAAAACATGCACAAAAGAATTGACCAACTTTGAGATGGATGAAAGTAACAATACTGATGGTGAAGAAGAAGCAATAGTGAATACACAAACAAGTTTGAGTCAACTTTCTGATAGTGAATCACATTTAGAGTATGGGTTCAGAATTCTATGATAATGCACATGGATCAGGTTGTTTTTAAAATGCCTCTGAAGAGGGAAAAAATTATAAAAGCTTGGTTTTGAAACAGGCCAGAAAGAATCACGAGGAGGAAAAGTTAAGACAATGAAAGTAGTGAGAGCGAGTGCTATAATTCAAATGTTTCAGTTTGCTCCCAATCTAATCGGTCATGTCTTGATTATGGAGTGGAAGAAATTAAAAAGTTCTTGAAGGTGACTAAAAACATGAGAGGAGTGCAAATTGTTGAATATTTTTCAGATCTTAAAAGATTGCTGGAAAATATGAAGTGTTTAATGAGTGAAGGGAGATTTACAGATAAAGTTGTCACAAAAATTAAACTTCAATTGAACAATGATGACAAAATGGTTTAATCTTTATGCCCTGATTGGATGTCTTTTCTCTGTAGTGTAGCATCTTTCTTGTACTCATTTTTTTTGATGAGTGACATTCGCATTGCATCTCTAAATGTGAATGGGGCTAGAGACTACAGAAAGAGAGCACCAGATCTATGAAGTGGTGAATCAGAATAAAATTTGTGTTTTGTTTTTTTGCAGGAGACACACAGTGATGAAAAAAATTGCTATTGAATGGGTTAAGGCAGGGCTATTCAATTAGTTTCATTTGAGGGCCAGATTATTGTATTGAAAATTTGAAGGGGGCCAAGGGGGTTGGGGGCCATCACAATCTCTTTATGGGGGGGGGGGTATAAAATAATGAATTCAAATTAAATGCATATTCAGCAGCAAAATGAATTAATATTACCAACAGCAATGTCTATGAAAGGTTAACATTTGTGTTGTTAATTAAAAAATAAATAAATAAAATAAAACTAATTTATCACACATTTTCTGTAATTAATCGTGACTAATTGATTGCTAATATATCGTCATCATTTCACACTGAACTTCCAAATGAATGTAGAAACAACATAAAGATGGTATATTTTAAATATTTAATGACATCTCTTTACAAAGTCTCATTAACAATTTTTTTGACAATACTGCTGATGATGTCTCTATTAAACACATCTTCCCCTCAAATTTAGCCATTAATTATAGCCATTCAACATTACAGTATAATTATTAAGTGTTATTTTTTAACATTTATCTAGGCTCTGAAAAATATAACAACTTTTAATTTAATTGAATGTAAAGCAATCTTCACATAAACTATAAATTGTATATGCATAAACTATATATATTAATCTTTATTCAAGCAACTAAAGTTAATCAGCGACTAGAACAGTCGAGTGATTTCTCTTTTTCTTTCCCGTGATTTCCATCAATGACAGACTTCAGCAAGTTTTACTTTAAATGCAATGCTGTCTCTTTAAAATATGACATGCGTGAGGTATTTTTGACACATATCAGGTTTTCTCCCAGCTCTTTACGATTATTTTAGACTTTATAACTCATTTATAAAATCAAGGTCGTGTTTAAAAAAAATCACTCGCCAAAACTGTGTATTTTGACATAATTGTGTGTGGTTTTGTCATTTGAAGTGCTACTGGCACGCTTGTCTGAAGTGGCTAGCCAGCATTTCTGTTCAGCCGAAAGCGCAGACTTTCAAACTATACTGCATTTGATATTCACCTTCGTCCAGTCTGCGCTATTTCTGCATTATGACCGATAACGCTGACTTTATACTCGTTTTAAACTAGAGTTGTGGATATCTCATAACTTTCAACACCGTTATCTATTGATGTTGCCATGTTCTCACAAGAAAACCCGCCCAACGCTACTCGAAACAAGTCCAAAACGAGACCAATCGCATTTCAAAAATCACATTTTTTGGCGGGGTTCCCCTGCTTTAATTCGCATTCCAGGGGATATATAACATGTTATTGGAGTCACTTCAAAACAACCATTGGCAACATTGTTAAAGTAGCCCAATTCCACAGGAAAACCATGGACTTGGCACTGTTGCTTCTCTTCCTTTTCTTTTCCAGCTGGCCCGGACCAGTGTTGCCACCTTGTGGACAAACTACCTTAATTAGTGTAAACACAATTCAAGGCATATATGCGATCTGCACATACTCTTCTCACAGGCCAGATGAAGATGATTGGCGGGCCGCCAATTGAATAGCCCTGGGTTAAGGAATGGGGTGTTTTTTTTTTTTTTTGAGTCATATTACCTCATTCAGTGGAGGAGTTGCTGTATTGTTTAACACAAATTTTACTCCCTCATATTTTTTAGTTGAGGAATTGGTAAAAGGTAGAGGTTTAAAGATTAAGGCCCAATTTGAAGATCATGTTTTTACTTTTGTCTGTACTGTATGTATGCACCAACTTCACAAATAGAAAGAATAGTTTTTTTTAGATAGATTGAATACAGTAGTGGAAAAGTGTGATAATGGGGAGTTTTTAGTTATGGTAGGGGATTTTAATTGTTTTGAGAAAAACATTGATAGAAGCCATGTAGAGCCACATATAGCTTCTCGTAGAAAATGAATAGAAATGTTAGAAATGAATGAGCTATGTGATGTATGGTGAAATGTAAACAACATGGACACATGTCGTGATCATTTGCTGTCAATGGCATGCTTAGACAGATTTTATATCTTTTTTTATATATATAAGTAGCTTAATTGTTAATTGGTTTCTCTGACCAAATTTTGGTTGTGTGTACTGTACATTGAAGTTGGGTTCTGTTAAATTAAGTAGCCCTTATTGGCATTTGTGTCAGATTTAAAGTTTAAAGAGGTTTTTTTTTATTTTATTGGGAGTCATTTAGAGAACAAAAAGGTAAATTTTCCTCTTTACAAGAATGGTGGTTCATTGGAAAAGTTAAAATCAAGCAATTATGTCATTAAAAAATACTTTAAATGTCACTAAAAGTTTAAGTCAGTATATAAAGAAGTTAGAAAATGAAATTTTCTAAATTCAAGTTTTAATTCAAGAAACTGGAAATCAAGACCTTGTAGAATCTTTTTATTTGAAAAGATCAGCTTTGTCAGATTTATATAAAAGAAAGGCACAGGGGGCATTGGTCAGATCGCGCTTCCAAAATGTGGAGCTGTTTTTTGGGGGAATTAGAGAAAAATAATGGTCTTGTTGGAGACGTTTTACACAGAATTTACATTCTGAAACTCAGGTTGCTCGATAACGAAAGCGATATTTTTTTTTTCAGTTTAATGCATTCAAAATATTTAACGTAGGGGCGGGGCTAGGGTTGGTCACCCCACTCACAACTGCTTCTTCTGTTACTTTTTCTCATGACAAGAAGTGAATTTATTCAGTCGCAAAATGACTGAACAAGAGACGTGTGCATGCATGTAATATATTTTATATATATTATATACAGGATATATTTGGTATTTTGCCAGTTTGGAAAAAAGCGTCACCAAACCTAACCGCATTTGCGATCACGGGAACTTGTGCAAACTCGTCTAAGGGAAACAGGTCAATTTAGCTCAAAGGGAATTTGAACAGAATCACTGTTTCACAGCTGAACACTGAGATGCCCTGCGATTCACTGAACGGGCCTTATAACATCAAATCTGCACTGGATATTAATATCCAAAGTATAGTGAAAAAACTATTAATTAGCACAGTAACAAGATCGGCAGTTCAAGACATTTATTTGTAAGCAAAAAGACACAAGATACTTCTCTTTTCAATATGAATAAGGCTTTATTAGATAAATCTAAGACATATAAACTAATCTAACACATAAGCGCACGCACTCACACATCCACACAAGTTGCAGGAAGATAGAAAGTTATGAAAGAATGAGTTTAAGAGAATGAAAATGTGGAATCCCAAGTTTACAGCAATACGTGAAATTGCATAGACATGAACAGCCATCAATCACTTAATTAACCCTCGCATTGAGTTTCTCAATGAGGTTAAAATTATATTAGATACACCTAATTATATTAGATGGTCAGGAACATTTCAAGCAAGCAGATTGAAACACATACATACTAAACATGATTATGAATCCTTAAGCTATTCAATTGTTATTAAAAGATATATACAATAAGTGATTATAAACATGGTAGTCAAATGTGTGGGTTACATATAAATGAATATGGAGTTAAGCAATGGACTAATATTCATTTATAAGTCTTTTTGATGTAATTTGTGAATTACTGTAGACTTAGAATTTGCAACTATTACAGTTATTACACTTGTACACAAAACTTATTTGTAATATGCTTGCTATAGAGTGTGTGACATCACGTGCACTACCGCCGGTCGCAGTAGACAACCACGTTGGCAACCGACCACTGCAGTGATGCGGTTGTCACGGGAACCGTCAAAGCCCTATTAAAAACTGGAGACCAGTATCATTATTGTGCTCTGACTATAAAACTTTGTCTAAATTATTGGCAAACAGATTAAATGAAGACTTATAGGATAAAATTAATTCTAAACAATCCTACTATGTGCCTGGTAGAGTTATACTGTAGTTGATAAAATAATAATAATAATAATAATTCGGGATTTGATAGATCTTTTAAAAATTTAGATTTTTCAACATTTCCATTGATCAAGAAAAAGCATTTGACCGCATAAAGCATGATTATTTATGGGAAGTTTTAGATGTATTTGGATTTAATTATGTTTTTAAAAGTTATATTAGAATATTATATTGTAACATTGAGAGTATGTTGAAATTTAATGGTGGCTTGTGTACACCTTTCGAAATCCAAGGTGGAGTAACGCAAGTTTTTTTTATTGACACGCATACTCTATACTTTGGCAGTAGAACCACTTTTACATAGATTAAGGAAGGTTTTACGAGGTTTATCATTGTCAAAGTGTGAAAGTACTTTTATTTTATCAGCTTATACTGATGACCACATTGTAATTGTTGAAGAGCAAAATTATATTGAAGTTTTAATGAAAACTCAGGGAGATTTTAAACCGTTATCAGCCGCAAAAGTTAACTGGGTAAAAACAAAGAAAAATGGTCAAATTGTTACATTATTTAACCATATTATCTGTAAAATAAAAATGATACTGCCTTGGTGATCATAAAACTTGTTTCAAAAACATCATAATTATGTTTGGTCTTGTTCTGAATCTTTTGAATAGAGATCTGGAAGTGAATGTTGTGTGTGTGTGTTGTGGAGTTGAAAAGTATCATAAATGTCTGTTTGTTGTAAGTTTTACTTTTGACCAAGTATAGGTTACTCCTGAAAATGGCACAGTGACTGCAGAATTAATCAAATATTATTATTATTTTTTTCGTATTTTGTCATTTTGCAATTTTAAACTAAATGTTTCAATTCAATTTATTAATTCATTCATTTTTCCCACATTAGTATACACTCACCCCATAATGAGCAAAAAAAAAAAAAAAACTGAAATATCACACTGTATAAGTATTCAGACACTTAACTTTGTGCCCACAAGACTTTTTTTTTTTTTTTTTGCCACATGCATGTCTTGGTTTTCTGCCATTCTTCTATAAAGATCATCTCATGTTCTGTCAGGCTGGATGGGTGCTCTCTATATACAGAAATTGTAATGTTTAATTTACATTATTTATTGAATTTAATTCACAGAGTCCTCCCTAAGCCGCTTTTGTATTATCTTGGTTCTTTGTTTAAGGTCATTGTCCTGTTGGAACATGACCCTTTGGCTCAGTGAAGGTCCTGGGAGCTCTGGATTCAGGTTTCATTAAGAATATTGCTGTTTTTTTTTTTTTTTTTACTGCGTTCAGCTTTCCCTCTGAAAAGCACCCCCACATGCAGGATGCACCCACCATCATGCTCCACCAGTCTAATGGTATTGTGCTGTTATCAAGCAGTAACTATAATTATTATTATTATTTATTTTTTTTATTCCAAGCAGGGTTTTCTCCTTCTCTTCATTGAGGAGAGGCTTCCATCTAGGCACTGTACCAGAGGTGGTGAACTCCGGTCCTGGAGAGCCGCAGCCCTGCAGAGTTCAGCTCCAACCCTAATTAAAACTCACCTGCTTGTAGCTTTCTAGTAACCCTTCAGACCTTGATCAGTTGTTCAGGTGTGTTTGGTTAGGGTTGAAGCAAAACTCTGCAGGGCTGCGGCTCTCCAGGACCAATGTTCACCACCCCTAGTATAGCATAAATCTCAGATTGGTAGAGCAAAGCAGTGATGGTTCTCCTTTATATTTTTTCCCATATCCCATTATCAAGTTCTTGTTCACCTTTCTTACCAAGACCCTTTTCTCCCGATTGCTTAGTTTGGCCAAGCCTGATAAAAATATTTTTGGCAGCCTTCTCCATATCTTTGCCTCTCCAAAGGTGTAAAAAATAAATAAATAAACACCAAGCCATGCAGTCTGCATTTACAAATATCTGTGGGGTAAAAAGGTTACAATTGTGACTGGTATTATTTGAAAGTGAAAGCATTTAGAAATAGCAGCAACTCAACCAAGACCCACTAAAGTCACAGAGGGGTCAGTAAGTACTGAGGAGCATGGTGGAATATGCATGGTGGAAAAATTTGCCAACACTCTGCAGGTTCTAGTTAAAGAGTTACAAACCTTCACTAGCATTAACAGCACAAAAATTGTGCAAGGGGAGCCTTGGATTTTCATGGCACAGAAGCTACATGTAAGCCACACACGCATCAGACTGAGTGGTGTAAAGCAACCACTGGACTCTGGAGCAGTTGGAAACCTGTTCTGTGGATTAACTAATCAAGAGTCTTGTAGATGTCAGGAGAACATTACCTGCCTGACTAAATTATGCCAAATGTAAAGTTTGGTGAAGAGGGGGATAATGGAATGGGGCTGGTTTTCAGGGGTTTGGTCCCTTACTTCAATGAAATGAAATCTTAATTATTCAGTAACCAGAGTCATTTTGGACAATGTTATTTCCAACTTTGTGGGAACAGTTTGAAGAAAGCCCTTTGAAAGCCCCTGATTCACAAAGTTCCATAAAGACATGGTTGGATGAGCTTGGTGTGGAAGAATTTAAATTGGCCCACACAGAGCCCTGACCTCAACCCCATCAATACCTTTGGGAAGAACTGGAACAGAGACTGCGAGCCAAGCCTTCTCGTCTAACATCAGTCCTCAGACCTAAGTAAAAAAAAAAGTGTGCCAGGTGTCCAAAAACACTTTTTCTTTGTAATGTATACAGACAGACGTATCTACAAATCATGTCTAACCAATTTAATTTGTCACATGTAAATTGCAATCAAAGTGAAGAAACATATCAAGGATGTTAAAGAGAGATGAAATTGCCCCTGAGCTTTATGACAAATCTGTTTTTTTTTCAAAAACATTAAATACTTTATATTATATATTATGCCATTGTACTGGTATTGATTATTTGAATGAGCAAAACAAACAAAAACAAAAAGGAATCTTAAGATATAGCTGTTTTCTTCTTCCCCTTTTTCTTTATTTGTATTCAAGACCTTGAGGAAACTGAATGTATCCGATAATTTTGTAATATGTGTATGTAATAATATTTGGACTAGTTTCCTGACTAAGGGTTCCCACGGTCATAGAAAAATAATAGCTAGTTTGAATAGCTTATTTTAATTTCCAGATCAAGAAAACTAATGGAAATAAATAAAAACCTTAGGAAAAATATGGGATATGAAGTACTTTTTAATAGGTGTTCTCAGCTTTTTTCAAATAAATGTATTTATTCATTTATTTGCACATTGCCCAGTATATATTTATATTCCAAGTACATGTATTTAATGTGTTTACATTCAAGTTTTTTGGTGCAAAGTTTTCTTACCTAAGACACATTAAGAGAAGCATTAAACATAATCCTATGAATGCACTTAAAAATAGAGTATTGACCCAGAGGTTTACACCCCTGCAAAGCACCGTATGCTTCAAAAGTGGAAAGAGCCAAATCCTAAAAAATAGCTTCTAGCTGCCATTTAGGGGAGAAATTAGAGAGACTTTGAATAGCAGTTGAATTTTTAGGATTCAAGATTCATATTTTACACCTTTTATTTTACACCTTACCTCATATTTTATTTTCACTTTTGACCACTGATGCATTCTATAAAATATAGTTTCAACGGGGATTGTCAATCACTTGCGGATCATTTAAAGATACTGTTTTCACCAATGAGGTCCAGATGGAATAAAAATCTTTCACTTTTGTTCAAAACATTCTTAAAAGCTGAGATCTCAGGAAAAACAACGCCATGCCAAGTCTGATTTCAGTGTGTTTCATAATGCCTCAAATGTCACCTGAAGCAGGAGAGATGGCCAATGGCATGCTGCAGGCAGGTGCGTCATATGCCAGTTTTGCCAGACACTATGAAGTGAATCCGTGTTCAGACTATAAAGAAAGTATCAGTAAACCAGCACGACAGATGGCCATCCAAGATCTAGTTGTCCTCGGGTGACCGCACAAGAGCAGGATGGACCCATAAGGGTGATCCAGATACGTGACCCTTCTGCCTGCCACAGGCCAGCATCATTATGAGCTCCTTCTGAGGAAATGGGAGAACATCCAACAACTGTAGATGTTGCACATTGTCTCGTTGCACAAAAGAAGACTCTTTTTCATATTCTTTTATATTCTGTGTTTGCTAAAGCAAGCTTCAATGTTCTTATTATTGCTGATACTTCCAGTTAGTGATTTTGGTGTGAAAAAGTTTACTATCAATAACACAATTCGTCCATGCTGTTTGTAATGTAAGTCCATTTCTGCCACAGAATGAAAAATAGAATTTTAGTTGAAATATTAAGTTTAAAATAAATAATTTTACACTCTGGAAATTAAAGTTGAAATGGACTATTGACTCGTTAGTTACTGTTGCCATCTCTGACAAACAATGCTGCTCTCACACTACAAATCATGTTCTCACGCAGGGAAAAATACGTCGTAGAAAAAACAGGAAACTGAAAACAATGCCAACAGACAAGACAGAGCAGGTCTCAGGACTCTAAGCTTTCAAATTTTGTAATTTTTAAAGAAATTCAAACAATAAATACCGTTTTGTAGATCTTTAATGTGTTATGACAGATTGCTGTATTGCCTCAGTTCACACACATAAACCAATTGTCTTTTCATATTTACGTAAAGCGAGAAATGAACATGAATCAACATCAGAAAGTGTTTTATTTCAACCTTGGAACACAACATTTTTCAAGTTTAAGTTCATCTAAGCATGCACATTTACATATTTTCAGAACCAAGCAATATAATGTAAAACCTATGAAAATGGCTTAAAAAAAGCACATGGTGCTATGGCCTCTTTTGGCAGTAAAGGACCTGTCATAGTTTAATGAGTGGGAAGATGTCATGAAGGAATGTGAGGTTAGCTGCATTAAAAACAGATGAGTGGACATGGGCATAAGCAGCTCATTGGATTTTGTCCACAGAATGTTAAGAGCAAACATTTTAGCATTCTGATACGCAAAACAAGTACCTTAAAGGAATTCCTTTAGTTTATTACCATTTCTGTGGCATCCAACAACAGCACAGCTTAACCCTCCAAGCATATTTATATTTAGTTACATTGAAAAAATCCTCTTTTTTCCTCTGTTTTAGCCAGGAATTCTATGGAGACCAGCCGTAGATGTCAGGCAAGATGGCGGATTGCAGTGGTGGCACATAATATCCACATTCTGATTGGTCAAATTGCCTGTCAATCAAACTCCCTGCGAATGGTCAATTGTGAGCCATAAAGACACTACCAAAAAAAAGGAAAAACAAATTAATAAAATATGACACATTTCTGAGAAATAAATTCACAATTGCAAGATCAGTCACATTTTTTTATAAAATAAATTTTGATTGTGAGCAAGAAAGTCGCAATTACTTTTTTAAACCTGTTAAGCTGCATGAGGACGCCAGCGTTTGAAAGTGTTCTTTGCTTATATAATTACTTTTAGTTATAAAGTAAAACAATGAAATTTACTAGACATCATAAAAAGGTCTGTGTTTTTTTATTTAATTTACATCTGCTAAAAATTATGAGTTCATTTATTTAAATATCTTTCAATTTAAAATAGCTGTTTTCTACTGGATTATATTGTAAAGTGTTAATTAGACCTGCCACATGTGGTTCTTTTTCTTGTGTGTTTGAAATATATATATGGCCAGTGATTTTTGGCACAGTCCTGCTTTAGTTGAACCCTAACACAACAGCAGAATGTGTGTATGACACGAGCGATCAGTTCTCCATAGCTGCGCTTCATGAGCGGATCAAACGTCCACTCTAGCGGAGGTGACCTGAGCTCTCACTGAGGCCGAGAGAGTCTTTTCATCATTATTTGTACCCGCAAATAGGGACTAGCTGTGTGAAATCTAGATATCTACCTGGACAGACAGCTACTGCATCATATTAAAGGCCTTACCAATCTTAGCTGTCAGCCGCACCGCAGGAAAAGCACAGATAGCGCAAACGTCTCTCTCTCGGTCTCAGACGCTCTGACTGTCATTAGTTCTGAGCTGCTTATTTTTACAAAACTCTCATTCTGGCTGCACAATAGCACATCTGGTAGTCTGAGAGTGGTGATACTTGTCAAAAGAAGTATTCCTGTGACAGCTGTCAGATACTGTCACATGCACCTCATTATATAATTGCAGCGTTGGATACAAATATGAACATGTTTTACCTGTAAAAATAGTGCGGTTCTGAAACTCAAAACCAGCTGCCTTACTAGATAGCTATTTTTGGCATCGTAGCCCTAACAATGTTATTTAATATAATTGGTATACTATTATAGTATTTTTATTAATATTTTGAATAGTTTTTATTTTACAATTTCTGTTTTCTTTTTCATTTTAAATGTATGTAAATGTATTTAATGTATGTTGAGTTTTAGTAATATTTCAAGCAAAATTAAAAAGAAGATGAAAAATAATTATGCCTTGGCAACTACCCAAGTTTAGTAAATGGTAATAACCCTTCAAATTATAAGGGAGCACTGCATATATGAAAACTTCAAGATGGAGTAAGTACTGTAAGAGATGAGGGAAATGCCAATTTTAAATATATTAATATTTTATTAATAACTGGATTTTGTTTTCCCCTTAATAATAAAAACCTTTATTTAAAAAACTGCATGTTGTGTTTACTTGTGTTACCTTTGACTAATAATTACATTTGTTTGATTATCTGAAACATGAAATTGTGACAAACATGCAAAAAAGAAGAAATCAGGGGCCAACACTTTTTCACACCAATGTATATATTTATAAATGTGATTTATTTTTAATTTATTTATAATTGTCTACCTTGGAGTTGGTGCGTATTTCTTTTTCTTCTTCTTTTTTTTTTTGTTGATGTTATTTTGTTTATTTTATTTATTTTTGACATTTTGCGGGCTCAATTTCTATTGTTAGTAGTGTATAGCTCACACAGATATCACTTTTTAAACTAGCAGGCCTTTGTTGGCCAACGGGGCAAATTTGTGCAAAAAAACATGATGCAAACTTCCTGATACACTCAAAACCATGCATCCGTCTTTCTCAAGGTGGAGTCAACCCAGAGCATGATTCGCATACTTGGTCTTTCAGCAACCCTGCCAAATTACTTGGATGTGGCATCTTTCCTGCATGTGAACCCTTTCATTGGATTGTTCTACTTTGATGGTTGCTTTTGTCCTGTTCCACTTGGCCAGAGCTTTGTTGGCATCAAGACTACAAATAAGGTACCGAGCAGCCAAGAAATCTCAAGCTATGCCAAATACAGTGAATTGTTCAATCATGTTTTAGTCGGAAATATGAAAACGCTTTGTAATTGTTATGTTCTTGTCACAGGTCCAGCAGCTACATGACATGGAGGAGGTTTGTTATGAGAAAGTCCTGAAGTAGATCAGAGTGGGTCACCAGGTAATGTCAGTGTGTGCTGCAGATCTTTTTGTCATCTAGCAGAATTTTTATATAAATTATGACTGGAGTTTGCGGTTGTGTGAGGTGTCAGGGACTCAAAGGAGGTTGGATTGTGATCTTACTCAGTCCAGTTCCTGTGTCACCCTGAATTAGATCTGAACTTGTCTGCCTCCCAACAAAAGATCCTGTGCACTAAGAAGGAGCGAGTCCAATGCAATCCGCGGTGATGCCCTTTTTTTTAAAGATGTGATAAAATTGAACATTAACATTAAATTTATTGTAATTTCAGTGTAAAATACTGTTCAATTTACAGTTGTTGTTGTTGTTGTTGTTTTATTATTTATGTTCAATCGGTTTCTAAATGTAGGGTGGGGTTTTATCTAGCAGTTGTTAAATGGATTTTGAGATGTAGGTTTTGCATTTAAAATCGTTGGCCGATAAACTCGGGTTTGCAGTGAAGGCCTGCATACATCACTTGAGAGAGGTTTGGAAGATAGAGAAATTATATTTTTAAGAAAAATTGCAAGGTCAAAAATAGGACTGGACCAAAATATTTGATTATTCTAATATTTGTTTGGTGGGTTGGCATTCGATTTTCAGTTTTGAGATTTGAATATTCTTTTATTATTATTATTATTATTAAACCCCTGGCATCCCCCTCGAAACGGTTCTAATTCACTTGAATATGAATTGCCCATGAGTGAACATCATGATTCAGTTCATCTGGAAGAGTAGACAAACATGCCGAAGACATCAGCTGTGTGGGAGCACTTTAAATTGATTGAGGACAAGAAAGGCAGTATGCCAAATATGCGATTTGAAACTGGCCTATCACAACAGCACATCATGTTTGAAAAATCACATGATGAGTTCTGTAAGTAGTAGGCCTATGCCTATAGTATATTGTTGGTGTAAAAACAAAAATAAATAAATAAATAACAGCTGCTTTTATCGACCATGTTATTCAGTAATTTTACACATGATAAAAAAGTGCACTTACAATAACTTGCTTGGAAAATACTTTCAAATACAGCAGTCACAAAAAAAAACATACAGTTGCACAGCCTTAAAATAATTTGTCTATATTAAAGGTATTGCTCTTAACAGACCTGTGTGTTGTATCACTAGAGCAAGGTGTCCGTTCTCGGAGCATATAAGCCCTGCCCGCGTGAGGCGTGCAGGTTCCGGCTAACGCTGTTCTGTAGTTTATTAAAAGTTTATTAATTCAGAACATGTCACGTGTCCATATTAAAAATGCAACACTGCAGTCCCTTGGGTCCGCAGCAACAAACCTGCTGCACATGAAGTCGATTGGATGAACAGTTCTTGACATAATAAAAATGCAAACAGACAGACAGACACACGGACATTCCTGCCTTTGTTACTCCGTGTCTACACTGGACACGCCAGTTGTCACAGTTGTGACAGTGTTGTGCAGTGCCCATAGACTTTATAAATCCATGACGTCACCAATTGGTTTCCGAAGAGCATTTTTTGAAGCCAAATGTGGGTGGAGACGGCCGTCGCCATCTTGGCAGCGCGTCACCGCGCGTCAAGCTTCAAAGCTCAAAAAATGGTATTCGGACCAGCCCTAGTCAAAAAACAAACAGCATATGCATGTATAAAACATTCCCAATAAAATCAGTAACATGCATTTGGAAAATATATGCTGTTCTGGCTCGATTTCAGTAATGACAGTAGTTCCCAAAAAGCCGCATCAGAATTATCGAGCCTTTCCGAGCAGCATGCACTCTGAATGAATTACATGCATTTTTTAACAAATCAAATGAGACAATGATTCAGTGACTCATTCATAAAGATAGTATGAATTAACCATTCAGTTGAATCATTTGAATCAATAGGCACGTTCTACTTGAAGCAGCGCTGCACAGAATGATCACTATATCTATATATTAATATATATATATATATATATATATATATATATATATATATATACATATATATATATATATATATATATATATATATATATATATATATATATATTAACACTATATATATTAATGATATTAATGATATATATCATCAAAATAAATTGACCAGTTTCAATAATTCAATAAATAAATAAATTCAACTTATTATTATTTATTTTTTTTAAGTTGGTTTAATGTAATTTATGTTGGAATGACTTTTTCAACCAAGTCAACTGTTTAAACATCAAATTTCTTTCTAAAAATGGCTTTTACAGTGTCCCAGGATGGAAAATACTTGTGCTTTGCTGGAGTAATATGAATTCAATAGTTCACCTACTCCAAACACATAGTATGTTGTCATCCATGAAACACCAGGATGAGGGATGAGAGGATGGTAATTGTAACTGTCAAGCTCCAAAAAGCACATAAAAGTAATACAGTATGATAGTCCATTTAATTTGTTTCCCCTTACCTGAAACCCCAAGCCTCTACCCGTAAATCCTAACACTCCCACCCCTCTTCCTAATCGACACCTCAAACCTCACCTTATTACAGATCCCAATCCTATAGTAGAAATCAACACACATTGGCAGTGTTGGTACTAATCTGTTGATTGGTTCAGTACCTAAAAATAACAACAATGTGAGAAATGTGTCCAAGTGGGGGTTGTTATGTCCAGAGGACAGAGTGTCAGTGTTACGGGACGTGGTGACCTCATTGCTCATTTCCACATGTCCACATGCCGTATGCATTGCTGTCTTTGATCTGTGCACCTGATCGCCATTTGTCTTTTTGAGTATGTTCAGGAAGTGTCTTCTCAAGGAGAAACACAATGAAAGGCCATGAGCAAGGCCTTCTCGGGAAGCTTTTGCGGTTTAATTGAAAATCATCATTCCTGTATTCCAGCGCTGAAGGTCACAGGCTCTCCGTTAGCTGTGGTATATTGTGCCCTGTGCCTCGTCTTGAACTCAATTTCTAAATCTCATAAATCTCCAAACAACCCCACTCTTACCAGCATATAACCTCCCACCTTGCAAATGCTCTGTGTGTCTTGTGTTGGATTTATTTGTGTGGTTTTTAGATTCTGTCCATATTCTTTCTTGCTCTAAAACCTACATGAGTTATACATTTAACTGCAATTCCTGGTCATGCTGTATATATGGTCTGATCTAAACTCACACTGTCCACCAGTTTAGAGGACCTTTAGATTTCAGTTAAAGGACATGCCGCATACAGTGGCCCAAAGAAACAACACTTTAAATTTCACTTAAAATCGGGAAAACAGCACTTCAAATTTCTGAATGCCATTGATTTAGATAACATAATTTCATATAATGTGATATTTTATTTAAAATTGCACTTTATAAGCAAACAAAAACTGAATGAAGAAATAAATACATACATGATAGTAGGTTTAAAGTGAGAAAACAATGTACTGTCATATGGTTTAAGCATCAAGTAATCCATATAGCGACAATTATTTTCGAAAAAGAAAAATGTTTTTTTCAAGGTGAAAAGAAAAGGTAAAAATTATTCATTCATAGATTTTAAGTATCATATACATAATAGATAGATATAACAATGACAAAATTATTCATTTCATTTCAAAAATAATTAATTTTAGAAGTGCATTCAAGAGCATATAATCCAAACTCCATATAATTACTATTAATTTCATTTAATTTAATAAAAAAATAGTCATTGTGTAGCAGCTTGCCACATTAATAAGAATTCAGTTTATAACTGGTCACTGGTTGGTGCATATATAAATGTATTTCAGCAGCTTCTAAAATGTCTCATTCAGTCAGATTTCAGAGATGGAACTATAAATGTGCTAGCAGCTATTGTAACTGGATTAATGTTCCCAGCCCTTACAATTTGGGGAAAAAATCAGTTCTTTTGAAAGAGCCATGATTTAATGTGCTCCAACCATTAAATTGAATTCCGAACTAAATGCTAAATCATTTATAAGTGAAATGGGATGAGATTTGTTGAGTTGAAACTGGAAGTGAGCTGAAGAGATGGCAGGCGCAGCACCAGAGCAGTGTACAGTGGGGAAGCGTCTCTCTCAGCTTGATATTAAATTGTCAGAAGTGGCTGTGACATATATTAATTTCATGTGGGAGCATGATGGATTGAATTTTCTTTATGAAATGCCCCCTTAGCCCCCCTGTCGGGGCAGTGGTTGGCAGACATGAGGCAGATGGAACTTTAATACGCTTACGGAGGCAGCAGTTACTGTAGACTGTGCTTTCTCACAGCTTTGCAATGATGAAAAAAGTCTAATAAATAATATTTGCTGAAGAGGTCTCTATGGATCTCAGTAGGACTAGTCTGCACCGTCTGAGAGAGTCTGAATATAAAGGAATGCCAGAGAGAGATGGAATTCAATCTCCATGCGCTGACAAGATGAATACTTTGAGTGATTGTATCTGTATGTGCAAATTCAAGTTTCGCAAACTCAAGTGCATGCAAATGGACAAAAGAAGATGAACTGAGTGCAGATTAGATTAACATCTCCATTTCTTGTTCGGTGTCATCGTAATTCAAGTTCATTGATATTAGTCACCGAGAGACAGTGAGTTCATCTTTGGTCCTGTCCGTTATGTCTCTTTAAGGGTACTGTGGACATTTTCAGAAAAGAAACAAATTATGAAAATCATTTAAATGGAATTTTGCCTCCTATATAAGTTTTTCCCATCACCGCGTTTCTTTAAGAGCTCTAAATGTTTTTGTCTTCTGTCTGCCCTTTATATTAATATTGTTTCTTGTCATTTTGTTGTGTGTCCAACACAGAGCTGTTTTGTTACATCATTAGCAGAAAGATGGTGATAACGCCAGACATGATAATATGTTGCTCCATCTAAACAGTTTGTGTGTGTGTGTGTGTGTGTGTGTGTGTGTGTGTGTGTGTGTGTGTTGGTGTATTCATTAAAACTAACTCAAGTGTCTATAAAAACCCTCTTTTTCCATCATGGATATAGATCTCAGTTTAAAAGTCTTATCTGCCGACTCAGCTCTTTAGAGCAATGTAACTAATCATCATCACGACAACACATCATTTGCCAATACTAAATATTATAATTAAATACTACTATGATTTATATAAAATATTATTTATTGAATAATAATATTTAATAATAAACAAGAGCTGCCATCATAAAAGTTGCTAGGCAATTCAGTCAAAATTACAAAGATAACGCTCAGGTATACATCATTAAAGTTACATAAAAGATACGTTATTTTGACCTCAGCCAAAACTATTTGCTCTGGAACAGAAAATAGTTTAATAAGATCAAAGACTGCCCGTTAGATTTACCCAAAACAAATTTTATCTCATGTTTAACCACTATAGAGACATCAGAGCCAGCTGCAGGTTCCAGAAGATCTGGCCGAGAAGAGGCTGCTCTCAGTGGGTCTGAGCGACCGCTGATGTCCTGGAGCCCACATCTCCAAAAAAATCTAAGCAAATTTTCAAACAGATGTAACTATATTAACAAACCACATTTTTAAGTCTCAACAAGTACATTTTTGCCTAAAACAAACTCGTAAAACTACTTTCCGTGACACAAAAACAGTACTATTAATAAAATTATAGTTGATTTGGGCATCTGTCATGACACTCGCTGTGAGAAATACTGCAAGCGGATTGATACAAACAGTGAAACGGTTTGAGTTCAGTTATCAGTAGTATATCACATGCCCAAGAAAAAAAAAAAAAAAAAAAAAAATTAATAATAATAATACTAATATTATATATATATATATATTTATATGTATATGTGTGTGTGTGTGTGTGTGTGTGTGTGTGTGTGTGTGTGTGTGTACGGTATAGTTATAACTTAAGGAAATGTATTTACCCTGTAGCCTGATACTCATTTGATTATATTCAGCAGACTGAATAGGCCCCGTAGAGTAAGTTAAATCGTATCAATCAAATCTGGGCAAATTGAGTCCCAGTCACAATTAACAAAGCTGATTGGCAATTTAAAACATTATCATTCAGTGTGAGGTAAATACGCTTTCCAAATAATGTAAATCAATATTTACATAGTATAATAGTAGTAAACTTATCTCTCACATGTGTCCTGCATTGTCCCGCAAAATCACATCTACGTCCTGCAACAGAGCAATAACCAGGTGGTCCTCCAGTGAATCCATATGTGAAAAGCCTTTCAAAAAGTACAGTTTGGGAGTTATTTACGAAAGAGAGGTATTTCTGTAGGATGAACAATAAAACAGCCTGCGGCCAGGAGAACACTGAAGAACATTCAGTCAATGCCAAATAAATCCTTCATTCCTCTCATTGTCCTTCATTGTCATTTATTGTTCTTTTCTGACTTTTCTTCTTTGTCAGAGTGATCAGCTCATTAAATCTGTTTTCTAAAGAGTGTTTCCACATCCTTCCGGCCCCAATAACCACATTTTCCTTCCCCTCTCTCTCTCACTCTCGCTGTGCTCTGAGGAAGAGCAGATTGCGGTGAGCGCTGGTGAGAAACATGTTGGCAGGTGGTCAAGGACATGTTTGTGTTTTTGGAAGACTGTTCTTAAATTAGCAATCATGAATTAATTAGCTACCAATTATCCACAGGCCCAAACAATTGTGATGAATGCCAAAGTGCTGGCTCTGTTTCCAGGTACTGACCGTGGCACAATACAGCCCAAAACAAACAGAACAAGAGCATTTAGCACATCTACACAGAGCAATTCATTGTAGCACAGAAAATCACTTCTCCTCTGGCTTCAAACCCTCAATGTGGCATGTCTGGAGTGGTGCTCATTTATTTAGTCAATTTAATCTTTCGTTTTGTGTCTTAATTTATTTTATTTATTTATTTATTGCATAGATTTTTTTTTCTTTCTTTTTTTTTATTGATTTTTTTTTTGGACATAGTAATAGTTATTAAATGACTTTAACAGAATAAAATAAATAAATAAATCTTATCAGCTTATCAGATTTGTATTATTACTCTCATTCTTTTCCAATTTTGTTCTCACCCGTATTTTATATATATATATATATATATATGTGTGTGTGTGTCCCTGTAACTCAATTGGTAGAGCACTGCCATATCAAGCGCAAGGTTGGGGGTTCGATTCCCCGGGAACACATGATATGATATGTAAAAATTGATATTTGAATGCACTGTAAGTCGCTTTGGATAAAAGCGTCGGCTAAATGCATAAATGTAATTTAATTTAATTGTTATATATATATATATATATATATATATATATATATATATATATATATATATATATAAATTAGCCTTGGGTCATTAAATTAATTAATAATAATATGTAATTTATGTATTTATAATACGTGATATTTATATAATTTATTAATTGTATATAATTTTATATAATTTATTGTATTCATAATATATATAAAAAATACATTTACATACATTGTTTTCAGTGTAATGTTTGTTTGTTTTCATTATAATTTTTTAGCATAATGCTAGTACATATTTAATTTGATTAAAGAAAGAAACCAAATAATAAGCACATAAATATTTAACAAGAAATAATTTCAAAGACATGTTAAGTTTTTGTGAAAATTGTATTTTCAGTTTTTATTATTTATTCATTTATGTATTATGTATTTATTGAATGTTTAATTTAGTTTAAATGTTTTCTATTTGCTATCGAAAACAGAAAGAAATACTTTTTGAAATCATTGAAACTGATAATCATATTTTTATTTACATGGAAAGTTTCTTCAAAACTAAAAATATATTATTTACTCACTCGCATGTCATTTTAAACCAATATGACTGTCTGTGGTACACAATCTATGTTAAAGATTGTTGGTAAACAAAAATGACATCCACTGTATGGACCAAAAAATCTCAAAATATATTTTTTGTATGTTCACAGTAAAGAGAAGGTCAACTCTTTAGGGAATTCATATTTTAGAATATTATGTGCAAAGAGAACAGAAGGTCAGATTTTTTTTCTCCTCCACTAGTGTGTCTCACACTGTCATTTCTTTCAGTTAAAGGACAGAGAGAACAGAGAGAGAGAAAGAGGTCTTTTTGCCATCTCATAACTGTCTTGTTTTTCTGTTATTGATTGGTTTTTGTCTGGCGTATTGACTGCTTTGCAAGGGCAGCCTGAGTGTAATAGGAAAATTACAACCCTCTTTTGTCCTTTGACTAATATGGCACATAGATGCCGCTCTGCCCTTCTGCACATCTGATGCTGCTCACTGTGGATGGGGCTTCTGCATTGTCAATCTGACAGAGAACAATCCAAAGCCTAGAGGCCAGATGCACTGGTTCACTTTTGCATGCAATAGACCCAGCATAATACTGAGTTTATAATAAAGAAGGACAAAAGTAGTTAAAAGTAGTAGTTTCATTCAGTACTGAAAAGCACCGTATTAATAAGCAGTTCAATGCTGCGGTAAGGCCAGGAAATATATATATATATATATATATATATATATATATATATATATATATATTTATTTATTTATTTATTAATAAATATTTATTTATTTATTTATTTTCTTTTTTTTTTTCGATGTGTCAAAATGATCCCTGTTCTTCAAAATGTCTTAAAATGCCAAGTTAATGCATGCTAGGCCAGTGGTTGGCAATGTCACTTTGTAAAGAATCACTATGTGAACATTTAATAACCATGCACATGACGTCACCATTGTCACCAATCTCTGTTTTTGTAGTTTGCATGGAGACAATACTGTTATCATTTTCAAAAACTTCCACTTTTTTTCCAGTTTTCAATAGTTTGCATTATCAGGCCCCCAAAATTCTGTTGGGTTACACTTTATTTTAAGGTGTCAATGTTATAATGTTATTATACATTTAAGTACCGAGTAATATTATTTACTATATGGTTAGGATTAGAATTTGGCCTAAACTACTTGCATGTAATTACGCATAATTTGTTTGTAATAGAGTTCAGAGGATGAAAGGAAGAGGACGAGGGGTCGGCTTTACTGCTGACAGTTTTAATAACACCAATCATAAAATAAACAAAAAGGTCTACAGGAAACTCGGACGGCACTCCGGTATGCGCAGCTTCAGATCGCAGCGCGTCAGCAGTTGCTCTCTCTCTCTCTATATCTCTCTCTCTACACCGGCGTTAAATACTCTCTCCACGCCAATTACTGAAACAAGAGACAGGTGTTGATTATTTCCGTTCAGCCCGCTCACTCACCGTTCGTCTCCCAATTCTCTCTCCCGCTGCAGACTTCGCTAAACCACACCTCCGCCTCCACATTGTTGTTATTATTATAGTAAGTACATGTAATGTGTAACAAGGACAAACTTTACTTTAAAATAAAGTTTACCCGCTGTTGTGTAAATGAAAGGCCAAAATGCATAAAAATGTCATGATCCTGTCATGATTCTGTCTCTTTCTCTGTCTCCCTCTGCTGGTAACTCTCTCCCCCTTTTCCCATCACTCTCCGTTTCCTTACTGACAGCTGTTTCCACTTTCCATTAGGCTCGTTTCCCTCCACCTGCTCTTCATCCTGTCTCATTATCTTGGCTACTTCTACCCTCTCTTTTTCCTGTCTCGTTATCAGATTGTTTGATGTCACCGATGAGTATCAACCATTGTCGTCTTCACGTTAGTCTCGTCCTGTCCTGTCGAGTCGGGGTTTTGTTATTAGTTCACTACCACTGCTGGAATTACTCTGTGCTCGTCATTTACACCCACAGAACCTTACCTGCTGAGAGCTGCTTCGGCTTCCCCGCTCTGTGAGCACCGACCGCCTGCTCCTTCGTGAGTGTCAGGTACCTCCGCCTCGCCAGTCCGCTGGCCACCCCTGCCACAGAGGTCTTCTCAGTTTGTTTATTCTACCCAGTCTACGGGTTATCTTAGGTTTGTCTATTTCTCCCTTGCTTTTGTTTGGAATACCTGTGGCCAGACTTTGTTTCATTAAAGAACAGTTATCATTGCACTCGCATTTGAGTCCTCTCTCTCCAATATCATCACAGAACAATCTGACCAAGATATGGACTCAGCGAGTGGCAGCCCGTTCCAGACTGCCGTCGAACACCAGGGTGTCCTTCTAGGGAAGCATGAGGAGGACATCTCTGCTGCCCGACATGCCGTCGAGACACTGGCCGCCCAAATGTCTGAGCTTTCCTGCCAGGTTCACAGTTTGCGCCTCCAGCCTTCCGCCTCTCATGGTCCTCCCGTTCCGTCGGAGCCACGGATCAATAATCCACCGGTCTTTTCGGGTGAGCCAACACAATGTCGCTCTTTCCTTACCCAGTGTGAGGTGGTGTTCTCGTTACAGCCCGTGACGTATGCTAAGGAGAGAGCCAAGATCGCCTACGTTCTCTCTCTCCTCAATGGTCGGGCTCGCGAATGGGGAACGGCTAACTTGGAGACTGAGACGGAGTGCATCTCCAGTTTTGCACGCTTCAAGGAGGAGATGATTCGGTCTTCACCGCTCCGCCTACGGTGAGGAGGCTTCCCGACGGCTTTCCACACTTCGGCAGGGGAGGCGTTCCGTGCCCGACTTTTCCATTGAGTTCCGGACCCTCGCCACCACTTGCGGATGGAACCAACTGGCGTTGGTCGCTCGTTTTTTGGAGGGGCTTTCTCCTGAGGTTCAGGACGAGGTCCTCGTCCGCAAGATCCCCACCCGGCTCAACGATCTCATCGACCTGGCCATTCGGGTGGAGAGGCATTTTGACCAACGGCGCCCAGCTCACCGCCTGGAGGACACGCTTTTCTCTCCGGCCCTTGTCAGCTCCGCCCATTCGGAGCCCGAGCCCATGCAGCTGGGAGGTCTTCGGATCTCACCTAAGGAGCGTGAGAGGAGGATTTCGATTCGCCTCTGCATGTACTGTGCCAGCGCTACTCACTTTGTGTCTTCATGTCCGGTAAAAGCCAGCGCTCGTCAGTAGGAGGAGGGTTACTGGCGAGCGCCATCACTGATGCCATCCCTTCTAGTTCCTGTACGACACTTCCAGCGCATCTCCAGTGGGCTGGGTCGTCAGCTTTCTGCGCTGCCTTGATCGACTCTGGGGCCGAGGGGAACTTTGTGGATGAGGAGTGGGCGCTCCAACAAGGTATTCCTCTCACACATCTAAGAGACTCCACCCCTCTTTTTGCCCTTGATGACAGTTCCCTACCTAGGGTACAGAAAGAGACAATTCCATTGACTCTTACCATTTCTGGTAACCAAAAAGAAACAATCTCTTTTTTTATTTTTCAGTCTCCTTTTACTCCTGTAGTGCTGGGCCATACTTGGCTAGAACTCCATAATCCTCATATTGACTGGGCTAAGGGATCTATTTTGTCTTGGAAATTGTCGTGTCATGTTGAGTGTTTAGTCTCTGCTGTTCCCCCTGTGTCTTCTGTTTCTGTTTTTCAGGAGGAAGCAGGAGATCTGACGGGAGTACCAGAGGAGTATCACGATTTGCGAGGGGTTTTCAGTCGTTCCCGAGCTATGTCTCTTCCGCCTCACCGCCCGTATGACTACGCCATTGATCTTCTCCCGGGTACCTCGCCTCCACGGGGTAGGCTCTACTCCCTTTCGGCTCCTGAACGGGAGACATTAGAGAATTATTTATCCGAATCTCTCAGAGCCGGCACCATCGTTCCATCCTCGTCTCCCGTCGGCGCTGGGGTTTTTTTTGTCAAAAAGAAAGACGGCTCTTTGCATCCCTGCATAGATTATCAGGGGCTGAATGACATCACCGTTAAGAATCGTTACCCCTTGCCTCTAATGTCCTCAGCTTTTGATATCCTGCAGGGGGCAAGAGTCTTTACCAAACTCGACCTCCGCAACGCGTATCATCTCATGCGTATTCGGGAGGGGGACGAGTGGAAGACCACCTTTAATACACCCTTCAGACACTTTGAGTATAGGGTTCTTCCTTTCAGATTTGTTAACGCCCCCGCTGTCTTTCAGGCACTAATCAATGACGTCCTTCGAGATATGCTTAATTTATTTGTTTTTGTCTATCGAATCTCGATGATATTTAGATTTTTTCGCCCTCTCTCCGGATTCATGTGCAGCAAGTTCGCCGCGTCCTCCAACGTTTTCTTGAGAATCTACTTTTTGTCAAGGTCGAGAAGTGCTCCTTTCACGCGTCATCGATAACGTTTCTTGGCTCCGTTATCTCGGCAGAGGGGATAAGTATGGACCCTGCTAAGGTCCAGGCCGTGGTCGACTGGCCCGTCCCTGACTCTCGCGTTTCGCTACAACGATTTCTCGGGATTGCTAATTTCTATCGATGCTTTATACGCAATTTCAGCCAGGTGGCCGCGCCGCTTACCGCTCTAACCTCCGTTAAGTCCAGTCTCAGATGGTCCGGGTCTGCGCAGGTGGCTTTTGACCGTCTGAAGACTCTTTTTACTTCCGCGCCTATCCTCCTCACTCCAGATAGCACAAGACAGTTTATCGCCAAGGTCGACGCCTCCGAGGTAGGGGTGGGAGCCGTCCTTTCCCAGCGGTCAGCATCTGATGGCAAGATACACCCGTGCGCATACTTTTCCCACCCGCAGAACGTAACTATGATGTCGGTAATCGCGAACTGCTCACCATCCGCCTGGCATTGGGTGGGTGGCGACAGTGGTTAGAGGATTCTACTGTCCCTTTTATTGTTTGGACTGACCATCGCAATTTAGAATATATCCGTTCCGCCAAGAGATTGAACTCGCGTCAAGCTTGTTGGGCTCTTTTTTTTACGCGTTTTGATTTTGTCATCTCATACCGCCCGGGCTCTAAGAACTTTAAGCCGGACGCGTTGTCCCGTCTTTTCGATTCCTCAACTGCCATCACACCCCAGGAGGAGATTTTTCCTCCCGGTCAGGTGGTGGGTACTACGGTTTGGGGAATCGAGAGACAGGTTAAGCGCGCCCTCTCTCGCGTCACCACTCCCTGTAACTGCTCTAGGGGCAGCCTCTTTGTCCCGGTGCCCACACGCTTAGCTGTGCTTCCGTGGGCTCATTCCTCCAAATTAGCTGCTCATCCCGGTGTCCGAGGTACTATCGCATTTATTCGTCAGCGTTTCTGGTGGCCGACCTTAGACCGTGATGCGCGTCGTTTTATTGCCGCCTGTTCTATCTGTGCCCAGACCAATGCGGGCAATTCCCCACCTGCTGGTCTCCTGTGGCCACTACCTGTTCCCTCTCGCCCGTGGTCCCATATAGCCCTCGATTTTATGACCGGTCTTCCGCCCTCGGCCGGTAATACGGACATCCTGACCGTGGTCGACCGCTTTTCTAAATCGGCTCAATTCATTCCCCTCGCCAAGCTCCCCTCTGCCAAGGAAACTGCCCAGATTATGGTTGATAATGTGTTCAAGTTTCATGGGTTGCCCACCGACATCGTATCCGATAGGGGTCCGCAATTCGCCTCGCAGTTTTGGAGAGAATTCTGCCACCTCATTGGTGCAACGGCTAGCCTTTCCTCGGGTTTTCACCCCCAGACCAACGGTCAGGCCGAACGAGCCAATCAGATTGTCGCCCGCATTCTCCGTAGTCTAGCCTTTTGCAACCCTACGTCCTGGGCCGAACAGTTTCCCTGGGCCGAGTATGCTCATAACTCTCTCCCATCCTCCGCCTCAGGTCTTTCACCCTTTCAGTGTTGCCTCGGTTATCAACCTCCTTTATTCTCGTCTCAGGAGACCGATTCTAACTGCCCATCCGTTCAAGCATTTATCAGTCGTTGCAAGCGAACCTGGAGGAGGGTTATATCTGCCCAATGTAGTTCGAGAGTACGCATGTGTGTCGCTGCCAATAGATCGCGTGTAAAGAGCCCTCGCTATGTTTCTGGTCAGAGTGTGGCTTTCCACTTCCAATTTACCTCTCCAATCTGATTCTCGTAAACTGGCTCCCCGCTTTATCGGACCATTCCGCATCGTCAAGATCATTAATCCTGTCGCCGTCAGACTTCGTTTGCCACCTAATCTTTGTCGTATTCACCCTGTGTTTCCCGTTTTTTGCATTAAGCCAGTCACCCGCCCCCCTCCCCCCTCCAACGTCTTTCTCCGCCGTTCGTATTGGGGGCTCCCCAGTCTACACTGTCCGCAAGATTGTAGACATGCGCCGTCGGGGGGGTGGGCACCAATATTTCGTCGATTGGGAGGGATATGGTCCTGAGGAGAGAAGCTGGGTTTCTCCCAAGGACATCCTAGACCCCTCGCTCATTGATGATTTCCTCCGGTCTCGCCAGAGTTCCTCCGCTGGAGCGCCAGGAGGCGCTCTTTGAGGGGAGGGTACTGTCATGATCCTGTCATGATTCTTTCTCTTTCTCTGTCTCCCTCTGCTGGTAACTCTCTCCCCCTTTTCCCATCACTCTCCGTTTCCTTACTGACAGCTGTTTCCACTTTCCATTAGGCTCGTTTCCCTCCACCTGCTCCTCATCCTGTCTCATTATCTTGGCTACTTCTACCCTCTCTTTTTCCTGTCTCGTTGTCAGATTGTTTGATGTCACCGATGAGTATCGACCATTGTCGTCTTCACGTTAGTCTTGTCCTGTCCTGTCAAGTCGGGGTTTTGTTATTAGTTCATTACCACTGCTGGAATTACTCTGTGCTCGTCATTTACACCCACAGAACCTTAACTGCTGAGAGCTGCTTCAGTTTCCCCGCTCTGTGAGCACCGACCGCCTGCTCCTTCGTGAGTGTCAAGTACCTCCGCCTCGCCAGTCCGCTGGCCACCCCTGCCACAGAGGTTTTCTCAGTACGTTTATGCTACCCAGTCTACGGGTTATCTTTAGTTTGTCTATTTCTCCCTTGCTTTTGTTTGGAATACCTGTGGCCAGACTTTGTTTCATTAAAGAACAGTTATCATTGCACTCGCATTTGAGTCCTCTCTCTCCAATATCATCACAAAAAATTGTTTCGTTTTTAAATGGTATCATGTAAATGGCTCATTAGACCAAATCATTTGCAGTTAATTTTCAACCAAAATCTTTTCCAAATTTTACGTGATTTTCATCCACAGAAAGGAATGACATCATGAAACAGTAATTACTCCAAATTCAGTTACTATATTAAGCCAATAAAGCATCAGACCTTTTCAACTACTGATGTTTTCTTTATCGGAAGTATTTTAAAATGGTCTGTTGTACCTGATATGTAATGCATCAAGTATGAATTTGTTAGCTTAGCAGCATTTTCAAACATTATACTTAAGCAGCTGGGATTCTAGACATTTATGAAGTTCAGTTTCTGTCAGGCAGCTCACTGTCAGTTGATTTCCAGACCCCAAACGTAACCTAACCAAGTGCTGCTGTACTCTCCGTTTGTTTAAGGTGATGGTGTTTGTACATTCCTGTAACTCCACCATCCACACCACCATGAGTCTGATCCAGATGGCCAAGAACCGAGGAGAGCTGTCTTTCTTTCAGTTCGACAAGGGTTCGAGCTACAGCCAGTGTGAGAAACGGGTAACATATCAAAGTATGCTTTCAAACTGAGCTTTCCAAGTCTGTTTTCACCATTAGAGTTGGGCACTAGGGTCTATTTAAAGATCCAGTTTTTTTTTTTTTTGGACAGTCGACACTTTGGGTCTGAGGATAAATAGAATAATCTCTTCAGCGTTCACATTCCTGCGTATTTTATAGAGAACCTGCTTCGCACTTCTCCTTAAGACTAAGAAATTCATAGCGGGCTCTATTCAGCCGGCCTCAGACGCAGCCAAACAAAGCGGCGTTATTTATGAGCAGTTATTCACCGGCTCTGCAGGAGAGAAAAGTGAGAGAAATTGAGGTCAGTCACCTATGCTAGCAGCAGCGCTTTCTGAGAGAATGGTAAACACCGGCAGGAGACGTACCTGTGAGGGCCGAACGCGTGCGGACGCTTTGAAATGAAACCTGAAGGCAATGCAGAACTAAACTTTTGGATGCTGCCCTATTAGCTGGAGTGGGTGTGCAATTAGAGTCCCCGCAGAGACTGACATTCAAACACCGCTCGAGTGTGCCGTCCGGCTGCTGCGTTTGAAGATGCACTTAGACGCACTAGACGAGACCAGAGCACATTCATATGCGCATTACGTTTTGTCAGAGGAATTGTGCTGCACTTTAATACTTGGAAAATGTTTTTAAAGGTTCCAGCGAGCCTACTTGTGATGTCAGTCGAGGTCGCTCACACCAACAAAAGACATTTACATTTATTAATTTTACATTTAGCTGACGCTTTTATCCAAAGTGACTTACAATTGCTATATTTATGTCAGAGGTCGCACGCCTCTGGAGCAGCTAGGGGTTAAGTGTCTTGCTCAGGGACACATTGGTGTCTCACAATGGATTCGAACCCGGGTCTCTAACGCCAAAGGCGTGTGTCGTATCCACTGCGCCAACACCACCCCGACATCATTTAGATTCGAATTTCAAAGGATTTTACACCCTTTCTCTGACCCTTAGGACCTGAAAGCAATATTGAATTATTTTGTACAAAAAAAATGTTTTTACATTTTTATTTGGATGCAAAAGAGGAGGCAGAACACTGAAGATGCGTCCTTCCATCACCACTCTCATAGTTACCACCATGTCATTCATGAAATACTTAATAGGCATGTTTTTTTTTCTTTAATACCAAGATCAACAGACAAAAATAAGTGAGCCATAAGCATTAAGGGTATTATTTAGAGTAGTGACTTGTGATATATTTAAAAAGAGGCTGTACAATATTGAAGATGAGTCCAAAACATTTTCAGATTATCTTTCTTTCTTTCTTTCAATATAAGGGACTTGACTTGACTAAAATATCAATTTTAAGATTTAATAATCAATGTCAGTCAGTTACAAAGAGGATTGTTTTCAGTCATAATGCTAATTAGTTCATGGTTGTGATGTCATAACATGAAGACTCGTGGTACATCGCTGCTGTGTTCCCCTTTAAGAGCAGGGTGAAAGAGAGTTTCTGATTGTCCCCATGTTATTGTGCTGTGTAAGCAGTGGTGATGTTCACAGAGGTCCAGTGGTTAGGAGCGACAGCGGGGGGGTTATTGGATCCACCAGCCTGGTGTTGACTGTGTCCAGGTTTCATTAGTTACACACCGGTGCTAGAAGAGTGTCTGGCCTCTGAAGAGGCCTGTAATATATCTGACTGATCCAGACCTGTGCAGACAGACAGATGGATCAATAAACAGCTGGACTCAGCCCACTGCTACATCACCTCAGCTTCAGACTGCATGCTGGAAACATGAGAGCAGATGCATGTATTTTTGTGTCTATATAGAGATTTTAGCTGGTTTTTATGGATGAAATCTATCAGGCTGCTGTGGTTAACCATCTGTAAGCGGTGGGCGATATGACTGAAATATTTTATCACGGTGTGAGTAATTGTATATATTTTATAAGGTAACCTTATATGAATCACAGAAATCCAACGCAAAATGTTTTATAACAACCAGAATAACTTTTTTTTTTTGATAAACAAGTGAATTAAATACTTTAAAAATGAAACTCGTTTGATTTTTTTTCTTGATGCAACTCCAAAACCAGCTTCTAATGATGTAACACTCTACTCAAGACTAATACATTGTTCTGTGCGAGTTATGACATCCAGAGCAGATGTGAGCAGTGCATCACCACGTGAAATAACTAAACTAAACAAATAAAGCTGCCTACAATAGAAGCACCTGTCTGTAACACAGTTTGTATAGCCTAGTTCATAGTAGTGTTGTCACAATAACTTTAAAATATTGATGTATGATACCTTTTATTGATCCCACATGAAAAATATTGCCATTCATAATGACTTAAGGCCTGTTACTATGGCTGCATGATTTGGGGAAAACCATTTTTTATGATAATATTTCTAGATGATTTGCTGTGCTCATTTGTAGGGTACAAATTATAATTGTTCATCAGTATGTGTGCCTTCCTTCCTTCCTTCCTTCCTCTGATTAAATACTTTTTATTTGTAGGCTGCAGATTTATAAATGCGTATTTGGTGCATTTCGAAATGCATTATGAGTGATGCAAATTACTTGCATAGATTAAGTGATTGTGTAAAGCAGTATTTACTGCGAGCCAAGCCGATCCGAGACACTGAAATCACTGTTATCATGAGCTGCTCATGTGCAAATGAACACAGTGCTGCACTTCACTCTGAAAGACACAAATATATTCATTTATCATCACAGCATTTTGGATTTGACCATTGCACGACCCATACTGTGATTTAAATTTGACTTGACTTCATCTTTCAGCTCTTGCTGTTATTGTAATGATAACTGTAACTATAAAGTTTTAATCATTCTGATTCTGTGAGAATAGCAAAGTCCACACCACAACTCTAACACCGAGGACAATATTGTTGGTATCATTTTTAGAACAACATTACTGCAGTGTTGGCTTAAAATAACACCAAATTAGCATCAGTGGTGTAGACGTTGATGTAGTTATCATTATAGTCATCGTTCTTGGTGTGAACAGGCCTTTAAGGAAGTACGTTCTGTGAGTGTGTGTTATAGATGAGTTGAGGTGGATGCACTGCTCTCTCGAGACTACAGTCACACTATAACTCCATATTTAAATCTGGAGTGATACATTTGGTAACCTTTCTGTGTGTCCCACAGGCTCGGCCAAGGCAGATGCCGTTTTTAATCCACACCCCATTTATGTGTCTCTTCAGGAGCAAAGGACCCAACTATGGTACTTCTGATAAGAGTTTAGGTCTGTTTGTGAGGATTGTGAGGAAAAGTGTATTACTGGGAGCTGTAACATCGCTATGTATCTGCTTAAACCTTAACCACACACACACACACACAGAGAGAGAGAGAGAAAGAGAGAGAGCTCTCACCTTCTCAGTACTCACCTTCTGATAACACACGGCTTATTTACTTAGGAAAATCGACCCTCATTAATATTAATGCTCTCTTAATCGCACATATGAATATGGAAGGGGAAAACAGATCACCTGTAAGGTCAGTTATATAAAGTGGGATTGTTTATAATTCTGTTAAAGTCAGAGGTGAGCATACTTTGTAATGCTCATTAAAGCACTTTATGTGTGCGTTTGAAGAGGCTGTCAATCAGGCTCCGATATCTTAATGCATCCTCTAAGATAAGAGCCTCTATAAGCACTTTTTCGCACTGTGACTCCAAACGCTCGCTGGTAAAAAGCTGGAATCTCTAATTGCGTGTGTATATGTTTGTGTGACATTAACAAGCTGATTGAGTGTGTTTATGGGTGTTAATACTAGTTAATCAGCTACACAAAAATAAAAACAGCGTGTAGAAAAATACTCTAAAAGTACTTCATAATCTGTTGCTTGTATTGTTTATATTTAATTAAATATATATTTACATTAATATTTTTTAAGCCTTTAATGCTCTGCGTTTTCATAGTAAAACTGTAATATTGTTCTCTCTCTCTCTCTCTCTTTCTCTCTCTCTCTTTCTCTTTATGTGTGTGTGTTACTCTCCAAACTTTGAATGACAGTATACTGCATTCAGAAGTTCCTAAAAGTTTTTAAATTTGTTTTTGCCCAGACTTAATATTTTGTAAAATGTTGAAGTTTAGTGTAATATTTTCAGTATCACCTTTATATGTGCCCATATTTTTTGCGCTGATGTATGTGAGCGTTACCGACAGGTACAAGAAGCCCATGTCTCAGGGTGATCTGCTTGAAGGACTCAACCTATTAATAGAAATGATGAATCGAGATCCTTTCACATGCCCTCTGACTATTCATATCCCATTCACACGCCTTAAGCACAGAGCAGCCCATCAGTAATGCCACGTTACAGTATTCAGGAGACAGCACCTCAGGTTATGTTTTCCCAACTATTATGTTTATGTAGGCGGCACAAAGCATACCAACATAACTAGTGCCATCATGATGAGTGATGTGCTTTACTGCGGATATGATCCTGTACCCTCAAAACCGCATGTGATTTATTGCAGTCAACTGATAGGTCGCAGAAAGCCAGTAAAAAACAATTACAAATGCAAATAATTAAGTGCAACTAATATAAATGTGCATTTATAATGTCAAAAAAATAAAATGGATTTATCCTGTTCTAACCAGAAACAAAATGTACAATATTTGAAGTAAAAGAAAGGAAAGATGTTCTGTTTCGGGTCTTCTTCACTGATCTGTCTTGCGTTAAAAGCATGACTTAGTTCAGACCCATCTGATGACCCCTGTCTCGCTCTGTCATGCACCCAGATTTCATTCTTTCAGAACGGAGCCCCTGCTTCAGATCCTCCTCTCTCTCATCGGTGGATGAAAGGAGACACCTAGTGCTCGGAGCAGCGATCCACACGAGCGGTACAGAGAGAGAGATGGCGCTGACGTATCGCAGGAGTGTGTGCCGATGATTAAAGCAGCTGCATGATGTCATGGCAGTCTGTAGAATCTGGCACGGACAGATCGGTGGAAGCTGTGAAGGTTTTTTTTATCTTCTTCTCTGTGAAGCAAACATCAAGTATGACAGCAGGCCATCTCTCAGACGGGAGAGTTTCTCTTTCTGTCTTCTGAGCCCCCTTGGCCTCGTGGGATAGGTCTGCAAGATTTAGCTCATTAATTTCTATTGTTTGTGCTTTCAGCTATTTTTAACTTCTCTCTCCTGTGAGGATGTCGTTATTCAGTGCGGGACAAAAAGGCTTTGTTGTCTTGTTGTTGTCTTGTCGGCACAATTAAGACAACCAAACGTTAAGGCAGTCTCTGTGAAAGTATGTGGAAGTAGAGCACTTCCAGGAGACAGCAGGAATTCACTTGGCTTGAATCTATTTGACCAGAGTTAATAGAAATGTGTAATCATAAGTGTGTTATAAAGACATTTTTTCCCTTTTACATTTTTATTTTACCTTTCTAATTTACTTTCTATTATTTTCTCATTTATCTTTTGACCTCTTTTTCCTTCTATCCTCTTCCTTATTTCATTTCCCTTTCTTTCCCATTTTTTCTTTGTTTACAGTATTTCACATCGTCCGTCCTTTTCTTGGCCTCTTTCCTTTCCTTTCCTTTCCTTTCCTTTCCTTTTTTTTTGTCTTATTTCTAACTGCTTTCAGTTCACTTCATTTTCCCATTTTCAAGCCTTGTTGTTTTCATGACCCATTTCCTTCTGTTTTTCTTTACTTTCATTTTTTTTACTTTCATTTATTTACCTTATTGCTTTCTTTTCCCCCCTTTTCCTTTCCCCATTCTTCCTTGCTTGTTTCACTTTCCATTTCTTTTTAAAGTCTCTTCTTTTCCCCACTTTCTGCTCCAGTTCTATTCACTGCACTTTTATTATTTCCTTTTCTTTTCCCATTTTTTCCCAGTGTCTTCTTAAACCTTTTCTTTTCTTGCCTTTCCTTTTCCTGATTTTTCTTTAAATTTCCCTTTTTTTGTCCTGTTTTTTTTTTTTTTCTGGCTTCCCCGTTTACTTTTCTTTTCCCCATGGTTTCTCCTTACTGTCCACTTGCTTTCCTTTATGCTTTCTTTTTCATTTTCCAATTTCTCCATTGTTTTAGCCCTCCCAATAGCCGTGTTTCCACTGTCGAGCTTAAACCGGGCGTGCTAGTGTGTTTCCACTGTCACTTCTGGGGCTTGAACGTACCTCGGGGCTTCCTCGAGGCCAATGGCCAGGGTTTTTTGGCCCGACGAAAACCTTGGGCCAAAGCGGGCCAGTTGGGGCTAGAGGAGTGGTTCTGAACAAAGGCGGAGTTTCTTCGCGTCTGGAGAGCTCAGCGCTGCAGATCATTTCAGAAAGATAACAGACATCAGCTTCTTTTTCTCTCTCACTATCGTGTATTCATTTAGTAACTTATATTATCTGTCATAAGTCTCGTTTCAAGAGTTTCGCTCCACGTTGCCTATCATAAAAATATAATAATGTTTATTTTTGTTCCGGAGCTTTTACAAAAGTAGAGATATTATCATTCTTTCTAAATGTGACGTATAGGCTACTGTGGCTACAAATAAACAGAAACGGACTCGACTGAATAAGCAGGCTATTTTTATAAGCGTTTAAAATAAATAAATAAAATACAAATTAATTTATTTCTGTGTGATTTAATTCTGAGTCCTGATAAATTAATTCATGATGAATGTATCATTTATTCTATAGTAAAACCTCGATGCTTTTGAATTTGAATATTTAACACAGCATGCAAACAAACGGACACTTTTATCGTGTTGTGATCTGCTAGTTCCAGTGACTTATTTTTTAGTTTTCTGATAACTTCTCTTTGTTGGTGAAATGATGAGGTTGCGTGACGTTGTTCCTGAGAGGCGTGTAAAGGGCGTGTTTTAGTGACGCGCAGCGGAGCTTCAGGCTCGACTGTGGAAACCCTGCGCTATTCTGGCCTCGGTGCTACTGGCTCAAGGCTATGAGCCCTGCAAGGCCCGGTTTAAGCCCTGGCTCGCACTGGCCCGACAGTGGAAATGCGGCTAATGATGTTTTTTTCCCCCTTCCCTTTCCTTGTAACTAAACCTAATTTCAACATGTGAGACAAAATCAATCAAGTTCTGCATCATTTTCTATTAATTTTTTTTAATCACTATCATTACTTTGCCAGTGTTTGGCCAATGTGACCATTACCCGGTAAACGACTTTAAGTTGTCTATTTAAAGAAGTGCTTAGTGTTTACTTCTGTGTCATTATGTATTGAAATTCCACTAAAGAGAGTGCATTTGTAGCCAAACTGATAGTATGTTGTCAGCATTTAGGAATGCAGAGATGCAGCAGAAGTGGCGGAATGGATATTGCTAAAGCTAAGAAAATTACCATCTGTCAACAGGAATGAAAGAGATTGTGAAAAAAGAAAGGATTTGAGTGTCAGGTAAAAATGCCCTCTAAATGTCCCTGTCAGAGTGGACATATTAAGACTAGTTATGTGTCAAGTTCTCATTTAGGCAATGCCCATAGACAGTTTTTTGTATATATACTGATTCCGAGCATCATTTGAGAAGCAGAGGTCATTGTGTTTGCGATGGCCACAGGCTGCTCGCTCAGATCTCGTCACGTCTTAGTATCTGTATCACCCTATAGGTGCGTGCCATGTCTCCGTACGGTATGGCTACTGTCTGCTTGTGTTAAGGCAGAGTAATGGCTAATCAGCGCTGTCTGCCGTGGCCGGTGGAAAGCAGCCCCGGCTTCTGCTTAGCGTGCAGGGAAATAATCTTTCTTCAGCGGCCCTTAATCAGCCTTGATCAGAGAGCCGATGTGCTGCCATCTTGAATCCAACCTCCGAACGTGAGTGCCTGCCCCAGCCTCACTTTAACTTACGCTCAGAGAGCGCTGCATTAATACTCTCTGACACCTCAAAGCAAACTTTAGCGTTTCAATTAGAGCCTCCTGTGAGCCTCGCGGTGCCCTGGAGAACGTATGCTGCTCCTCTCCATCTCAAACACACTCTTCCATGCGTTTCACTCTATATTTCTCTTGTTTACTTTTTTTATTTATTGTGATTACTTATTTTCTGTGTTTTCAGCTGCTGGTGAGTGTAGGAAATGTGTGATACGTTTAAAGAAACTACAACAGAGCTGCTTTACATTCTTACATTCATTGCACTTGAGCTGAGCAAACCATGTATTTGTAAAATCCAGATCCATGTTCTTTATGTTCTATTCTGGAATCACGGAAAAACCTAACAGCTTCATTCAGGTTTATGTTCATCTAGCTTGTTTATCTTTTTTGGCATTGTGATTTTGTTAATGTTTTACAATAAGATCATCAGTAAATGCAATAATTGATTAACTAACAGTTGGTTTTAATTTTTTATTATCTTTGTTTTAAGTGCACCACTGTGCACCAAGTCTGGGGTCAGTATGATATTTAGTTATTAATTTATTAATACTTCTTTTCAGTAAGTACATGTTAAATTGGTGATAAGTGACATTAAAAACTTTTACATTGTTGCAAAGAAATATAAATAAATTAATAATAAATAATAATAATAATATCATAAACGTGTGTGTGTGTGTGTGTGTGTGTGTGTGTGTGTGTGTGTATTATATATAATGATAATAATATAAAAAATAATAAATTCATCAAATAACCCTTACAGTATATTGAAACTTAGTATATTAAATTAAATAATATATTACATTATAATAATAGCTCACAGTATTTATGTTTTAACTGTATTTATAATACAGTATTTTGCATTGGTGCACAAACTGCTTTTAAAATACATAGTAACATGTTACTGACCCCAGATATTTGAATGGTAGTATTTATTTGTAAACCAACTGTTATGTTTTTCACTGACATAACATATAAAACACTTGGGGTTAAACCACGTTCAAAATAACAGCCAACACTCAGGGATACTTAATTTCTTCTGTATTTATTCTTTAAGGAACACAACTAATAATTACAAGGGGCAGTGCCACCTGCAGACACAATGGGGGAAAGCAGTATTACATACATAACATTTCCTCCCCTCTTAATCAAGAAACAAAGAAAACAATGCATTCTCAGCTACACAAAAATGATGCATTTATTTATTTTTACTCTAGAGGTAGAGGGTAGACTGCCTTTTGCCTCGAGCCAGTTCGGGGATTATTCTGCCCCATGTCAGAACAGGCTCACTAACATAACTAATTACATTTATGTCGAGCAGAGGTTTCTCATGGCTCTATAATGTCAGACGGTTGGGCGGTTTAATCACTCTGGCTGGATAACGTCTGACATGCACTGATGGAATGTTGAGTTTGCGATGGTTTATCTGAGACTCTGCTGATGTGTCATTGTTAACATCTTGTTCCTTTGTTGGTGGTGCTGAAGAAGTGTCATTTACAGACGTTTGTACAGGAACAGACACATCACTGATGTCAGGTGGTTGTGTCACCTGAGTTTCAGCTGTTTGATTTGGAATGGACAAGAGTTGATCAGCATGGCGTCGCCATTCTGCAGAAGCTCCTACATCCACAGTATAAGATACTGGACCACTCTGAGCCGTCACCACACCTGATGTCCATCTTTCTCTCCCTCTGTAATCACGAGCCAGCACAGCATCACCGACTTCAAACTGTCTTGGCTTCGAACGACCAGCTCGGCGGAGGACCTGGGAGGTCTGTGAGAGTCGCACGGCAGTTGACACACTGGGTTTCAAGGCATCCAGACGTGTGCGCAGTTGTCGTCCCAAAAACAACAAGGACGGGGACTCTCTTGTCGTCGGATGTGGTGTGTTACGGTAAGTCAGCAAGAATGTTTCCAGCCGTCTCTGAAGAGTAAAAGAGCCCTTAGACGTCTTCAGTGCATGTTTTAGAGACTGAACAAACCT
Organism: Carassius carassius; assembly: GCF_963082965.1. NCBI lineage: Eukaryota > Metazoa > Chordata > Actinopteri > Cypriniformes > Cyprinidae > Carassius > Carassius carassius. The sequence continues at coordinate 5,995,126 of NC_081769.1, forward strand.
TTCAGCCTGCCCATTGGTTGCTGGATGATATGGGGCGGAACAGATATGTTTCACATGGTTGGTCTTCAGGAAAGTTACAAACTCCTGAGAGACAAATTGTGGTCCATTATCACTCACCAGGACTTCAGGCAGTCCATAATGGCTGAAGAAATTCCGCAAAACTTCAATTGTTCTCCCTGCAGTTGTTGATGTCATCAACTGCACCTCAGGCCACTTCGAATGTGCGTCAACCACGACTAGGTACATGTGACCCTCACATGGCCCAGCAAAATCTACATGTATGCGTTCCCATGGTTTGCTTGGCCACTCCCATGGGTGGAGGGGTGCTTGGGATGGCATTTTCTGTATTTGTTGACATGACTGACACATTTTCACACACAGTTCAATGTCAGCATCAATACCAGGCCACCACACATAACTGCGAGCAATGGCTTTCATTCGGACAATTCCTGGATGGCCAGTGTGCAGTTCCTCCAGTACTCTTTTCCGCAGCTTGTGGGGAACAACGACTCTCATGCCCCGCATTAAGCACCCGTGTTGGACGGACAGCTCATTGTGTCTGGAGATGAAAGGTGAGAGCTCTTTATTATTAGTCAGGTTGACAGCTTGAGTCCCTTTAATGACCATTTCGACGACTGTAGACAAGGTTGGGTCACTCATAGTCTCACGTCGGATATCAGTGGCACTGACAGGGAGTTTCTCCATCTGTCCAAGGTAAAACAGCTCTACAGCATCCTTTTTCTCACTGTGCTCTACTTGTAACGGCAGACGGGAAAGACCATCGGCATTTGCATGATGCTCAGCTCTTTTGTACTCTATTGTATAGTTGTGCGCGGACAAAAGTAATGCCCACCTTTGCATCCGCGCAGCCGCCATAGACGGAATTCCTTTTTGCGGCCCAAAGATTGTAGTTAAAGGGCGGTGATCTGTGAAAAGCGTGAATTTCCGTCCGTAGAGATACTGGTGGAATTTTCTGACGCCAAATACTATGGCCAGAGCCTCGCGCTCAATCTGTGCATAATTCTGTTCTGCCTTGCTAAGTGTGCGTGACGCGAAGGCTATTGGCTTTTCTTCACCGTTGGGTAGCATGTGGGAAATGACGGCACCAATGCCATAAGGTGATGCGTTGCATGCAAGCCGAATGGCGTTCTGAGGGTCATAGTGTGTCAAGACATTTTGTGACACCGGTTGTTCTTTAGCCTTTTTGAATGCAGCATCGCACTCTGCAGACCACTGCCAGTGTTTTCCTTTACACAGCAGGGCGTTCAAAGGATTTGCTATGTTTGCCAGATTGGGTATGAATCTCCCGTAATAGTTTAACAGGCCGAGAAATGATCTCAGCTGTGTGATGTTTGATGGAATTGGCGCATTGACAATTGCACTTACTTTTTTAGGTGACTTGTGCAAACCTTCTGCATCAATTATGTGACCCAGGTATTCCAGTGAGTCCTTGAAGAAGTCACATTTCCCTTTTTCAGCATGCAAGCCAAACTGCTCCAGTCGTCCAAGGACTACATCCAGGTTTTCCAGGTGTTCAGCTTCAGTCCGCCCGGTAACCAGAATGTCATCCAGGTAACAATGGACATTAGGCAGACCTTGTAATATTTGGTCCATAGCTCTCTGGAATATGGCTGGCGCCGAAGCAATCCCGAACGGAAGGCGATTGTACTGAAATAGCCCTTTCTGTGTGGAAATTGTGAGGAACTTCCTAGATTCCTCCTCGACCCTCATTTGAAGGTAAGCATGTGACAAGTCCAATTTGCTGAAACATTGTCCTCCCGCTAATGAAGCGAATAGGTCCTCAATGCGCGGTAATGGATAGTGTTCAATTTGTAAGACAGGGTTTACCGTCACCTTAAAGTCACCACAGATGCGCACATCTCCATTTTTCTTTACAACAGGGACTATTGGAGTAGCCCATTCACTGTACTCTACCGGTGACAATACTCCAATTTCAGCGAGACGGTTCAGCTCCACTTCGACTTTTGGACGAAGAGCATACGGAACGACTCTGGGCTGGCAAAACTTGGGTTTGTGTTCAGATTTCAATGTTATTTTAGCTTTGATGTTCTTCATTTCTCCCAACTGTTTAGAGAAAATAGTGGCATGTTTCTGCAGCACAGCTTCTAGCGTCTTCAATTTGACTGTTTTTATTTCTTTCCAGTTCAGTTTGATCTGACGCAACCACTCTCTGCCATAGAGTGGTGGATAGTCCCCCTGCACGACATACAATGGAAGAACAGCTGTCTGCTTGCCCATTTTTACATGTACATGGATTACACCTTCAGGACGCAATGCTTGCCCAGTGTATGTTCGAAGAACAATGTCCGTTGAGCATAGGGGCAGGTGTTTCAAAATTCGCTCATAAGTCTCTGTTGAAATCAATGACACTGCTGCGCCCGTGTCCAGTTCCATTTCCAGTGACATGCCTTCAATTTCTGGTTTCACAGTGATACTGGACTTTTCTCCTGGCTGTGACAGTTTATACAGAGCTAAATCAGAGTCTGTGTCATCATCATTGGACACTAAATCAGCATCAAGGCGGTGTACATTTCTTTTTTTTATATAGCCTTTCTGCTTAAATGCTTTCGTTGGCCGTGCAGCTTTTGCTGTGTTTCCAGTCTTTGTTTTTCTGTCATCATTAAAGTTACTTTTCCTGCAAACGCGACTGATATGGCCCTTTTTTCCACAAGCATTACAGTTTTTGTCTTTAAACCAACAGTCATCATCACTATGGTTATTCTTCCCACATCGTTTGCATTTGATTTGCAGTCTGACTCTTTGATAAAGACAGTGCATTTACCGTCAGTGATCCGCTGAGTTGGTGTGCTTCGCGTGACGCTGTTTCCATGGAGACCGCCAACTCTACCGCTCTCTGAAACGTCAGCGTAGACTCAGTCAACAAGCGCTTTTGAGTAGCCTCACTCTTCAAGCCACATACAAATCTATCGCGAAGTGCATCATCCAAATGTCCCCCAAATTCACAGTGTTCTGACAATCCTCTAAGCACTGCAACATATTGTGTCACCGACTCACTCTCCTCCTGATTCCGCCGATGGAAATGAAAACGCTCCGCGATGACCAGGGGCTTCGGAGAGAAGTGCTGCTGTAGTGTGTCTGTGATGTGCTTGAAGCTTTTCTCTCTCGGTTTGTCCGGCGCGATCAGACTTCGGAGTAGTCCATATGTTTTTCCTCCAATCACACTGAGCAGCACAGGAACTTTCTTGTCGGCCTCAATACTGTTAGCTTCAATGAAGTGTTCAAATCTTTCAATATATGTGGTCCACGGTTCGACGCTTTCATCAAAACCTTCCATGTGGCCAATGGTAGCAGCCATCATCCTAGCTAACCTAGATCACTTTAGCTACGCAGCGAAAATAAAATAAAAATTGTAGTATTGTTACGCCTAACTACTCACGATTCACTGTAGTAGCTTCGTGGTAATTTAATCCACCTCGTCGCCAATTATGTTATGTTTTTCACTGACATAACATATAAAACACTTGGGGTTAAACCACGTTCAAAATAACAGCCAACACTCAGGGATACTTAATTTCTTCTGTATTTATTCTTTAAGGAACACAACTAATAATTACAAGGGGCAGTGCCACCTGCAGACACAATGGGGGAAAGCAGTATTACATACATAACACCAACTTTAATAAACATTAAGAAATCCTGTAAAATAAGTTGTTCATTGTTATTTCATAGTAGGAAAAGGAATGTTTAAGAAATCTTATTATGGAAGTAGTAAAGAATAGTAATGTAATCCAAAAAATGTTTGTCATCATTGGATCACCTTCATGTTGTTCTAATCATTTTATTTTATTTTATTTTATTTATCAGCACACACACATAAATAAATAATTATATATTTATGTTCAGTGGTCCATATGAAATCAGTGTGATCCAAAAATTTCATATCAAATCAAACATTGATCAATGCATGCATACAATGACTACATCCAATATATTGACACAAATGTCATGTTGTTTGGACATGTGACATGCTACAATCAGTTAGCTTAGATGTTAGCATTTGAGGTATCAACATGAGACTTCAGTAATCTTGGTTCAACATGAGGATAAGTAAATAATGACAGTTTAAATTAAAAAAATTTGAGTGATATATTTATATAACTTTTATGCTTTCAGTCAACATCTGTGATTTAAACATAAAACTGCAAGCTATTTGTTGAAGAACATTGCGTTTCCTATTTTACACCAGTTGTGTTTCAGCAACACTCTGAATTTCAACCCTCTGAATTACCTTACTTGTCCAGCTAGAAAAAAAGTAATCTTTGGGTCAGTCTTAAATCTTTTCAGATCTTGGAGCTGTTCCCACCTCTAGAAAGCTGATTCTTGTTTTACAACAGGCTCTGTTGCCTTCCTGCTTGCTTGTCCCTTCAAGGTCTTTTATGAAAGGACAAGCAAAGTTTAAAGTTTAAGTTTATGTGTGTCAATGAGTGATTCTCCAAAGGTCAATGAAGGTTGCCGTATCGAATGATCCATGATCCATACTAGCTGGCAAAATTTTTCAACATCTACACAACTGTCTGCTCTAACTGTATTGTAACCACAAGCTACACACAAAAGATTATACATGTATATATATATATATATATATATATATATATATATATATATATATATATATATATATTGTGACGGGGTGAAGAAGTACACAACACGAGGATCAAGGTGAGTTCCGGTGCGCAGTGCTGTGTGGGTCCGTGAAGTGAAGTGTCTGGTGAGGGCTGGTGGTCACATGCTGCTGTCTGGAGGGAAATACAGAGAAATATTAGCCGAGGCTTTTGGAGACATCTCTCACCTCTGTGTTCGTCGGCGCAGCTTATAAAGCCCGTCTTTGATGGGCTGCAGGTGTGACCGCTCAGCCCGTAATGAGCAGGTGCAGGTGTGCCTGCTCTGTTTCAAGGGCGACGCTGATGAGAGCTCCGGACATGTGTCACACTCCCCCCACCCCCCACAAGCGTCGTCCTGTCCCTGTGGAGAAGTGGGGAGATTGGGGGAGGGCGGGGAGTGTAGCATGACAGACCTGCGAAAGCTGACCATATCCTCGAGAGACCATCAGCGTTCGCGTTGGCCGTCCCCGCCCGGTGTTGTGCGGTGAAGTGGAAGTCCTGGAGCGCGAGGAACCACCTAGTCACCCTGGCGTTGGTGTCCTTTGCCCGGGCCATCCACTGCAGAGGGGCCTGGTCTGTAATCAGGGTAAACTGGTGGCCGAGGAGGTAATAACGGAGCTCCAGGACTGCCCACTTGATGGCCAGTGCCTCTTTCTCGACGGTTGCGTACTATCTCTCCGCTGAGGTCAGCTTTCGGCTAATATAGATCACCGGTGTTCCTCACTGTCTAGGACCTGGGAGAGGATGGCTCCCAACCCGGTATCAGATGCATCCGTTTGCAACAGGAAGGGGCGATTGAAGTCAGGGGCCGTTGGAAGGACGTTGGAAGGTGGCAGGAGCCCCATGCAGGCCGAAGAGTAGGACCCCGTATTGCCAGTGGCCACTAGGGGTCGAGAACGCCGTCTTCGGCTTGGCCTGCTCAGTTAAGGGGAACTGCCAGTAGCCCTTGGTGAGGTCGAGGGTTGAAATGTACCGGGCCCTTCCCAGGCGGTCCAAGAGTTCATCAACCCGCGGCATTGGGTAGCCGTCAAACTCCGAGACCTTGTTTAGGCGGCAGAAGTCATTGCAGAAGCAGAAGGTCCCGTCCGGCTTTGGAACCATGACGATGGGGCTGGACCAGGGGCTGCGTGATGGCTCAATGGTCCCTAATCTCCTGTACCTCCTCCTCGATGGCGTGTCGCTGAGCCCCCAGAACACGATAGGGCCACTGCCGGATGAACACTCCGGGTGTTGTGCGGATAACGTGCTTGAGTACGTGGGTCCGCCCTGGCTGGGGAGAGATCACATCGGTGAACTGACTGACCAGGTGTTGCAGTTCCGACTTTTGGGCGGCCGAGAGGTGGAGGTCCATGTCAACAGCCACGGGAGGTAGATGAGCGAGGGCTGCAAGCTGGGGCCCGGTCCTGACCCAGCGCTTCAGTAGATTCACATGGTATAGTTGGTCCTCTCTGCGTCTTCCGGGCTACCGGGCTTTCCGTGACAGTGTAGGGACCTTGCCAGCTGGCCAAGAATTTACAGGCGGCGGTGGGGACTAGGACCATGATGTGGTCTCCTGGCTGAAACTCCCGTGGCTGGGCCGCCCGTTGTAATGTCGTTGCTGGGCCTGCTGGGCTTTGGCAAGGTGCTCCCGGGCGATGGGCAAGACCCTGTCGATCCTCTCCCGCATCTCCCGGACATGCTCGATTGTGGAGCGGTGGACGGCCGGCTGCTGTTCCCAGGCTTCTTTGGCGACGTCAAGCAGGCCGCGGGGCTGCCGGCCGAAGAGGAGCTCAAAGGGGGTAAATCCAGTGGAAGCCTGGGGTACCTCCCGGATGCCGAACAGGACATAGGGTAGCATCTTGTCCCAGTCACGCTTGTCCTCAGCAGCCACTTGCCGCAGCATCTGCTTAAGTGTTTGATTGAAGCGCTCGACCAGGCCATCCGTTTTCGGGTGGTATACGGTGGTGCGGAGCGGTTTTATTTGGAGACGCTTGCAGAGGTCAGCCATCACCCGTGAATGGGGTGCCTTGGTCAGTCAGTATCTGGGATGGTAGGCCGACCCGACTACTCAGCAGGAAGAGCTCCTGGGCAATGGCTTTCGTGGTGGCTTTGCAGAGGGGGATGGCCTCAGGGTAGCTGGTGGCGTAGTCCAGGATGACCAGGATGTGTTCGTGTCCCCGGGCGGACTTCGGCAGCGGCCCCACTAGGTCCATTCCGATCCGCTCGAAAGGGCACCTCAATTATGGGCAGCGAAATCAGTGGGCTGGGGGAAGGGGTGCATGGAGACGTCCGTTGACAGGTGGGATAGGCCTGATAGAAGAGTTTTACTTCGGCCTCCAGGCCTGGCTAGTGGAAACGGCATGGGCATGCGGGGCTGACAGGCTGGCTAGCAGAGGCGAACAGGCGGTCGAACCCCGGCCAATCCATTCCGAGGAGGACCGGAACTGGCAGATCCTTGAGGATCCCGACTTCCACCGGCCAGGCGCCAGGGGGCGCCGTGATAGTGAAGCGCCGGTACTTCCCTGGTATCGCCATGGACGCAGGTGATGGGCAGTCTGGCTTTGGGTTCAGGGCGTGGAGGAAGGACAGTCGCAATCGCCTCGAACATCTGAAGGAATGTCTCGACGTCATCATGTGCCGTCATTTTGGGGATGAGCTGGGTAACCTGGGCTCGGGGGTCAGGTAGCGGAGTTCGCGGGGCGGCGGCCATGCAGAGGGCGGCGAGCTCTCGTTCCATTTCACCTTGTTGGGAGGCCATGTGCTCCATGATCTGTTGCTGGCGGATCCTCACCTCGATGAGGTGCTTCAGCAGATCTTCCATCGTTGGGGGAGGAGCGCAACCTGGGGAAACAGGAAGGGGACGTGAGCAAAACAACCCGGAAAAAAAAGTCAGTCAACAACCAAGTGAGGTGATAATGGATGTAGTGGGATCCTGGTCGGTAACTTCACGACAGTGAAGTACAGGACACGAGGATCAAGGGGAGTTCCCCGAAGGGTGGATTTTATTGACAGCCTTGAAGTGGAAATAGCCAACGTGAGGGGTTTCCGGTGCTCATTGCTCGGCCTTCTTCTCTTCTTCTCTCTCTCGGTGCGCAGTGCTGTGAGGGTTTGTGAAGTCCGTGTCTGGTAAGGGCTGGCAGTCACACGCTGCTGTCTGGAGGGAAACACAGAGAAATATTAGCCGAGTCTTTTGGAGACATCTCTCACCTCTTTGTTCGTCGGTGCAGCTTATAAAGCCCGTCTTTGATGGGCTGCACGTGTGACCACTCAGCCCGTAATGGGCAGGTGCAGGTGTGCCTGCTCTGTTTCCAGGGCGATGCTGATGAGAGCTCGGGACACACGTCACAATATATACATATATATATATATATATATATATATATATATATATATATATATATACACACACACACACACACACACTGTCAATAAATTAAAATATTTAATTGTGATTAATCACGATTGTCATGAGTTAACTCGTGATTAATCGCAACTTTTTAAGTGATTAGTTGACTAATTGCATGTTTGTATTAATAAACCATATAATTCGTAATAATGAGTTTTTCATTAGCACTCTCTATTCTAATTTGTTTAGACTTGCACTCTATTTATGTACTAACAGCTTGTTTTCATTTAAAGAAGAAACACACTAGCTTCTCTAATCTTTTTGTATTCTATCTATTTGCTTTCTTTTTTTATTATACAATTAACAAAAGCAAAAAAAGGCCTCTAACCCTAGCTTGCTCTGTTCTTTTCCTATTCTATCTTTTTATTTAATTAAAATTTTCTTTTTTTCTTTTTATTATATGATTTAAAAAAATAAAATAAAAACACTTTACACGTGTACATGCTAACTGAGACTTGTTATAGCACTTGCATATAATTTCTCATTTGTTGATTTTGATTGCTTCTTTTTGTCCTCATTTGTAAGTCGCTTTGGATAAAAGCCTCTGTTAAATGACTAAATGTAAATGTAAATTGCCTATAGCCTATCAGCGCTCAAGCGCACAAATAATGCTTGCCACAGGGCCAATTCATTAAATTATCTTAGCAGCCATCCAGAACAACCTAGCAACCGATTAGCAATCTAATAAGAAAAAAAAAATTCTGATGTCTTTGCGACCATCCAGTTTTAGGAGCAGGCAGCTCTCACATGTTCAGACAATTTCAAATTCACACATTTCTGAAATGACCTCATGCTGGCAAAGAGCATACAGTGTGTGCTGGTGATGTTATGAAATTGCATATGACATAAAATGACAATGATATAAAATTACATAATCGCTTCTTAGAATCTCATAATCTTAGAATCGCACTTTAGACTTGATATAGGGACTAGCATTTGAATTCAGAAAAGATGACGTTCAGTTACTACTCCCGTCTTTGTCCTCTGAACGCTGCTGCTGTGCCACATGCCACATTAAAACAGAGAGCAGTGCTCTCATTATAGCTCTGATAGAATCCACGGGTCCACAGAGAGCATCTGATTTGAGCTCCAAATTGACCTAGAGAAGAACAGAAATAGCAGAAGGGCTTATTGGAGCTGAATTTCTCATGAAGGGGCAATTCATTAAAGCAGTATAATGATCAGTGGTAAGCAATGAGACATTTATCTCAATAAGACAGAAGGGTATTTTTACACCTGTCATTATGTAACAGATGGAAGCAGCTTGATGAGGAAATGTGGTGAACATGATCATAAAGGACTTTTATATTATATAGTGTTCCTGTAGCTCAAGTGGTAGAGCGTTGCTTTAGCAGCACAAAGTTGTGGGTTCGATTCCCAGGTAAAACATGTTAGGTAAAAAATGTTAGCCTGAATGCACTGTAAGTCGCTTTGGATAAAATATATTTTGTCAGTCAGCATATTGATCACCAGACATATGAAGAAGAGAATTAACAGACAAAGTTCCCTCTAAAAGTGAATTGTATGCCACTCCAGAACTCTTAAACATTGATTGGCCTTTACCCAATTAGAGGCAGGCATTCACTAAAACCAGATAACCTTTTCAGTGCTTTTCATACTTGAAAAAGTTAACTTTTCATTGGATCATTATTAGTCTTGCATAGCCAGACCTTCAGGCTGAAGGTCTGGAATTCATGGCAGCTTTTATTGGCCAAGCCCCGCCGATGAGGCCGTTTGACCGACATGTCCAACAACCAATCACAGTTCATTTTGTTCATCGTCACGTTTCACGGCATGGAAATGTCGCGACAATTATAGACAGGTGTGTAAAACTCTCGGACGTATTTTAAAGATCCAAAATTTAAATATTTCACATACTTTTGAAAATCCAGCGTTTAGTTGATCCTGATAAGTGCTGTTCATCACAGTTGTAAACACGATGGCTTTCTACTTTTGTGAGGGGGTTTGACACCACGATATCTTTGTTTCAGGTGAAACATTAAAGAACACATGCGTCTCAATGAAATCCTGTAGAATTCAACCAATCCAATAACGACTTCAACATTTCTGAAGTGTTTCCACTTTTGTGTCCGATATGCATCAGACGTTTAGCCAACGGTCCATGGGCGTGACATCTGAGGCTGAGACTAGGTCATTATAAACCCCAGGTAAACAGAATCCTGGGCTATCTTCCTTCATGTTTCACACTTCCACAATATACCCAGGTTTAACAGTGATTCACCAAAAGGTTTATGTATATAATGAATATGTTATATGATGCATTCATCGAAATTCTATGGAAGCCCATTTCCACCACTGAATAAAAAATTAAAAAAGGTTATTGTGACTTTTTATCAAGTTTTATCACATTTCTGACTTATTTTCTCAGAATGTCTATATCTTGCAATTCTGACTTTCTTTTTTTCTCACAATTGCAAGTTATAAAGAAGAAAGAGAATGAGGAGAATTGCGAGTTATAAAAAAGAAAGGGAAGAAAGAGAATCGCGAGTTATAAAGTCAGAATTGTGAGATAAAAAGACGCAATAACCCTGTTTTTACCCGTTTTTGTTTTTTTTTTTTTTTTTTTTTTTTTTTTAGTGGCGGAAATGGGCTTCCATAAACTGTTTCTCTCTAGAGTATAAGAGAGAATTTTTCTAGCTGACTAATGCTTAAAGAATGGCTTGCCTGAGGTAAATGTAATGTTGAGTGACACATTTACAAGATGTTTTATTTATATCATTCCATGTTTGAAATACTAATTGAGTGATTAGAGAGAGCGAGGGAGAAATGGTTGATTCACATGTGCTCTGAGCTGGGTGCAGTGATCTCTCATCCTGCAATAAAAAGCTTCAAATCATTTCTTGTTTGAATTTTGTTATGAAATTGAGAGATTATGAAACTACCGATTTTGTTTCGTATCGAAACAAACAAAGCCCGAAGCTTATTGTGATTATTTGATGCTAGACATGCTAAAGAAAAAAATATATATATATGTTTCTGTGTAAAGTAAAAACAACATTGACTAAAAGATCTGGCTTTGTCGAAATGAATATCCATTGGCAATGAGAAATTGATATTATCAGTGCAGCCCCAGACTCCGTACAACTGACATGCTTACCTGTATTTTATCCACATTGTGCGCATGAAATTGACACTGACACATGCTATCATCTGTTTCAGTCGATGATTTTAGCACTCCAGAACTGTTTCAGATGACAACAAAAATGCAAGTTGCGATTAATTACGAGTTAACTCATGACAATCGTGATTAATCGCAATTAAATATTTTAATTGATTGACAGTGTGTATCTATCTATCTACAGTAGGTATATACACACACATCAGATTTTTAAGGAAACTGTATGTCTACGTCAGTTGTTTTTGTGTTTTTATGTGTGTAGCTTATGGCTACAATACAAAAATGCATTTTTGGCCGAATATTTTGGAATATTTTGAATATTTTTTGCTATATTACAGTTTAAAATTCAAAAGTGCTGTCCAAAATATTTGGACCGTAGTTTTATTGGAAATTCTTAACATTAATTCTAATGGTAATATAAGGTCAGTGAAACTAAATTATTATTCAGATTACACTAATACCATGTTTTTTCAAAATCGTGATATTCTTTGGGTACAGTCTAAATATTGTGGTGAATAAGGAAATCACTCAGCACCATACAGTATATCAAAGCACCATGGTATTATCATCTGATCACAGTGTTTGTATTGAGGAGAGTCTGCAGTAAGACAGATTTTGGTGTAGTTGGTATTCTGTGTGGGTTGGAGAGGGACAGACGTGTCTGTAATGGGCTGTTCTCAGCGCCACTGAGGCCTTGTTGCTGTTGACCTCCATTTAGACTCAGGCAGAGTGAGATCAAAGCGTCTGATGGTGAGGACGTTACTGCCAGCTCAGGTCACGACCCTCATCGGCAGTCAACACTACACACATCTCAATCACAGCGCTCCGAGGCCACTGCAAATCGTTCTGCATGCTTTCATTTTACCATTAGCTTTTAGTTTTAAAGTAGTTTGTAATTTCTGCCAAATGGAATTGCAAAATAGACTCTCACTCCCACTGTCTGGCATTGTGGAGAAAACAATGTCCCGCCTCACACTCGTACCATTAAGAGAGCCTATGGCTGCATCTAAAATCACATACTTCCCTACTACATAGTAGGCGTGAAACAGTGAGCTCAGTAGTACGTCTGAATTCACAGTATTCACAAAAACAGCAAGTAAGAAGTACTACTTCTGGTGAGATTCAGAAGAAGGTTAAACTTTATTTTGATAATCCACTTAAGACATTCTGGTAGCACCGATTTCAAACACAGTTTTTGTTTGATGTTACACTTAACCTGCCAATGGATTACTTACAGTATATATCACTTTCAGGCCTTACTTACAACAATCTCAAATGACCTCTTTCTCATGTAAACTAACAAATTGTGTGATTTAGTGAGAATATTTGAGCAAACAAGCCGATGTTCAAATAGCTTGGACACACAAGTATTTAAAGGAATGGCAAACTGAAGGCCGAAATTCCATCATAACCAATTACGCAGTTAAAATTCAAGTCCAGTTTTGGCATGTTTGCATATAGGTATGCAAATCATGCAGTTATTTATCTTTGCTCTATACCTCACTTCAATCTCTGCTTTTACTGAATTTGATAAATGTGAGAAGTTAGCAACAGCAAGGCTGGAGGCATACTTTTCACTGCTCACATAATGCATGATTGCATGATTGAATTTTAATGAAACATTGGGAAAATAAATTATGAAAAAGTTCATTTATTTCAGTAATTCTACTCAAATTGTGAAACTCATGTATTAAATAAATTCATTGCACACAGACTTAAGTAGTTTAAGTCTTTGGTTCTTTTAATTTTCATGATTTTGGCCCACATTTAACAAAAAGGAGGGTAAGCCACAAATATTCATTGCCAAAGAAGCTGGCTGTTCACAGAGTGCTGTATCCAAGCATGTTAACAGAAAGTTGAGTGGAAGGAAAAAGTGTGAAAGAAAAAGATGCACAACCAACCGAGAGAACCGCAGCCTTATGAGAATTATCAAGCAAAATCGATTCAAGAATTTGAGTGAACTTAACAAGGAATGGACTGATGATGGGGTCAAGGCATACAGATGTGTCATGGAATTTGGCTACAGTTGTCGTAAGCCACTCCTGAACCACAGACAACATCTGAGGTGTCTTACCTGGGCTAAGGAGAAGAAGAACTGGACTGTTGCCCAGTGGTTCAAAGTCCTCTTTTCAGATGAGAGCAAGTTTTGTATTTCATTTGGAAACCAAGGTCCTAGAGTCTGGAGGAAGGGTGGAGAAGCTCATAGCCCAAGTTGCTTGAAGTCCAGTTTTAAGTTTCCACAGTCTGTGATGATTTGGGGTGCAATGACATCTGCTGGTGTTGGTCCATTGTGTTTTTTGAAAACCAGAGTCACTGCATCCGTTTACCAAGAAATTTTGGAGCACTTCATGCTTTCTTCTGCTGATCAGCTTTTTGAAGATGCTGATTTAATTTTCCAGCTGGATTTGGCACCTGCCCACTCTGCCAAAAGCACCAAAAGTTGGTTAAATGACCAAGGTGTTGGTGTGCTTGACTGGCCAGCAAACTCACCAGACCTGAACCCCAGAGAGAATAGGATATTGTCAAGAGGAAAATGAGAAACAAGAGACCCAAAAATGCAGATGAGCTAAAGGCCACTGTCAAAGAAACCTGGGCTTCCATACCACCTCAGCAGTGCCACAAACTGATCACCTCCATGCCACGCCGAATTGAGACAGTAATTAAAGCACAAGTACAGTAAATGAACATACTTTCCAGAAGGCCAACAATTCACTAAATTTTTTTTTAATTTTTTTATTTATTGCTCTTATGAAGTATTCTGATTTGTTGAGATAGTGATTTGGTGGGTTTTTGTTAAATGTGAGCAAAAATCACCACAATTAAAAGAACCAAAGACTTAAACTAATTCAGTCTGTGTGCATTTACTTTATTTAATACACAAGTTTCAAAATTTGAGTTGAATTACTGAAATAAATGAACTTTTCCATGACATTCTAATTTATTGAGATGCACCTGTTTATATATATTTACCCACAGTGTTGGGAGTAATGGCGTTTAAGTATAACAGCGTTACTAACGGAGTTTAATTTTCAGTAACGGAGTAATCTAATTAATTACTTTTCCCATCGTTGCAACGCCGTTATCTTTACTGTGAGAATGTAAAGTGTCGCGTTACTACAATTTGCTTGAATAAACGGGATTTACTGAGATTTGCACTAATGGCCAGGTTTCCCTTTGTTTCTTTTTACCCAAGTTTAAATTTGTCTTAATTTTGTACTTGAATTTTTTTTTCAATATTTATTTTTATGCATATAATATGGCAGGCTGCAATCTATTGAGTTCAAATAAATACAAAATTTTCTAAAATACTTATAGTGTTTTTATTCTTCAATCAGTTAATATAAACATCTTATATATTAATTATGTTATAGGACGTAATAGCGTTATAGAACATAAAAAAATAACGTCACAGTTACTTTACTGAGTAACTAATTACTTTTACAATGCGGTAACTGAGTTACTAACTCAATTACATTTTGGGAGAAGTAATTTGTAACTGTAACTAATTACTTTTTTCAAGTAAGATGACCAACACTGTTTACCCATACCCATATATTTCATTATGATGTTTTCATTATAGATATTGTGATTATCTCTTATGTGGACACCAAACTTAAATGATATAAACCATCTGAATTCAGCAAATGTAAAAGTCAGCCAGCTATTTATTATAAGGTTAGCTAATTATTGTGCTTTTAGCCACAGTGGTAAGAGTGCTTTATATTTTTTGGAAACTATTAATGAAATTGCATTGAACAAAACTTTGTCTTAAAATGTATTTGCTAGTTTTATCAATTCCTATTTCCTATATAAACCCTCAACATCTTTAAAATCATGAATTATTAGTAGAATCATCATTGCGTTGCTTACCTGCGGTTCTGCCACATTCCTAGAAAAGAGCTGCAGTGAGTTTTTGTGCTGTCCAGAGGATACATGGTGTGCACCTGCAGTGTTAACTTACCCACTCACGCGGTCATCATCAGGGTTAGAGCACATCGCTGCAGACTTGTGAAACTCTGCTTAATTAAACGTAATGCTGGAATCTTCAGGATGGGCTTTAAATGATTCCTGTCTCTGATATCAGGGCACTCATTTATATGATGCCAAGCGTGGTGCATTAGTGGATCTGGGCATCCCGGTCTTGATACAGATCTTTGGTCATGCTGGACGGCCACAGTTTGATAAGAACGCAGAAGGAACCATCATCAGAGCCCATGACCAGCTGAGCAGAACCCCATCGAGAGCCAGTTCCAACAGAGTCTCGCCAACGACCTCAACGCTGAGGTACAACCCCACACACAACTCGACATATTGTGCCACACATGAATCTCTGATGACTTATGGCTTAAATTGGCAGTTTTAATCCCAACTTAAATTTAATTTTCATTCTCATTTAATTAAAATATTATATGTAATCCCAATGCAACTTGTCTATGCCTGTATATGTGAAAACAGTTATTAGAGAACAGTAACAAGAATATTACCAATAACTATATATATATATATATATATATATATATATATATATATATATATACACACACACACACACACACACACACACAGAATTTAAACATGTCAAAGCAAACAGAAATAACAAAAACTTAACACAGTTAACAGAAAAACAAACATAAAATCTAGTTCAAAATATTAACAATTAAAATAATATATCAATGTTACCAAAATAACAATAGTATAAGAATACAATTGATAAGAAATGTAAAAAGAATAGGCTTATTATTTTTAACTAAATCTATAACTTGAAAGTAATAAAGCAAAAATAAAACTGACCAAAATTAAAATAAATTCAAACTAAAGAGCGAAAAAAAATAATTATATATATATATATATGTGTGTGTGTATACAAACAAAAACTACATGTTCAGTACAAAGAGAAACATCATGGCTTATTAACATTATTATTATTATTATAAAATAATCAAATGAGCTTAATAAACTAATCAAGAAGTGATTTAATGAACTCATTAATGAGATAGATGGCACGCGCTGTTCTTCACTCCGCCACATGATGGCAGCATCTCCAAAACCATTTCAACAGATCTCGTGATCGCTTTGTCCAATAGATGGCGCAGTGACATCATACATCTGCTGAAGGCTACTTTAAAATCCTTTCAACCTTTAGTTCTGTTTTTATGCGTGTCATATCAGTTATCATGTAGTACACAAGATCCCAAGTACAAGGTTAGCAATACAGACATATAACCACACCTCCAGAAAACAGTATTATTTGAAGTGAAATACGTGACCTGCTGATTTTGTTCTTGGTTGTTTTGTGCAGATGGCTCTCATTACCTGTTGTTAATATTATCAGTGATCTACTGTCAGCATTTAGATGCTTTGACAGTCGGACAGTAATATAATAGGAATAAAACAGATAAGACAGGAATTTCTTAGTGCCGTTACATGCATATGTGACAAATTTGACATGTACGTTTCTTTTACATTCTGAAGACATTCAGTGAACGTTTCAATGCACAGTAGACTGAAGCAGGTATTCTGAACATTGTTTCTAAAGCTGGAGAATTTGAGCAGATCAAGGTGAGTTGACAGATGACCATAGGCTCATTTTTACTGAGGGGTAAATGAAGTGTGTATTTTTTTTTTTCTATTATTATTATTATTATTATTATGCAGTCTTGTGTCAAATGTCTATTTAATCAAGCTGTCCTGTTTTTGTTTAGTCAAGTTTTAGTTAAATTCCATCTTGTACACTTGTAAAATGTAGTCGAAGTTGTCAGATCATCTGGCTCTTTTTTCTGTTTTTAAGAACATGTGCCATTGGTTGCAAGAAAAAATAAAACGCTTGGCAGAAAATGTGTCCTTTTAAGAGAAAAGCTTTTTTAGGGGACTTAAACTCTTGACATCTGGCAACACGAGGCATGAAAACAAATGTGAAGCTCTATATTTTTTTTATAAATGTATTGAAAAATCGAGAAAGTGTCGAGAGTATTGTTTTCTTCAACGATATTGCATGTTGAGAAATTTGCTATTTAATGGTGTTGGTGTCGTCTCATCCTCATTTCTTTTTAGTCACGGAAAAGACAGGTTGAATATTTTTTGTCATCTTGTTCTTGAATAAAATGAACACTAGTGTGTTGATGTGTTCTGTGTTCCCCACACAGTTTGGGGACGAGGAGCTGGAGGAACTGGAGAAGATGTGTCATTTCTGTAAGCTGATATCTGACCTCTCTTGTGTAGCACAGGTGAAACACAAACATAGAAAGTAGTCGTTATTTTATTCATCACAAAAATGGTGTACACATTTCTAAATGATTTGAAGCCTGGGAAGGAAACGCCCACTGCTGTGATTGGCTAACAGTTACTCACACTTTACTGTTGAATCCAATATAGACGGCACAGCATCGTCTTTTACTTTCACTATTTCTGAAAATCCTGCGTTGGATTGTGCCATGTGCCACGTTAGTAAACAAATCCACGATAAAATTAAGTGAACAAAGGACCAAGTTCTTACTGACGTGGTCTAGAACGTCATTAAAAATAAAGTTCATCCTCTCCTTGCTAATGTTGGGATCAGAAGGAAGGCAATGCAAAGACTGTTTTCTACACAACTTGACGTGGCACAGCATCTTGGTTTCAGAGCATCTTTATTGTTTGGTTTCTCTCTTGTGGGCGGGGCTAAACAGGCAGCGATGTAGAAGCAGGCGTTGATCTTCCTCTGCAGAGGCAGTGTTTATCCAGACTTTTACATCATAGAGCAGAACAAGCCACAAGCTGTTGTTTTCAATATATACTGTTTTTAGACTAACAAGAAAGTTTTGATTGGATGTTTTTATAGTACAATGACTTCTTATACGTGAAAAGCGGTGAGAGTGTCAGCGCCTGAGCATCTTCATTAGTTTACCATCTGTGTTTAAAAGTTCAGACTAATAAATTATTATACAGAACTTTATGTCTTATCCATTGTGTATGGATATTTATTTGAAAAAAATATGATTTCCAGTGTGGCAAATCAGATAACTGAATTTTGTTGTTGGTGTGTTTTTTTTTTTTTTTTTTTTACAATTTCTTTGAGAAAAATACTATAATAGGATGACAGAATCTAGAAGTTGTTATCTAAACAAATTGCTTTATTTTACAGATTTATTTCTGTTAAGTTCGTTTTTTGCTAATGTGTAAAATAGAAAGTATAATTTAATTGTATAATTTAGTATTATATCAAATAAATATAAATGTTAATTTCAGAAGTTCTTTTGCATGTGATTTTACTATCTTTTAAATTCAATAGTGTGATATAATTTATATCAGCCATCAAGCCACCCTACTCTCTAAAATATTGTTTAAAAATACTCAAGTGTCATTCCAAATTCGACTTTCTCCTATGAAAAAAAAAGAAAAAAAAAGAAGCCTTTTTGTTGCATAGAAAAGAGCATCTTAGACATTTTGACTAAGATCTTTGTATGCTCAGAAAGAACAACATACTTGATCCATGCAACGTAAGGAGGAGCAAATTCTGAGTGAATGTTGTTTATCTGACTCGGAGGTTAAGATGGGATATCCTCTTCCTCACCATCTCTTCAGATTCTCTGTGGAAGCCATCTATCTCTGATATCTGCAATTCCATTATAACAGCTTCCATGTGGTCAGATAGTTGAAATAGCTCCGAGAAATTCCCTCTTTTCTCCTAATTCGGCTGATTTCAGATGTGCAGCTGGGATCCGGCAGTGGGAGTCATTTCCGTGTCCAACATATGTTGATTTTAAATCCAGACCCTCTGTGATGCTCAGGTTTGGACATCTCTCTCTGTCACCCTTCAGAGAGTTTAGATGTATATGTTTAGCTTTACACACACGATGATTCTTGCAATGGTTTTTGCATCTGTTCAGAGAGGGAGACTCTTCCCATCATTCAGCTGTAGAAATAGATAGATAGATAGATAGATAGATAGATAGATAGATAGATAGATAGATATAGATAGATAGATAGATAGATAGATAGATAGATAGATAGATAGATAGATAGATAGATAGATAGATAGATAGATAGATTTTAGTGTAGATTTCAGGTTTTCAATGCTACTTAAAATAATACTATTTATTGATTTGCTCTTTTATTTCCAAAGGAGCCACCATTTCAGTCACTAATATAAACAGTATTGAGAAATAAAAAAGCCACATGAGATATTCAAGAGGCATTTGTTCGAAATGTCACTTGAAACCGTAATGCAACATTTGAAGAAATATTTTCTTGTCATCATCTGGAACAACGATTTTAAGATATATTACATTTTACATAGTCACATTCGCGAAATATCACAGGCAAAAAAAAAAAAAAAGATTCATTGTCCATTGTCAATAGTATAGCAATGTATGAAGCACAGATCACAGACGTCACTTTCAGATCAAGCAGATTGCAAAATTCCAGATCACATGCATCGCTATTGAAATGACTGGAATTCATAGAACGACATCCATTTACACTAAACACACCTAAGAAAAAAATGTACACAGTTAGGAATGCGTTTCAAAGAGTGGTAATTGCTATACATTAAACGAATCATTGGAACAAATGACACAACTGTAAAGATTCGCATGCATCCTAGCACAAGGTCAGTCCACAAAGCTCATCTGAAGTTCAGCGCTGTGCCTTTAGCGTGCTGTGCTTTCACTGAAGTGTTGTGAATTGTTCTGCTGGTACTCATCCATACGGACGATTGTCGGATGAAAGAGTTGGGTTGCTCTTGAGGCCTGTTAAACAGCAGCATGTGGGTCAGAAGGTGTTTGTCCTCCTGCTTCGCTAACAGTCGTCCATTTCTGCTCAATCAATCAGTGACTAGATCAGTCCATCATAGCAGTCAGATCTACAAGTAAACCTGCACCTTATAGATCAAAGTAATGTTGGATTCTCAAAGCCATCTGAACATAACTCACACTCCACCATCAAACACACAGCCGCTCGGCTCTGATTTATACCCACAGCAGTCAAAGCAAATGGGCATTAGTCATTCCATAAAATGTGTTCTAGATAATGAGCAAAATTTAAAGGTGCCTTTTAAAGCTGTAAAAAAAAGAAAAAGAAAAGCTGTACCCCCCAAAAAATAGAATACTTGATCAATCTGTTTAAAATGACGCTCCCGCATTAGTGAAGTTATTTTGTACTACATAAGGTTAGCTGTTATTGAGTTATACAACCAGCTAAATACAGCTCACTTTATTTCAGTAGCATCTTATAGAAAAGACTGTTGATGGTTCGCACTCTGAAAAACTAGACAAAGTCTTTAACAAAAAGAATCAATCATTTTATTAGAGCAAGAGCAGACGTTTCAGCCATCCAGCTATTCTCAATGCTCATAAATGAGCATCTTAAGTAGCATCTTATGAACAGAGATGTTTAGGTGTGCTGTAAAATAATCATAATTGGGTGACTAATATGCCTGTGAATAAGGTATTTCTAAAATGCAAGTAAAAAAAAAATCTCTTAAAATAATCTCATTATAGAAATCAGTTTTGATTGCATGCAAACCAATAAACTAAATTATGACATGCTAAGGCATTATGGCAGAAAATATCAAATGATATAAAAATATATATATAATTATGACATAAAAAGTTGAAATTCAAAATTATATGCTTTAAAACAAACATTGAAATACTAAGTAAATATTTTAAGATAAAATTCTAACAAAAACTTTAAATTATGATCATTCCTATGTTGAGATATATAAAAGAGACAAAATAGATATGTAAGACACAAAAGTCTTATACTAAGATGCTAAGCCATTATTAAGTCGAAATTATGAGATAATAAGTCATTTATTGCATAAACCAAAATTTTGCGAAATCAAAATAATGAGAAAAAAATAAAGCTTGACAGAAACAATTTAAGTTTTCATACATAAGTAATATACAAGGTCATTATTATGATTTTAAAACTATGACATTAACACTTGAATTTATTAATTGTATCTCACAATTTTGACTTATGTCATGATTTTGACTCATTTCATAATTATTAGGTCATCATTTCGACTTCTTATATCATTATTATGTTTTGAAGATTTGCCTCTTTCTTCCATAGGTGGCAACTTTGGTGAAGAAAAAATATATAATATGCAAATGAGTACAGACCTGTACCTCTTTTCCTGTGATTTGTTAGCATCACATCTGGGAAAGGGTGACACACACACACACACACATGTTTGTTTTTATGAAAAGTGGGGACATCCCATAGGCGTAATGGTTTTTATACTGTACAAACTGTATATTCTATGGCCCTACACCAACCCTACACCTAACCCTAACCCTCACAGGAAACCTTGTGCATTTTTACTTTCTCTAAAAAACTCATTCTGTATGATTTATAAGCGTTTTGAAAAACGGGGACATGGGTTATGTCCTCATAAGTCACCCTCTCCTTGTAATACCTGTGTCATACCCATGTCATTATACAGAGTTGTGTCCTGATATGTCACAAAAACATGCCCACACTATAAATATATCAATCGTTGTATTTATTGTAACATACTAACTGTATTTATAATGACAATATTACCTATTTATAACCACTTAGTAAAAAAAAAAAAGTTCAGTTTATAAAAGTTTAATAACAGTATAGTAACAACTAGTTGGTTCAAGAAAGTGCATGTCACTCTCAGAACAGGATAAGCGGCAGTCATATTTATCTGCAGTGTATAAAGTGACTAGATTGTGTGATTGAGAGTCTCTTTGTCTTTTTGGTGCAGAATGCTGCTCTGTTTGAGATCACTCTGAGGAAGCGCTGGCTGGCCATGACCTACTGCCTGCTGAACCTGTGTTAAGTGATTGACAAGCGTCTGTGGGGCTTGGGCCCACCCACTGCGACAGTTCAGCGCACTGCCCCCTTCAGTGCTGTCCAGAATGAAGGAGAGGAACCTCACGCTGGACAAACTCAGAGACACGGGCAAAGATGAGATCGGTCGGTCTGACGCAAGGACATTTTGTGAATTTGTCAGTTTTAGTATTTACTGTAGGCATTCAAGGTCAAATATTCAATTTTTGCCTTCATTTTGTGTGTGTGTGCGCACAGGTCACATGCTACATCACATGAACATCGGGCTGAAGGTGAAGCAGTGTGTTCAGCAGATACCCGCCATCCTGATGGAGTCCAGCATTCAGCCAATCACATGCACTGTCCTGCGTGTACGCCTCAGCATCACCCCGGGCTTCAGGAGGAATGACCAGGTAACCATGGCAACCACACCCAGGGCTTTCTATGCTGCTGTTAGTCTCTACAATATCTTGATTTTCAGTTCCATAGACCAGGAGATCCCAAACTGTAATGATCGCTTGTCAGCAGATGAGCCAAACAAAATTACAAATAAAAATAATAATAATAATTTAATAGCAGAAAATTAATTCAAACAGCAACTTGTTTAAGGTATAACATTACAGGCATTGCAGAAAGGATGTAAGAAATGATGACATGCTTAATCAAACTTATGAAATTTAAATGTTGAAATTATGACTTTTTTTTAGATAAAAAGTCAAAATTATTTCAAACAACAAGTGTAAATACATAAGTCATAAACAGGTTTCATACAAAGAGCTTAAAGTGCTTGAAGTACTTGTATTTGACTTTTTGAAATGTAAGTCCTGGACAACCCTTGAAAACAGCCATATTTAAGAAAAGGTACTTGAAAAGTACTTGAATGTTTAAAAAGCAGTATTTAAAAAATGTGTAATTTTTTTTTTTTTTAGATAAAAAACTGTTGTTTTTTTTGTTTCGTTTTTTTAATTTGTCGCAAAATTAACGATGCAGCGCATCTGATATAAATACAAAGCCTTTTCTCCTGGCTTTAAGCAGCGCACGAGATCTCACGATATTACTCCTTGAGGTGAAAAACGGTCTCACGATATCAGTAAAAAGTTGATTTCGTGGTGAAACCTTTGATAGTGCTTGCAGTATATTGTTCGGTCTTTTATTGCATGTGCTGCTCATTTGGGTTACAGTTGGGAACACAAATAAAGTCTGAGGGGCTTTGTGTTGCACTGTTATCATTTACAAGCTTGGAGCGCGTCTCCATCTCAGCAGCTCAGTCCACAAACTCTTCCTCTGCACATGCTGTGAGTTCGGCTTGCTTAACGTTTATCTGGGAAAACAGTATGTATTATCTCTCTAGATTTATAACGTAAATCATTTATAAAACTATGAAAACACATCAGAGTACATCAGCATATTTCTGTTAAGCCTATGTGATTTGTTACACATTGCGGTTTCAAAATAAAAGTTCAAACCCTAGCTCTGAGTTTGCAGGTGGCCAAATATTAAAATTACATGGATTTAAACGTTGATTAATACTGTAAAGTGAAGCAATACCAGGCCGTTGGCACCCTCTGCAGTTATTTGTTATAATAGATAATAAACTTAAAGGTGCTCTAAGCGATGCCGGGAGTCGTTACTTCTTGTTGACGTTAGAATTGTTGTCAAACAAAACGGAGGCTAGCTAGACCCTCCCTCCTCCTCATCCGTGCACTAACCCCCCAAACCCCACCCCCAAATCTTTCTTGTCGGTTATTGGCTGGAACAGTTTT
Organism: Carassius carassius; assembly: GCF_963082965.1. Taxonomy (NCBI): domain Eukaryota; kingdom Metazoa; phylum Chordata; class Actinopteri; order Cypriniformes; family Cyprinidae; genus Carassius; species Carassius carassius. The sequence goes on from NC_081769.1 coordinate 6,018,841, forward strand.
GTTATGTTTTGTGGTGCGGGTGAGCCCAGTTTGTTTTTCTTGTTGTTTGTGGAGCCTGTGGTGTCTAGAGAGACCCCGTTTTTTACAGTGTGTTCAGGGGACAAGCAGCTAGCAGATAGTGAGGAGATGTTTGCTGGATGTGACGAAAAATGTTTTGGCCTAAAAAATGTGTGACATCACTTAGAGCACCTTTAAGTAGGTTATGTTCATATTATTCATAGGCATACTACATATTTTAACAGTGATGTTCAATAAACCCATTTGATAACTTGGTTTTGATGCCTTATTTGAACAAGTTATTATTGTCTCATCATTAGTTTAATATTTATATAAATGAAGTCAATATAAAGCCTGCTTTTCACTTAGGTCTATTTTTATTACCAAAAAATATCTGATTACTCAGTTGTCAAAAATAATCAGTAGATTTAGATTACCTAGATAATCATTAGTTATGGCTCTAAATTATTTAAATGTTTCAAAATACAAGTGCATTGTTTTGTTTTTTGTGAATAAAAGAGAAATATTTTGTCATTGAAAATTTCTTAAAAACAGTATTAAAATATTGGGTAACACTTTAGAATAAGGTTCCATTAGTTAATGTTAGTTAATGTATTAATTAACATGAACAAACAATGAACAATACATTTATTACTGTATTTATTAATCTCTGTTAATGTTAGTTAATGAAAATACAGTTATTTATTGTTAGTTCATGCTAATTCACAGTGCATTAACTAATGTTATCAAGCACAACTTTTGAATATTGCATTAGTAAATTGAAATTAACATTAACTAAGATTAATAAACGCAAAATAATTGTTCTTGCCTAGTTCATGTTGAATGAAGTAGTTAACCAACATTAACTAATGGAACCTTATTATAAAGTGTACCCAAATATTGTCTCATTCTAGTGAACCAAGTATTTGGATTTTGTCTCATCTCGTAAGCTAAGTGTATGAAGGTTTTACTCTTCAGGTTAATCATAGATTAATGAAAAAAAAAAAAAACTTTGAATAAAAAAAAAGCGATATCTTTGCCATACTATCTTTTTAAGTTACCACAGCCATTGCATGCTTTGCATGTACTGCACTTTATTTATACCATATTGTTTTATTAGTTTATTTCTTAGAATTTGAAAAATAATAACGATATTGTAATCTCTGATTTTCGTCCTTGAAAACAAAAAAAGTAGTGCTTGAGAAGTCATTGAAAGTCCTAGAATTTCATTTTGCAGTTTCTGAACAAACCCAACATGAATTAAAATAGGTCATTATACAGTATATGTATATATATATATATATATATATATATATATATATATATATATATATACAATACAGACCAAAAGTTTGGACACACCTTCTCATTCAAAGAGTTTTCTTTATTTTCATGACTATGAAAATTGTAGATTCACACTGAAGGCATCAAAACTATGAATTAACACATGTGGAATTATATATGGAATTATATGCATAACAAAAAAGTGTGAAATAACTGAAAATATTTCATATTCTAGGTTCTTCAAAGTAGCCACCTTTTGCTTTGATTACTGCTTTGCACACTCTTGGCATTCTCTTGATGAGCTTCAAGAGGTAGTCGCCTGAAATGGTCTTCCAACAGTCTTGAAGGAGTTCCCCGAGAGATGCTTAGCACTTGTTGGCCCTTTTGCCTTCTGTCTGCGGTCCAGCTCACCCCTAAACCATCTCGATTGGGTTCAGGTCTGGTGACTGTGGAGGCCAGGTCATCTGGCGCAGCACCCCATCACTCTCCTTCTTGGTCAAATAGCCCTTGATGCCTCAGTGTGACTCTACAATTTTCATAGTCATGAAAATAAAGAAAACTCTTTCAATGAGAAGGTGTGTCCAAACTTTTGGTCTGTACTGTATATATATATATATATATATGATAAATAACCTGATTTTGTCAAAAATTTGCTTTTGTGAATTTCTCTTTTTTTCAGACCTTCTCTAAAATTGTGAGATAACCCTGAACCATCATATAATTGGGTTGCAGTTAGTTTTAAAGTTATAAAGCTGTGTAATATGCCAGGCTAAATATATAAACTGCATTTTCTCATTTTAATTTAAAAAAACTTTTAATGGCATGTTTTAGTGAAATAGAATGATGAAGCCTTTGGGAGTCAATAGATAGTAATGCAATATATTTGTACTGAGCACATTATCTACAATTGCACATATCTTCGCCGTCACACACACACACACATTCACAGTAGGTTAGGCAGGAGGAGCTGAAGGAGTCATTGATTTGGACATCTCCTCCCCTGTGTTTAAGAGCACAAAGGCTTGAATAGGCCCAGATCTGTTGCTATTGTTCTCTTGAGGGCCAGTGCTGTGATGGGCCACAGATGGGCCGCTCTGTGCCCGGTGTTCCTGTGTGACCATAACTCGTCCAGCGTGACACCCAACAGCTGGATGACCATCAGCCAACACTAATCACCCGCCGACATGCTCTGAGCATGACCTGCCCTCTGCCACATGTATGCATCATTAACGCTACATTAATCCACTCAGTAGGTCATGTATATAAGTATAATACATAATACATACAGAACACTGGCAACCAAAAAATTTGTGGGTCTTGTACTTGCATATTAATCATTTGGTGCAATGCACATATTGTGTACAGTACATACATATTTTTTACATTGTACTTATATAAAAAAAAATACCTGTGTATAATTAAATGTGTAATTCATTTCTGTAATTTACTTTATGATTATACTGTTTGCCCAGCCCTTACACTTTAACCCACCTTTTTAAACCTACCCATAACAACAAAAACCTGTTCCTATAACCTTACCCGTTTCCCACCTCATTTGAACACAAAAAGTATATTGTATTATTATCACAGTAATAAATGACAGTTTTACAATATCTTCAAATAGAAAACAGCTATTTTAAATTATAATAATATTTCAAAATATTAGTGTTTTCACTGTATTTTTTATTCAAATAGATGCAGCCTTGGTCAGCATAAGATCATTTATGCCAATCCAAAAAATTTGAACACTGGTATAATTTATATTTGGTAACAATATTTGGTCACACTTTATTGTAAGGTCCAATTCTCGCTATTAACCAACCATTAACTACGACTTTTGCCTCAATAAACTCCTAATTAGCTGCTTATTAATAATAATTAAGGTAGTTGTTAAGTTTAGGCATTAGGTAGGATTAGGGATACAGTCATGTAGAATAAATGCCATATAAGTACTAATAAACAGCCTATATGCTAATAATAGGCATGCTAATATACCTTCATATATCCCTGTTTGATACATTTAATATCTACACAAAATAATTCATACTTTATATTACAGTAGTCATTTCATCAAAAAAAAAAAAAAAATTTTTGTTTTTCACTGTCATTGTTGAAGCAGCATCTGTTCATTTGCTCCATCACTTTCTCTTCATGACAAACAAACAAATGTATTATCTCAATTTATTTATTTTTATTTTTGTATTCATTTATTTCAGTTCAGTAAGCTGTGCAATTTTACCTTGGATCTTCATTAGATTTATGTTTTTGGAATCATGTTTTCAGTGCATGCGAAAAATTGTGCTATTTATGCCGTTCACCAGCAGGCTTTAATTCAGATCTCTAATGTGAATAAAGCTGTGTGATTCAGATTCGATTCAGATTCAGATCAAACAGCTCAAGGAAGATTTACTCACTCTGTGAGCAAAGTGAAAAAGCTCTCCGGTCATTCAGATGCTTTAATGCAAAATACGAGCTGCCTGACAATGCGTATATCACTCGTTTAAATGTAAACCAGGCTACAACTCAGCAGACTATAAAGATTTCACTCACTTTAGTGCTAAATACAAGCCATCGAATACAACAGATTGCTCTATACTCTATAAGGCTGTGATGAAGATTAGCAAGAGTTCATGTGCTGCTGTCATTGAGAGATCTGAATGTCAAGTTCCTGTGACATTATTAGTATTATTATTATTATCTTTTATCGGACGACTGAAACTAGAAGTACAAAAAGTCTTTTGTAAAGTCTTTCTGTTTCTCGTGTAATGGGAACTATATATTTATCATTCTCATGTGGTTTGGTGTCCGTGATGTAAGGTTGGTCATGTGGTTTCCATGGAAACAGTAGTTTCCACTTTCATGAAGGTTTGTTTGTTTGTTACTGTGAACTTTGAAAAAAAAATGCAAGTTTTTATTTTATTTTATTTTATAAATTTTTTTTCATTGTATGACTTTTACGACACCTCACATCTGGTCGTGTGAGAGCCCTGGTGGTTATGGGTGCAGGATCCGATCAACGACCACATCTACCTCTCTGAGAACTTCCTTCTGCATAAGAAACAGGTAAAGATACATATACATCTCCTGACATGAAAAAATCCACATTTAGAAACCCTAATACCAGGTCACAACATCAAGATCCTGGGAAAGTAGCATTAAATTACACACTTTGCCTTTAAATGTAATATCTACAGTTTTGCTATTATGTATAGAACAAGTTTTGGTATATATTCAGCACAACTAAAATGTTGAAACTAAAACTATTAAAAATATTTTTTTTTTGCTAATTGAAATTAAGCAAATAAATTACAAATAATACATAAAACTCAAACTTCAACACAAACTAAATGTTTTGCTTTGGCAACTGACTAAAGTTTAAAAATTAAAATGAAGAAATATGTTGTGCTTTTTTTTAATGAAAACTGAAAATATAAAGCTTATCAATACATTAATAAATGCTATAATACGTATATAAATAATGTTAAAATAACAAAATAGGCATTTAGGTAAAATCTTTTTTTTTTTTTTTTTGTAGGAGATTAGATTAATGACAATACATGTGGTTCTTTAATGAAGATGGCACATCGCACAATGTCATTCAGTGAGGCAGAAATGTGAAATGCATTGTGGTGTGCGTTTCTAATCATATATTCCCTCTGGCACTGTCAGGTTGTGAGTGGAGAGCCCCAGCAGGTGGTCTTCACTATACCCATCTTTGAGCCCATGCTTTCTCAGAATTACATCCGAGCCGTGTCTGACCGCTGTCTGGGCTCTGAAGCGGTGTGTATGATCAGCTTCCAGCATCTCATCCTGCCTGAAAGACACCCGCCACACACAGGTGCCTCCCAAATATACACAGTCAAATTTCAAGCTGTCAACAACTTCATCCTTTAATTATTTTATTTGTTATTTTTACGATACATTTCTTAACATTCTTATAAAGGAACCAGTGTTATTTTAGTAGATATACTATTATAATTTGTATTAATGTTGTAAAATAGTTAATTTTAGTGTTGTAAAATAGTCAGTTTAGTTAAAATGTTAGTAGTTTGTTGTGTGATTGTTATTTTTATTAGGTTTTTCTTGGATTAATTTAAATATTTTTATAGTACATTAAGTCGAACGAAAATAAGAAATGTCTTGGCAAATAGCTTTTTTTTTCTCTTTTTTTTTTTTCGGTTAACAGTTATTTTATTTCAAGTAACAAAAATGCCACAGTCTAAGATTCACCGTAAAAACCATTCATTCACAGAAGGTGAACTACCAGAGACTCACAATTTTGCCCAGAATTGTTTTTCTTAGATGGCAAAATCGTGCAGTGTGCTCCAGACTTTAGTCTATGAGATTTTTTCACAGCGTCACAAGAACGTTTTACATCTAATAATGCTCCTCAGTAAGATGCAGTTATGTCTGTAGCACGAGTGATGCAGGACAAAGTTATGTGCAGAAGTTAATGCTTTTTTCTTTATTGGCATCTATGGGTTCTGTGAAGAATCTTTAACGTCTTTAAGAACCTTTATTTTGGGGAAACAAAAATGGTTCCTCTGTGGCATTACTGTGAAAACATCGTTGTTATTTTTTTTAAGCGAGTATGGGTGGAAGTAATACTTGTCACCTTTTTCCCTTGTGTAAGCAACTACAGTGGTCCCAAAGTGATCACATCTGAAATAAACCTAAGGCTTCAGACTCAACTCAAATGTGTGTTTTATAATGAATTAGCCATGTGAATGTTCTTTTATATATTACTATTTTCATTTTCGTCTTTCCAGAGCTCTTGGATCTTCAGCTGCTGCCTGTGACTGCATTGGGAAACCGGGAGTATGAGAGTCTATACAAGTTCACACACTTTAATCCCATTCAAACACAGATCTTCCATACATTCTACCATACAGAAACCAACGTCCTGCTGGGGGCCCCCACCGGCTCCAGCAAAACCATCGCTGCAGATATGGCCATCTTCAAGGTCTTCAACAAGTACCCCACCTCCAAGGTCTGAACCTCTGCCATCTGTTAGGGTTTAGTTTTAGTTCTTATGAGATGGTTTAACTGGCATGTATCTCTGTCAGCAGGTGGTCTGCATTGCTCCTCTCAAAGCTCTGGTCCGAGAGAGGATTGAGGACTGGAAGATCAGAATAGAAGAGAAACTTGGGAGGAAGTGAGAGTGTTTATAGATTCTTCTGGCAAATATGTATCTGGTATTATTCCATGACCTTTTGTTTGCTCATTATCATACTTTTCTCTCTCTAGGGTGGTTGAGTTAACTGGTGATGTTACTCCAGACATGCGGGCCATCGCGCAGGCTGACATGATCGTCACCACTCCAGAGAAATGGGATAGAGTCAGCCACAGCTGGCAGAACCGCAGCTATGTGCAGAAAGTGGCTCTTTTTTTTGTCTTTACTAAAAAGAAGTTCAAAATACCTGAGCAGCAGCATACTGTCAGTGAACATCTAAGTGGTGCTTAGATTAAATATGTTCTGCCTGTTTTCCACTAAGTAATAAAATAAACACCAATAGAATGACAGCAGTGAGAAAACAGCAGTTAAGAAAGCATTTATTCATAGTGATGCACCAGCCTTGTAATTCAGCACTCCAGTCACGTCACGTTTATTTATTTAGCACTTTATACGATAGATTCTTTAAAGCAAGCATCTTGTTAAGTATTAAGGTGTGGTCTCTTTGTAGACAAAATTTTGTGGGCAAAAATAGTCCATGAATGAAGCTTTGCTCACACAGAAGCCACTTTAAAACTAAGCAGCTTTTTGTTGCTCAGCGTTGGGAATTCAAGTGGCCAACTCGATCATCAAAGAAATATAAATGGGGAACTTTTCCGTCCTCATGCAAAACTCCCATTTGCACGGATTCCTATTAAAATGAATGTAATTCTCCTGCAGAATCTATCAAGTGTCACTTCAATTAGAAGTACAATTCAAATTTCTACTATAAAGCAGCTTTCCAAGATGTACTTATTTATTCACATTTGACCTTGACGGACTGAACAAAACAAACAAAGAACACTACCACATCAGGGAAGACGGAGCCTTAGAGCACACCTACATTACCTGTTAAGTAATTATCACAGACCAATAGTAGGTGTTTACCAGCCAAAGCAAACTTTTCTGGATAGTCCACTTTGGCAAGCTGTTTTAAACTCCAGAAGCAAACCTAGTTTAAGCTAGATTTAGTTAAAAATGACAATACATCAGTTAGTTTTTTTATATATATATTTTGAATATATTAGGGCCTTAAAGGAATGGTTTACCCAAAAATGAAATTTCTGACATTAATTACTCACCCTCATGTTGTTCCAAACCTGTAAGATCTTCGTTCATCTTGGGAACACAAATTGAGATTCTTTTGATTAAATCCAAGAGCCTTCTGATCCTCCAATAGACACCAAGGATCCTAACATGATCAAGGGTGAGAAACATAAGGACATTGTTAAAATAAACCATGTGCCATCAGTGGTTAAACCATAATTTTACAAAGCTATGAGAATACTTTTGTGTGCAAAGAAAACAAAAATAACGACTTTATTTAACAATTTGTCTCCTCCACATCACCCTATAGTGCCATTTTGGAGAGTATCACATACGTGAACAATGTATGCTATTCTGTGTTAGCAGTACCGTACGCAGATACGTTGTTTACATTGTTTGCGCTTTGATCTGAACGTAAACAACATATCCGCGTACATACATTGCATACATTGTTTATGTACGTGATACTCTCCAAAATGGTGCTATAGGATGACACAGAGGAGATTAATTGTTGAATAAAGTCATTATTTTTGTTTTCTTTTTGCACAAAAAGTATTCTTGTGGCTTTGTAAATTAACAGTTGAACCACTGATGTCACATGGATTATTTTAACAATGTCCTTACTACGTTTCTGAGCCTTGATCGTGTTAGGATCCTTGCAGTCTACGGAGGGTCAGAAAGCTCCTGGATTTCATTAAAAATATCTTACTTTTTATTCAGAAGATGAACAAAGGTCTTACTTTCTTTGGAAAGACATGAAGGTGAGTAATTAATGACATAATTTTCATTTTTCATCCATTTAAATAGTTCACGCTACATATGGCCTTATGTAGATATCATCTACTAATTTCAATTATGTGGATATTCGTTTGTATCTAACACAATAGATGGAATAACACCCATGAAATAACCTTAAACTTTTTTTTTTTTTTGAAGATTGGACATTACCTTTTCTGTTCAAGCTTGACAGTGCCACTGTGCACAAAGCAAGGTCGGTATAGAAATGGTGTACTATGTCTGGTGTAACAGCTTGATTGGTCTTCACAAGGTCCAGAATTGAAATCCCTTTGAACACTTTTATTTATGCCAGGTCCCATTGCATAACATCACTGATGCACTTCTGTCTGAATGGGAGCAGATTTCAGCAGCCATGTTTCAAGATCACATGCTAAACTTTCCCAGAGGAGTGGAAGCCATTATACCGCATCAAAGGGTCAAACAAACCCACGATTCTGAAATTAAATCTTCAACAAGCACATGAGTCTAGAGTGCAGGTGTCCACATTTGTTTGCCTGTGTAGTATAGCTGCTAGCCATGTATTAATGTCAAGGACTTGACATAAATGAATTTGAAAGCTTCAGTCCTTCTTGAAAACACAAGTCCTGAACCATGTGTAGTTGGAAAACAGTGATAATGCCCCTTTACTCACGAGTAACTGCATGCATTTGCACACATGTATGGGTCGTTCTTGATTTAATAGACTGATTTAAGGGTCTCCCTTTATCCTTTAGCCTCCTTCAAGACTCTTCTTCTTTAGGGATGATATATATTTTTACATAAAGTTCATCATGCAAGGAGTACTGTTCTCCACAGGCTTGCATTGTTTGATTATTTTATCAAGACCTACATAAATTCTTATAAACATATGAAATAAAACTAGGCTCACAGTTGCTTAATGTTAATGCATACAGTGATCTACGTTTTCTTTGTTGGTCATAACATGACAAACATTTGCCAAACTGGTGATCATTTAACAAATCTTAGTTACGATATACAAAACATTTTATAATAATAAAAAAAAAAAATTCTACATCAAAATATGCACGAATATTTAAGAAAAAAAAAATTTCCAGACTTTTTTTTCCTTAAATATAGATTAATTTTCTTAGTTTCAGGTTTGTGTCAGACTGCAAATGTACATTTATGTTCATTAAGAAAAACAGTAACATTCGTAAAAACGGTAACAACCTCTTTTAAAAGGGTCAATTTGAAATAATCTGACTCTGACTCTATTTTTATTTATTTTTTTATTAACCATTGGTCATCTGCAGTATCACACAATTAGATCATGATAAGCAAAGGAAAAACTATACATACTGTAACAACTCACTACCATGCTAAAATGTATGAATATACAATGGTATTTGTATGAAAAACAATAGCCTAAATACATTTAGTATAAATACAAATGTTATACATGTAAAAATTACTAATATAATAAATTTCCATGTGTATATCCCACATTTCTGCCACAGTCCCATGGTACAGTTAGTGTTACTACAGTAAATCCATGTAAAAGCCTTCTAACGGGATTGATCATGGCTCCTGTTTATTGTGTTTGTCAGTGCTGTTGAGATCATCGGCGCTGTTTCATCTAGCTTTAAACTAAATCACTGAGACATTTGTGTTCTCCAGTGAATTCAGACGCTTCTCGCCGGATCTCACAATGCTGGTCATGTGATCGAGACCGATCAGAGTGTAAAAGCATCTGCTTGCGCCGAGCTGATAATTGGTCCATGTGGTGCCGTTTACGAAAAAAATAAAAAAAAATGTTTTAGCGCACAGCCCTCCTTATTCTATTACTTCTTCCTTATTCGGTTTTATTATAAGAGTCTTCAAAACAATCTCTATTGTACATAACACTATATAAATAAAGGTGACTTGACTTTATTTGAAAATATGTACTTTTTCTCTGACTTCACAGGTGAGGACAGAGGGCCGGTTCTAGAGGTCATTGTGTCCAGAACCAACTTTATCTCATCTCACACCTCAAAACAAGTGTGAATAGTGGGACTGTCCACCATGCTGGCTAATGCACGGGATCTAGCCGACTGGCTGGGCATCGGACAGGATAGAAACCCACCACAATACGCAACCTGCATCTATTAGCTCATCTCAGATTCCACGCACATAACCTTTTAACATCACATCCCTATCTATTACATTTGACGAAAGACTTGATATTCAAATCGCTTTTGGAATCCGTCCATAGACTGATATATATATATAGGCAAATGAATATTTTCAGGATCAGTGCTCCTTCCTCTTCTCAGGTTTGATGTGATTTACATATGATTCACGGCAGTTTAAATCAAGCCGAAGGAAATATCTTGGCCCTCAAATGGTATATTTAATGTTGAATGTAATTGATGGGTCTTGTTTCGGTGGAATCATGCTCGACTTGCACCCATAATGATTAGGAATGAAGTCAAATAACGATATTATCTGTAACACTGTACTAACGGTGCTATCATTTTCATCCTGTTTCCATTACAGGTAGCCGATTGAACGTTCTGTCGGTCATTCTGCGTGTAAATGCGTGCAAGGGTCTATAAATAAGCAGCACCCCTCTCCCAGCGTGTAGCAGCATGTTGGTACTGTGGCCGCATCAGGACAGACTGCAGTGGTTATGTAAACGTTGTTTTACTATTGCTGAAATGTCACCCTGCTAGACAGACGGGGAAGGAAGGGCTGGGGGTCTCCATAAATCTGACGTGTGCTGTTTGGACTGAGGCGCGTCTCTAGCTGCCCAATCCATTATCCAGCCTTTTAAATATGTGCACACACGCACCCAGGCCCGGGCCACTTGTGTGAGAGCGCAGTTGTGGGACAGGGGACAATGACAGGCTGTAATTACCCCCAGATGGGCCACTCTGTCAGGCACACAGCCAGCTGGGCACTCCATCTCCCGTCTTTCTCTGCATCTTCTCACTTTCTGGAACTGTTTTTCTTGCTTTGTTTTGTGGCCCTGTCCTTATTCATCTCTTTCTGCGTCTCTTTCAGGTGGGACTGTTTAATTTCCGTCCCTCTGTTCGCCCAGTGCCATTGGAGGTTCACATCCAGGGCTTTCCGGGGCAGCATAATTGCCCTCGTATGGAGAGCATGAACAAATCGGTCTTCCAAGGTAGGCCACAAGAAGTAGTAACATAGTAACAAGTAGTAAGGAAATTATCATGCGGAAATGCGAATTCTGTAATCATGTACTCTTCATTTCAAGTGTTCTAAATGATACATTTGTGTGACCTAAATTTGATCATTTGTGCTACAGTATATTTGAACATTCACAAGCTTGAACAAGAATGGAAGAAATTGTGACGCTCAGTATGGCGGATATTGATGGAAGTCCCGCCTTAAAGGGAAAGAAGACGATGTTGAAGAATGTGTGTAACAGTTTTTGGACACCATTGACTTCCATCGTATGGAAAATAAATGCTATAGAAGTCAGTGGAGTTACACATTCTTCAAAATATATTTTGTGTGTGTGTGTTCAACAGAAGAAATAAATTCATAGAGGTTGAGTATGAATGATTTGAGATGATGAATCATTATCAAATGATTTATGATGTCGCATTTCCACCATAGTATTAACATCAAAAAATAGCATAAAACATTGTAACAGTCCTTTATATTTAGAATTTAGAATTTTTTTATTTACACATTTAAGGCCTTGCCATGCCATTAAATTCCAGAAAACTATTTAAAGCTGATGTGTGAGTTTTTATAATACAGTAATTACAATGGCTGAGGGAGTGACATCAAATTTAATATAATCCAGCTCTTGATATTGTTTTCTTCTTTTTGAAAGTCATTATAATGCATTTTAACTTTTGCTGTTGGATCAAATGAAAACGTGTTTGTTCTAGTTTCCATTAATCACTTGAAAAGTTTACCCAACTATGATGGTTTCCATTTCTAAAAACCTCCTAAATGTTAAAAGGATCCATACTCATACACTTAAGTTCTGAATTTGATTACTGTCCATTTTCCATCATTGTCCAGTTTTATTGCTGATTTGAAATATGCTATTGGACAACAGTTTTGGAGATTTTGGTCCTTCCCATTGGAGTACAGTAGATGGGAGCCCCAGGCATGTAACAGTGATATGGCCTCCAAGTGAACTGACTTGCCTTAAAGCAACTCCAGATAAATTAAAAATTATTCTAAGTAAAAATGTTACTTTGTTTTATCCTACTGTATTGACTTTGTTAACATTGTTGTTTTATTCAGATCTTCCATTCATTTTGATCTGCTTAATTCATATTTGGATTTAGATCTCAACCTTACACTGTGTTTTTCCACTGTCCTGCATCCATCCGCACACATTCTCCTGCCAAACCGCTCCTCATATTTGTGTCATCGTGCCGGCAGCCACGACTCACGGCTCTGGACCTCATTGCGTTTCTTGCTACAGAAGACGACCCCAAACAGTGGCTTCACCAGGATGAGAGAGAGGTCAGAAGTCATCCTCAACAGTGCTGATATGTAATCAATGTAACCATGTACTGTTGTTACTTCCACTCTCTTCTGTCTTATATTCCCTTTTCCTCAATTCCCCATTCTGAAGAAGCTGAGTATCTCTTCATCTGTGAATACAGTACGGCTCAGCGCAGATTCTGGTGCAAAAGCCTGTGTCATCTCTCATTAAATTCCTCTTTCCGTTCCACTGCATGCCTTCAGATCATTTCAAGATGTGAACAAACAGCTTTTTTCTGCTTGCCATCACAGATGTGTGCTAATATTTTCAAAGCTCTCGATTAGAGAGCCAGTCAGAAAAAGAGGAATGGTTTTCTCATCCCAATCACAAAGTAATCACATAAAGATTGCAGCCTTATGGAGGTGATAATTTCTTTAATAGTTTATGCATGATACGCATTCAAACTGTACAGAGAGCGGAAATACATTATTAATACACACATTCATGTCAACAAACTGCCTTTTAATGTTGAAGTGCACAAGTCACCAATTAGTGAACCACAGTTCAGGAGATTGGTTCCATTCGGACTGCAAAATGTGCATAATATCATAAATATAAATATAGCCGTTTTTGTGTTTTCCCTACAGAGAAATCTGAAAAGGTGCATTTCACAATGTATTTCCTTGTGAATCATCTTACGAAACAGTGAATCAGTTCATTGAATCTAGTGTTTGTTGGTTCTTGTGCACAGCAGAGAACAGCACTAATAAGCAATGTGCAATCTGTACATTTGTAAAAACAAAATTTATATGTAAATATATATGCAAATAAACAATTTACAAAATTGCACATTGCTTATCAGTGCTGTTCAATTCCAAAACTTTTGGAAATGATTCTGATTTGATTTTCAATTTAATTTACGTTTTCAAATCCTTATTTCTAAAAACAATAATTGTGTGGCGTCACTAGGCCCTAGGTCACTAGGCGTCACTTCTGCCCAGCCCCCCTAAAAAAATATTTGATCAATACATTTTTGATCGCTTCAGTCCCCTTTAAAAAACTCATTTGAAACGGCGGCAAGGTGCGTCAAGTTTCGGCTCCTCCCCTTATCTGAGTCTGCTTGGAGTTAGCGCATTTTTCAATCTTTAGTGGCGCCGAGCAGAGCGAACATCAGAGAGCACAAGGTGTGTGTCGTGAGTGCATTTATTGATAGATTGCTATGATATTACATCTGCATCGGTGCAGTTCTTTGTCATAAATGCATTGTAGTTTACATAATGTAATGTTACTGGAGCATTGGGAGCAACACGGGACGGTTCGGTTTCTCATCCAATGCCAATACGTTTGAACGCTGCGTTCACCTTCAGCCCTTGTGTGATAGTTGTTTTTTATTCCTACAAAAATGAAGCGGTTAACACCCATGAAAACATACTTTAGAAAAAAAATCATGATTTATTTTATTTATTTACTTTTTAAACTTTAAAACATATTATTTTGTATTTTGGCATTACATTATGCTGCCATGCACAGAAATGATTAAAGACACACATCATTATCTGAAAGCACTAGATGGCCCAGAGAGAGAACATCATTATTATTTTGGAGTTTTTTTGTTTTGTATTAATAAATATAGTTTTGTATTAAGTAATAATGAATCAGGAGGAGTGTACATACATATATTAGAGTAAGAATAAAAGGGATTCGTGATTTTCTTTTAAGTACTTGATTTATAGAAGTGGCAAATTGATAATTCATGTTGTTATTTTTAATAAATAGAAATAAATATAGAACAGATTAATCATATTGCCAATAGACAGTTACATTAATACACGTTTAGCTTAAATGATTTGAAATTAAATAGATTTTCACGGGGTGACTTGGTGAATAACCAACCGTATTGTTGATTACAAAGGCTAAAAAGCTTAAAAAAATTAATAATTTATATTTCATTGTTAATGGACTTAGTTACCTAGCTTTCCTGGTAGCTTTGTCTGAGAAAATGATTCATAAATCAACCTATCAGTTGACCCTATGTTTACCTTCTTCACTGACAGACAAAAATAAAAAGCCTATATCAGTCAAAGCTCAGCTTTACGAGGGAAAAGACAGAGCAAGATAAAAACCAAGAGAAAAAGAGTGTGATGCTGATGAGGTGAGAAAAAAAACAGCTGCCTGCACATGGTTTTAAAGCTATTGTCATCCAATTTTTTGGCCTTCAAAACACCTTAAAATGCACATATGTAGATCAGAGAAATCAAAAATTTCTCGGGGGAGCATGACCCCGAACCCCCATAAATACCTTACATTTGGTACCTCAATGATTATAAAACTGTGCCATATGCATGTTACTGGATGAATGAATGAAACTAGTTAATAATGAGCATTAGAGCATAAACTTATTTTTTTTTTTTTACATCATACCCTCATTGCCCCCCATAAAATGAAAATCCTAGAATCGCCCCTGCTGGAATATATATAATTTTGAATCAAAACCCTGTTTTTTTTTTTTTTCGCTGTGCTGAAGTTAAACTCTCTGCTAGAGAGTCCTTGGAGTGGTCCTTGGACTTTCATTTCCCAATTCCTCAGAATTAAAGAATAGGTTAATGTAGAATTAATTCTATAGTGTATTTTGTATGTAACAGTATATGACAACTCCCTCAGTATGATTCTTAAAGGGATAGTTCACCCAAAGATTGCAATTTGTATTTGGTTTGACTGTTTGAATTGTGTTGAGCAGCAGGCTTTTATGAGGCAGATACTGATGTTAGTGATCTGTTTTTCTATTACACAGACTGTGTGTAAAGGCATGCAGCCCCATAAAGCATGTTAATGCCTGTCTTTTATGAGCCTAGCCTGTTAAAGACCCAGTTAAAGACATTACACATGTAACATGCAGAGAATAGGGAAGGATGCCTCTTAATACTTTTATATCTGTGTAGGACAAAAAAAAAGAAGTCTGGTTTAAAAGAGCTCACCCAACTAAGATTCTGTCATAATTTAGGCTATTTGCTTTCATTATTATTATTCATTACTTTTTACTAGTCCCAAACACGTAGTTTGATGTCATTTATTTGTTTATTTATTTATTTATTAATTAATTTATGAATTTTATACTTTTATTTAGGAATGATACATTAAGTTCATCACAAGCGACAGTAAAGCCTGTCATTTCCGTCATTAATATTCCAAAATAACAGTTGTGCTTTCTATTCATTGAAGAATTTTGAAAAAAGGGATTATGGTTTTTTAACACAAGTAATAAGCGTTTCAACATTCTTAAGCACCAAATAGGCATTTTAGAATTATTTCAGAAAAGTCATATGATGCTGGAGACTGGAGTAAAACCTGTTCTACAGCACAGGAATACATTGCATTTTAAAATATATTCAAATAGAAAAATGCTATTTTAATAATAATTTAATTTTACAGTTTTACTGTTTTTACTTTATTTTTGACCTAATAAATAGTGGCGTCTTTCAAGAACTGTTGTTACTGATTTGCATCTTTTCACACAAAGATATTTTTAAGAAAATGTGTCTTAAGATGAAGGAATATATATTTACACTATTTTCATAGTGCTTTTTAAAGATTTCTTTCTTTACTTTATTCTTTTTTTTTGATACTGATATTTTGTGGAAAAGAGCATAATTAAGATTCTTCAAAATTTCTCTTTCTTTGTTCCATTGAAGGGGAAAAATAACCAAGATGAGAGACAGTGTTTAAATTTTTTAGATGAGCTGTTCCTCGGCTGTAGGTTCACGCGCTTGAGCTGCATGTGCTGATAGCTGCAGCTCCAGTGATATACGGGGCGTCCCGCTGATTCACTGCACTGAAGCGTGTAACGGCCTGAAACCCTGCTGTTTGAGTGACAGCCGGCTACCGTTAGCCGTCCATCTCACATCTAACAGCACTTCCCTCCATTTGTTTCCACTGCCGCCCGTCCTAACATTTCCAACTGTTTCTATTTTCTCTTTTCTTTTTTCATGAAAGTGCATTATATGTGTTTTGTTAGATGAACGATATCATCAGCACTATAAGAGAGTCAGACCTGAAGCTGACCCTGGCGTTTGGGATCAGGATGCATCACGAGCGAGACCTGAAGACGGTGGAGGAGCTCTTTGTCAACTGTAAGATCCAGGTGAGACCCGCTGTTAGGTGACGTGTGATTCACCAGCAGGTCAACCTTTTCCACGCTGATTCTCAAAGCGCTTTGGGATAAATTGAATATATGAACTAGGTTTGGGTAAATGGCTGTCAACTGAGAGATTATAAAAGAATACTCATGGAGAAGCTCCGTTGCCATTTTTGAGTGATGAGAGATAAATTGATTTATTCAAATCAAATCCAAACGAAACGTTCTCCTTAATGCAGCTTGCTGCTCTCCTGGGCTTATGTCTTCTGTGGCCTGGCTGTAAAACATAAATGTTTATGTTGATATAATGCAAATGTGATATTTCATACATCAATATGATAGCAGTGCAAAACCATTTAGCATGTGAAGCAGATCTGAAGTTCAGTTAGCACAGGCACTGCTCAGCAAGACTTAAAAATACAGTGAAATTTTATTACAATTTAAAATAACAAATTCAAATGTTGTATTTGAATACATTTTGAAATGCTTATAAAAACAAAAAGCAGTTTCAGCATCATTACTCAGTCTTCAGTGTCACATGATCCTTCAGAAATCATTCTAATATGCTGATTTGCTGTTCAAGAAACATAAAACAGCATTTTGTATTATGGCAAAAAGAGTCCCATTCGAATTAAAATTCAGTTTGATCAAATTAAAGGCAATAGAAAGTATCGTAAGTGGTCTTAATTATCAAAAGTCTTAATTATTTAAGAGGTCCTAAAATTGGGTTCAGAAACAGAAATCATGATCATGATTAATCTTCAAAAGGCTAGTGACATATCATGCTGGAAGACAAAACATCGATCCCAGACATCGATCTTTTGTTGCAGATTGCCTGAGGTTGTCTTTCAAAATCTTCTTGTAGTCTCCCATTTTCATGATTTCTTTGACCCTGGCGAGATTCCCAGTTTCAAACACACTGAAACATCCCCACAGCATTACACTCCCCCCGCCAGGTTTCACTCTGGAGACGCTGTTCTTTGGGTTGAGCACCTGGGTTGAGTCTTACTCCAAACCCCAGACAACATCTCTAAGACCAAAGAGCTCTACTTCTGTCTCATCTGACCAAAGGACACATAGTCTGCTCCAGGTCGTCCTACAAACTTCATTCTAGCTTAAAAGTGTCTTTTCTTTAGAAGAGGAGTTTTTCTTGGTCAGCAACCTCACAGTCCATTCCTGTCCGGGCCTCTAGTGTCCGTCTTCGTTTAGATATCAATCCCAGACTTGACTAAATCATTCACTAGTGGCAGTTCTTGGCAGTTGTTTTGAAAGATACTAATCCTCATCTTACATCATGAGAAAAACTGTAAAACAGCTATAACCCTACGAACAAAATATGGTGAAGTTACATTGAAATGACCCCCTACATATTCCTTTGACTTCTCTCTAAGATATTAATTGCAACTAGCACACTAGCATGGGGTGTGAACTTCCCTGCTCACCTGGAGATCATGAAGGGCACAGAATACTATGACAGAAAGACTCACCGGAACTTGGATTACCCTATAACAGGTAACATCTGTTTTTACGTTGTGTGTGTGTGTGTGTTTTCACTGACTGTCCGGTGTCATTGATCTCTATCATTTCCATTCCAGATGTTCTTCAGATGATGGGTTGAGCAGGACGACCGCAGTTAGATGATCAGGGCAAGCCTGTTATCCTTGTGCAGGACATCAAGAAGGACTTCCCTGTGTAGTCTAGGTGTGTATAAAGCAGTAAATCTCTCCATTTTATGTTAGTACAGATAATGACAGAAGTGGTGTCTTTCCTGTGTATCTGCAGTCTTCTGAAGCCCCTTTCACACTGCCATTCGGGCAAATACACGGGTAAAGTGTTCCGGCAATTGTTCCCGGGTCGCTAGATTTTGCACTTTCACACTCCCAGTGATTACCCGGGATATGTGTGTGCTTTCACACACAACCCGTAAATATCCCGTAACGACACGTGACATCAGGCCGTGATGTGTAATGTACAAGTCGAAAACGTTAGGCACGTTATACTTTCACTGAAGCAAGCAAACGATCTCGGTGTCAGCGCGGAAAGTGAGGAACTAACTGATCTCTGCTTCATTACAGTTTGCACATATTTTTTTGTCACGAACGTTGATCTTCCTTCAAAACAGCCGGTAAAAGAGTCGCGCTTCATCACTTCGACACGGGATTAGATCTGGCTTTTGTTCACACAGCGCTCGTCCTGGGTCGAACCTGGCAATGTTACTAGGTCCCCGACCCGGGTTCAATGCCGGAATCAATCCCGGGACGTGGTTGCTTTCACACAGAAGGCGACCCAGCAATGTTCTGGCAATATGCCGGGTCCGACGTGCAGCGTGAAAGGGACTTGAGTGTGTTCTCCGACTGCTAGATTGCAGAAATCACAGCAGGCACAGTCACCTCAAAACAAGACGCCATGGATTACATCACCTGGATGTACTTCTTCCTCAGGCTGGTCATGAACCCCAGGTACTGCACATAAGCATAGTTTTGAGTCTCATCAGTGACGTCGTATGGCTAGGATCCTTAGTAGTGGTCCGCTGATATGTAGAAAGCAGGATGGCCAGTGTGATGCTGAGATCAGAGAAAGGCCACGTCTCATGTGGCACATATGGTGTTTATGAAGATATTTTATGCTGACTGCTGTCAGCCAATAATCAAGCTGACTTGGTCGATTATCAGAAGTTTGAGTATTAATTTAAAAAAGTCTAAAAAAGTATTGGCTACCAATCACAATCGGCCAATAATCACTTTGGGATGATTGATCGGCCATCTCTATTAAGGCTGATCTAATAAAACTGATCTAAAGCTGATGAAGCTGATGAAAAAATGTCTAAACATCTTGGATCATGGATCATCACTTATTTATTTTTTTGTATTTTTGTGCTTTTTGTTCTGTTGCTGTCATTCTGTTGCACTGCAGAGCTTCTATCGCGAAAACAAATTCCTCGTATGTGTAGACATACCTGGCAATAAAGCCCATTCTGATTCTACCGTCTCTGTCTCTGTCCGGCACAGGTGAAATAATTATAATGCTTTAGATCAGGTACAATTCATATTTCTTCATTAAATAACTGATAAAGTCATTAGAAAAAGTTTCTGTGAGATATAATTTTACAAACAGTGTGAATGAATCACTGCGCGCTCTCTCTTTCTCTTTCAAAATGCAAATGGCTTCAAATCACATTGCGTCTGCACCAGTGTGCAGTGCATCATCAGTGAGCTGCATGCTGCACAGTCGACACAGGAATTTTTACTTGCACTATCGAGGCAGTGTTGCATCATCACTAAAGTTTAAAAATTGCATTTTTTCTTTTTAATTCTTGCCAGTGTTTAAAGCATTCAATGCTCGTGCGTTTTCCTGAAGACAGTGCGCTCATGCGCACTCACAGCGCACACACATAATAACGGCAGGTTCACATTACTCCGTTTGTAGTGCGTGTGTGTGGTGTGTATTGTTATGTGCTCATGTTAATGGATTATAGTGTTCTCACTGCACACACGGTTGTGGTCTGGCAGTGTGTTTAGGAGCAGTGCGTCTGCAGCAGTGCAGAGATAGTTTCAGCACCAAGTCTATCTTTTGCTGCGCTGCATGCGCTGAATTAAAGAAACAGCGCATTGTTTGCAATAAATATGAACATGCATTGACACAAATATTCAGTAATAGCACCATAAATGCATATAAATCAAGTCTACTGTGTTTAAAGGAATACAGCACTTTTATACAAAGAAGGCAATCATTTTAAAGTTCTTAAAATTCCTAATTAAAGTTTGTTATGAATAATTGATCAAAGATTGTATTACTGGACTGTGTAAAAAAAAGAATCACAATGTTGAAAAAGCATTTTAAGTAACAATGTTTGGATTTAAAATCAAAATAATGGATAAATTTGTTTGTGGTAAACATAGATAGTTCACAGAGCAGACTCCGGTGTGAAAGCACAGTGTGTGCTGCTTCTGTACCACACATGGACTACATACACACCTCATCTCACACACAGCTCACACAATCAGGCTTGCGCTGTGTAAGCTATTGTGCAACAATTGCACGATTGTAAAAAAACAAAAATACAGTGCATGATCAAACATTTCTGAAAAAATGGCCCCCTCCACCCCTTAAATCCTCTCAAAAGGGTCACCTAAGAGAGGAAGTCATTTTCAAAAATGAAATTCAGGTCCTGAAAAAATGTCTAAAGATCTTGGATCATGGATCATCACTATAAATAATTCTACATGATAAAAGAAGGCTTTTAAAAGATCTGTATCAGTGATCGGATCGGCAGATACTGCTTTCTTTTTTTTCTTCTTCTTTTTTTTTTCAGTGATCATCCTCAAAAATCCTGATCGGAGCACCCCTAATATATATGTATGTGCACCTGGGTGGATGACGGCCAATATGAAGATATACAAAAAGAAAAAGAAAATATGATAAATATTTTCCCTTTCTTTAGGGAAAAGCATTACCACATGCACATAATGTATGTGTTTTGATATGGAGTATATTGCTCTTCAGATAAACAAATAGAAAATAGTCTGGCTCAACAACTTAAATAAACAAACAACATGAATTCAAGCTAAATTCGAATTACGACTTGTTTTATTAATTGGCCTAGTGGGAAATCCGAGCTGTTGGGTGAAGCCGCAGTGAGATTGCAGCAGAACAACATCTTCAACCGCTTTCACGGGGCTCATTACTTTCTGTGTTTCCATGGCAACATCATCGCTGGCCACTGTGGCCACAGTCCAGCCCGACAGTTTACACCTCCGTCACAAAACAAGGGCTAAAAGATCACACACACACCAGCCTCGCAGGGTCATATAGGGCAGCGCAGACATCTGCGATGAATAGGAGAAGATGATTCCAGAACATTCCACTGACATTTGCACGCCTGTCAGACCACATTAAACATAAAGACCTGTCTGTGCCCTCTCCCTTGCTGCAAACACCCACAGCCCAGAAACACTCGCTGGTTCCTCAACGACTCTAATGACTGAGGTAATCAAGCTCTTTATATGGGCCGGATATTACACGTCTTCATTTATAGTTTTTCCCCTGAAGTCCACTTATAATCTTAACTCAACAGACATAACTTTTTTAATGTCTATTTTTACACCCTTCTTCCTGACCTTATAATTAAACTAACTCTCATGCTACCGTACCTTTAAGATTATGTAAATTATATATTACCACCAGCCCTACTGCTAAATACTGAACAGGTGTTCACATTGGAGTTTAGTTTCAACACTTGATCTGTTTTTTGATTCCTGTTCAGAGTTTTTGCTCGCCTTATACAAGCCTTAACTTCACTTTTCCACAATTTAAGATCTTAAAATGTCTTAAATCAAGAAAAGAAAGGCTTTCCATTATAAATATCTAAAGATCCTTAAATCAAGATACATTTAGTTGAGATGCAAGATAAAGAAAGAAACTCTTGTTTTCTGAGAAATGTAAAGATTTAGTGAGTTTATGCTGAGCACAAGAACAGATATCTGTCAAAGTGGTACGAAAAGTAAATATATTTGGTTAAACTGATTTTTAAAGTGTCCTTGTTATGGTGTAATTATACATTTAAGTACTGAGGAATATTAAATGACTACATGTACTCTATGCTTAGGGTTATGCATAATTTATTGCTATTATAATAGTAAGTATATGTTACCTGTAATAAGGAAACCTTCAAATAAATTGTTACCGTATATTTTTTCTGATTGTATTTTCAAACTTTGAAGTGTTCCATTTATAACTCATAATTTTTTAGGTCCAATTATCACTATTAACTACAACTTTTGCCTCAAACCTAATTACTGCATATTAATAGTTAGTATGGTAGTTGTTAAATCTAGATATTGATTAAGGGATGTAGAATATGGTCATGTTTAATACGTTCCTGTAAAAATGTGTGCTTTTTAGACATTTACGCCTAGAGAACATACAGATGAATTGTGTTCTCTTGCATTTGTTTCTTAAATGGTCTTTTCTTGGCTGTAAAAGGGTCTTTAAAGAGTCTTCATTTCAGAGGTGTTTAAGGAAAACATGCAAAAGCCCTGCTATTAGAATAGTGTGTAGTTGGGTAATGATAACTCATGGGTTTTGTTCTTTTCTTAATGTAACCACAACATGTTTCCAGTAAGGTTGTGTGTTAATAACAGGCAACACTGGCTCCATTTGGCACATCTCCATCAATCTCTGTGGCTCTGTGGCACAGTATCCTTGACATCAGCCGTGATTGACTGGAGCCGAGGGGCTCCACAAGCGGACAGGATCCCCAGAGATCTCATAAAGACCTCACATCAGACTCTCTGAGACAGGAGCTAAATGATGCTAACACTAATGGCAGCGATTTAATCAGCCGTAGGTGTTCACTACGACACACACAGGCTGAAAGAAACACATCACTGTGGTGTCGAATGATGCTATTTATAATGCCTTAATATCATTTAGTACTGACATTCACAATTAAAGAGGTTTCGTGAAGAGATCTTGTAAAATTAAAGAGTAAAATTTACTAAGAAGTGTGTAAGTGTGTTTACGTTCTCTGCCCATTGTGTCCTTTGACAGTTTAAACTCTATTTGTGACCCTTGACTGCTCATTAGGGTATTTTTTTTTCAATTTGAGATTTATGCACCGAGAGCTGCATAAATCGTTTTCTTTTGTTGTTGTTGTTTTCTGAGGGTGCAAAAATCTAAATATTGAGACAATCGCCTTTAACGATCTCCAAATGAAGTCCTTAGCAATGCATATTACTAATCAAAAATGAGTTCTGATATATTTGCGTTAGAAAATGTTCAAAATTTCAACATGGAATGTGACCTTTACGTGATATCCTAAGGATTTGTGGCGTAAAAGAAAAATCTAATTTTGACGTATAAGACTCCAGGGTCACATTTGTATCTTAAAGGAGCATTGCGTAGGTTCTGAAATTTCTAACCGTTACTGACACCAGTGGCCGTTAGAGGAACTGCAGCCAGTCTCATGCTCGTTCTCAGTGCGCACGCTCTTTTTTTTTTTTTTTACTTACGAGGAGTGTCCGTGTGTGTCTGAATTGTGCTGGAGGCTGGTTGCTTCTTTCCATCCGCAGAGTCCATTTGAAAACACTACTGCCGCTGCTTACTATAATGGCTGGTGTGCCGTACGGTTGTAAGCCCAAGTAGACGAGAACGCGCATGACGTCACATTTTGTGAATTTTCGCGCCAATTCAGGCCCGACTCCTCCACACACAATTGAGCCTACAGGCTGATAGAGGCAACCGTGGTGGACAGTCGAGGTGTCATTCTTTTTTTTACATCATGGTTGGCTCATACATGTACAAATGAAAACTCTATCTTAAAGATTTTTTTTAAGTAAAAACCTCCACATAGCTCCTTTAAAGTGAGTACCATGGTTTCTGTCCCAGTAAGCTGTTGCACACCTTACAAAGTTACAAATTTTGCACGTTTTCTAAGTATATATTTATTATTGAACAAATCTGAAATTAGCATTAATGTCTAAACTTGAAAAACTTAAAAAAAATGCTTAACTGTAACAACATCTGTTTTGTTTTTTTTGTTAATATGCATTACCGTAGAGGCTTGCATTCCCGCACCCAACCAGATTTTTTGCACCACGGGATTACATATCCCTAACAATCTAACAATATCCCGTTCCTGACGTCCGTTTAGAACAGCATATCTGCCTTTTATTCTTATTGACCACTGGTACAGCACACACTCGTGCTGCACGCATGCTTTCAGCGTCAAGTGTTTTATTTGCGAGGTCTGTTCATAACGTTGATCAGAGCAGGCTGTACCGGTGTTAAATATACGGCCCTCAGACAGAACAGCAGGTTGTCAATGAGTGTCAGAGAAAAATAAGGATGGAGCAAAGTGTGGATGCACTGTCCTTGATGGACATAAAACTCAGTTTTGCTTAACCTCCAATTTTAAATGACAGATGTTGTTTTTATTTTATTTTTCTCTCTGCGACACTTTTTCCTATTGTGTTATAAATGTTAAACGATTTGCATCCGGACAAGACAAATAGGCCTACAAATTTCCCTGACACTTTTTTTGCCTTCTGTGTTACAAATCTTGTGTTTCAGGATAATTCATATAAATTCAAGACTCATTACATGACGTAAAATAACAAACTATTTTGTGCAGACTTATGTGTTAGCCAATCTTTCTTTCTTTCAGTAACAGAAATTTAAATGTGAGATTCTGGAAACAAGATCTAAATTTAGCTGTAAGATTGTTTTAAAAGAGAGGAATATATTTACTCAGCACACATTAAAGAACCTGTATGTTTTCTGAAGGATAGTGTGTCACTGAAAACTGGAGGAATGATGCTGAAAAAACTTTATCATCACCGCAATAAATTCATATGTATGTCTAATCAAATTAATGCAGGCTTCATTCAAAAACATAAAATAAATCTTACTAGATTTTTGAATGGTGAATTCACTATAATGTGTTTAATAACAAATAGAAA
Organism: Carassius carassius; assembly: GCF_963082965.1. Classification (NCBI taxonomy): domain Eukaryota; kingdom Metazoa; phylum Chordata; class Actinopteri; order Cypriniformes; family Cyprinidae; genus Carassius; species Carassius carassius. The sequence continues at coordinate 6,044,166 of NC_081769.1, forward strand.
TATGATTTGAATCAATATATTATCAATATTATTCTTTAATCAGTGTTAAATTATGGCAACCAATGGTTTTCTTTAACCGAGTCATGATGTTTGTTTGTTTTAATGTTTACCTTCACCACTTTAACTACAAACTTAAAACAGTCGGGCTGTGGTCTGATAATTAATGTAATTTTCAAGACTGTTTTACCGATACTTACTTTTCACTTTCATTTCATCAGCAATATGCATATTGTCTGTTTGTATTTTAACCAAAAGCCATATTTTGCAAATTGGATTGGATTTTTACATGTTTAAATCTATGGTGTGTAGCACCTACAGCTCTGCATATCATTCTGAAGAATCCATTCTACATACAGATGTGTTAAAGGCATATTATATATAATTTATATTTATTTATTTATTACATAGAGATATGAACCTGCAATTGTGAGTTATAAAGTCAGAATTGCGAGATATAAACTTAGCCCGTTAATCGATAAAAGCCTGTTTCCGCCACTGAATGAAAAATAAAACAAGGTAATTGCAACTTTTTTCTCGGAATTGCAGAGTTCTGAGAAAAAAAGTCAGAAATGCGAGATATGAACTTGCAATTGTGCGAAAAAAAAAGAAAGTCAGAATTGCGACTTTATTCTCAGGCAGAATTACCGCAATTACCTTGTTTTATTTTTATTTCAGTGGCAGAAACGCCATACATATCATGATTAGCGTGTTTGATTGTAAGGATTAGAGAGAGGGTGTAGGGTTTGCTAGTTTAAGGGTGTAAACTATAGCCCTGTGGTTTGTTTTCTAGCTATCTCTTAAGACCAGCTTTTGAACTGTGAAATAATGTGAAGCTATGACAAATTCAGAAAGCGTCTGTAGACATGTGGCCTTTAGTCAAAGACATGTCCTTCTCACACACACACACACACATCAGGTCTCCTGATCTTCATGACACTTCTCTCCACCTGTTAACTGCTTGGAGATGCTCACATCGAGCCAAAAGCTGCTCTGCAAAGGATCCTTCCTTACACGAGGCATCAAAGAATAGCTTTGTGAGTGTGTATGCATGGACATCTGATCATTATTTACATGAACCTCTTTATTTACATGTCCCCATGATGTGTTTTTGTGAATTATTAACACACAGAGATCATGTACCATATCCAGTGCTCGTGTGCTGAAAAAAAAGAGCAGTTTCTACAGAATACATCAGTCTTTTTTTTTCTTCTTGCTCATACAGCAGGAGAAATGTTTGAGTAAATGAAGTGCATAGTTGTGTGGGGATCTCACGTGGTTGCTCTTAGAGCTTTGCCGAGCATGGAAGTGATTTTTGCTCTCCAGCAAATCTGGAAATGATTTTGCATCACAGCGATGCTTTTCTGGAGGTGTTGTGTTGTTGTATGTACACCCAACTGTATAAATGTATAGCATAATATATCAAGCAAATTGTTCGTTTTTTCCCTGAATTACACCTAATTAGCAAAGATGAGAAATTATAGCTTTTTTTTTGTTTGTTTCAGAAGCTGTGTAAATAAACTCTTTTTTTTCTGGAAGACCGCCAAGGAATTTCATCTTTGACCTGCCGCTGTCCAGCTGTATTTTGACCTCTGGTGTGTTAATCAGTGACCGTCTTGTTTTGTTCAGGACGAGCACACCATCGAGCCGCTGAGGTACGGTCGGATCTCATCCTACTATTACCTGAAACACCAGACCATCCATGTGAAGCCAGAGCTGCCCGTCCAAGAGCTGCTGGCCATCCTGTCGGTGAGCAAACATTCATTCTGAAAGGATCCACTCTTTCCTCTCATCTTCTGACCATTGATGCGTTCAGGGACGGTGCACTTTAAACACCAATGCATCACCACCTTCACTGGCCAACATCCTGACACTGTTAATGATTATTCCACGAGTAGAGTTTGGTTACAGCTCAGCACACACACATAATTGCACCCCTAGGGTTGGTGTGAAAATTAGCAGCTCTTTACGTTCGCCTCATTAGAGTGCCGCCCCTCTTGGCCCCGCTCTCACTGATCACGGCCATAATTGAGACATAAAGGCTTTTCACACTTCACTGACGTCCTCACGACATGACATCTGTCTCATAGAGGCACTGAAGACCTGATGGAAACTCTCCGAGAATATTGTTAAAACATGTTCTTGAACACTTCTTATGTGAGAACAGAGACAGAGCAACTCGAATATATAAAAGTAATGGGGATGTGCTTAAAATATGAATTCCACAAATCTTACTTGAGTTACCAAATTAGGTGAGATCTGAAATCCTGTAAGCCGTTCTGTCAATTTATTTAATATTTTATTCAATTTATTTCTTTTTTTGGTTTTGGATGTTTATTTAACGATTATTGATATTTATATAAGTTTAAATATGACACCAAATATTGATAACAGGGTTGAAATCAATTAAATAAATGAAGCAATTTATATAATTTTTATATGTCGAATGAGCAGCATTTTTGTCCAAAGTTTAGGCTTTGTTATTTATTTTCAAATAAATGAAATTTTTTTTTTTGCCTGTTTTATTATTTTAAGCAACTTTTATTGTATACACTGAAGTAAAGTTTTCCACTCAGATCTGTTGTTGATGTTTGGGTATTATTTAACATGATTAAATCATTTATTTAATTAGTTATAAGATTATATATATATTTTTTTTTTTCAAACAGAAATTTAAATAATACATCAATCAGTATTTAATGGACAGAAAAGAAATACAAATAAAATTGGCACAAATTGAAAGATGTTCTGTTAAAGTTTTTTGTTTTGCTTAAAATGTTTCTTCATAAAAGCCCATTGCAACTTCCAATTATTTATATATATATATATATATATATATATATACAAATAAAAAAATAAATATATATATATATACATGTACTATTTCTTGAAGATATCATCTTACAAACACAGATAAAAAGTAAGTCCTATTATCGGTTAATTTAGTATAGGATTAGTTGCACTTTTGTTATAATTGCACAAGCAGCAATAAACATTTTACACAAAATCATTCCTGAGATTTAACTATAACCTTTCTGAAAGAATGAAAAAGAAAAGAAGCCATCAGAGACTGTGACCGCCGTGTGACCTGGGCAAACAAACTAGTCCAGAACATCTCCGATTTCCTGATGTTAAAGACATCGCCACAAATGCTTCATCTTCTGAACTGGTCAAAATACAGAAGGACTGAGAGATGAGAGAAGGTTTTGAGTCATGCCTGTGAATTTTAATGCCGGCGTGTTTGTGTGTCAGTAATAGGAAAAGAGCACACGTTAATGTGGTAATGATGCCTGAGGCAGCAGGGATAAATCACTGATCCTCACAGTTATATGTTTCCCGCTTGATTATCCACTTACCACTCAGTCATTACAGCTCGCTGTCTACCGCTCACACTGGTTGCTTAACAAAAGCATGACATGAGGTGGGCAGGACCCTCTATTTTCACTCTAACCAGTCTTTCAATAGCAACAAATGACCCCTCCGTGTGACGCCTCCCCCATCAGCCCCTCATTCACTCTTATTGTCCTCTAATTACCGTGGAAGGGTTCATAATGAGACACCAAGTCAAGGCCGGCCCTCACAGCTACACGAGCTCCCCCCGTCCCAACACAATGGTCTTGACCTTCTCAGTTGTATCCAGCAATTAAAATCATACATCAAAGCTATGAAGTGTTAAACTGATATTCAGTTCATTGTAGGTTATTATATATATATATATATATATATATATATATTTTTTTTTATGTAAATGTAATTTGTCTGTTTCCGGTAGCTCTTAACAAATGCTTTAAATAAAATGCATAAATCAAATAACCTTGCAATTTAAGAATTACAGAATAAATGTTCTCTAAAATACTTTTTTTTTAATAAAAATAAAATAAAAATGAATTGAATTGAATTGAAATGAATTTAGTTTATGGCACTCAAGAAGTGACATTATTTGGACCTTTTCTATAGCATAGCAGGGATAAAAAAAATATATTAAATCATTACAAATTGTAATTATTATTTTTTTATTATTAAAAATATTTTGGACAAAATTCTAGAGTTGACTGCATTCATCAAGCTCAAACATTCCACTCTGTTATTAAATTATTGCAAGACATTTTCATACATTAGAAAAAAAAAAGTACTAAGTTAATCATTAGTCATTAATAAATCAATATTTTTTATATGTTAGAAAAAAACATAACTAGTTTAAACTATTTAACTTTTATATAAAATGTTGTCGTTCTTGCTTCTTATTATTATTGTTGTATTGATGTTTAGCAGTGTACATGACAAGACGCAAGACACATTTCAGAAAGAAAGTACTCTTATCATATAAATAAATACAATATAACAGTAAATGTAATTTAGTAGACTTTTTCTGATTAGTTTTTTTTCTAAGGTTGACCTCTCTTTTGATTGATTTCATGTATTTATTTTTAAGCCAGGTTTTGTAGGGCAGCCTGGAAAGTCACAGAAAGAGCAAACAGGCTTCTTAGCTCAAGGGACTGTAATGTTTCTCTCTCTGTAAAAGTCACCCAGTTGTAAAGAGTCAAACCTCTCCATTTACATTTATCACTTTCCTTGTTTTCTATTCTGTACAATGCAGACAGATGTTTTACTAGTTACGTTTAGCAGTCATTGCTTCCTGATTTTCATTGAAATAACCTCTCCGTTTGGAGATGTTTTTTTTTTAATAACATGCAGTGCAAGATTGTGCGCATTATGACCATTATTTATTGTAGTCTAGGACATTTACAACAGGAAGTCGTGAAAATGTCAAAATATCGTAACAGTTTAAATCTGTGATAGCATTTTTCAGTCTTTAACAGAATATAGTAGATTATTTGTGTATATTTATATAGTGCAACATTAGAATAAACCTCAAATTTATTGTTTGAATACTGAAATAGATTTTTAGCAATAATGTATCTTAATTTTTAAATTGTGTTCTTGTTAATGAACTACACTACCCATAATGCTAAAGAGAAAGCTACCAATCAAAGGCAATGCATGGAAATGAGATTCACAGCAAGCAGTGTCGGCTTGAGATTGGCCAGAGTTAACAATAGCGAACTACCTGGCTTTAATTCATGTGGGATGTTTTTGTGCTTTGTGTTAATATGCATAAGTATAAAGTTTATTTGTTTATTTATTTATTTTTTATCTGAATTAATCTATAACGTTGTTTGGTTTGGTTCAAGGCTTAAGACCTATTCATGCCGAGAACAGGAACTATATTAATAACTATATTAGTGTCCATACCAATGGAGCGTAATGTTCTGTTTGTTCTTAGCATGCTTTAAAATCAAATGAGCTTCGGTTGTCAATGTTTGATCGTTTGTTTCCTGATAATAATTGCCGCGAAAGTGTTTCCAATTTATTTCCATGATTTGAGGTAAATTATCCCTTGTTGCTTTCATTTTGTTTATAGTCACACACCATGATATTCAAAATCGAAAATTGGAAATTAAACCCTTTTATTGTTATATTAAACCATTATACAAAGCACATTAGGGGAAGTCGTGGCCTAATGGTTAAAGAGTCGGACTCCCAATCGAAAGGTTGTGAGTTCGAGTCCCGGTCCGGCAGGAATTGTGGGTGGGGCGAGTGCATGTACTTGTTTTTGTGTATGTGTGTGCAAAAGCTAACAACCTGTGAGACAGCATCCTAATGGTGCTTTGCAGTGGTGTGTTATTCTGACCTGTGGAAACAGACTCACAGTGCAACACTGAGGAAAAAGTGGCTCAAGTGTGGATATGATCTATGGATATTCTGCTGTCAGGTCGTTTGGAACGTCATAAAACACCTGCCTCAAGGGCAGTCATAAAAAAGCCTGCACTGCCTGAGCTGGCCAAGCAGCCTGCTGTTGATTGTTCATGCCTGATGGCACACCTTCCGATCTGTTTGCAATTGGCTATGCCTGGGACCGCACTCTTGATTTTCTTCGGCCGGAGAATGGACAGATTGTCCACACTGGCGATCCAGCTCTGGCAATGGCTCATGTGTCTGGGAGTGATTGGCTATGCTTCTACTTGATGTGGTTACTTTTCTGGGTTCCCGCTGTGGCAGTGTTGCTGGCAGCCCCATGCATTCAGAGCAGTCAGTCTCTCACACAGCTGAGCTCATCCTCAGTGATGTCAGAGAATTAACCCTTCCCATGATGCCCAGCCAGGATGATTACATTTGAATATTTATTAGTGCTCTCTCTGCTCTTGCCATGAATTTCAGCATATCACAGTGTGAGTTATTACAGGAAGTTACACCACCATTCAAAAGGCTTTTTTGTCTCTTATGTAAGGCATTTATTTAATAAATTATTAAATATTATTGGGTCATTCCGTGTCAAATCAACCAAATGTCAGAAATTTCCCCAGCTCAAAATTTTGATTTTGCTAATGTTTTTTTTTTTTTGTCTGTTTGTTTTTTTCTGAATTCAAATAAGCATGTATAGTCATGATAGCCCAAATATTTAATGTCATGGAGTAATATATATTGATTGGTCTACTATTTGGTAGAAGGGGGTCAAAATGGCAATTTTCGCCTGAGATTCAGAGCCAAATTACAGGGCGATAAAAATTGCTGGGATTCCATCACCCTGCGTTTATGCGCATCTTGAAGTATCACATCAGAAACGAGTAATGGAAATGCTGAATTTCAAATAAAAATGCCTTAAATGGCAAAAATGTGTTTACGCTCGCTTGAGGTGGTTTTTTATTTGTGTGAAAAAGGGTTAATGTGAATAATGGGAGTAAATTCCTCCAAGTGCATCAAAAAAGTAATGTGACTTTTTTCCACAGCATCTAAAATGTTGTTATGGTCATTCGAAAATGCCGAGCAAAGTCTGGAGCATCCACCTCCTAAAGCAATTATGCAACTATCTCCACAATTATCACTTAGGTATTCTTTTTCAAAAGTTTGTGTGCCTATAACCTAAGAAGTTTTAAAGATATTTCTATGATTTTAGAATTTAGTTCTTAATGAACTTTTATTTCGGAATCTCCATTTTCAAGGCCTTACATTCTTCAGTCCCAGAGATATTGGGATGTCAGTGAGGTTCAGATTGTTTGAAAATACCCATTTTGGATGGTCACTTTATATGCAGCCGATACTTATTTTATTTCAACTAGAATATGTGAAGAATAAGTAATGTTGAAACTAGAAATCCGTTTTGTTTCTCTCTATCAAAACAATATGCATAGACATACCTGCAATATTAGCAAAATCAAAAATTTTAGTTGACACGGACACCGAATGACCCTATTACAATCACAGATAAGTGTTTTGTTTTTGAATATATTTTGAAATGTAATTTATTCCTGTGATGGCACAGCTGAATTTTCAGCATCATTACTCCATTCTTAAGTGTTCTTCAGTCTTCAACCTTAAAAATTTTAATTACCATTATTTTTTTAGTTTATTTATTTTTTTATTGAAAACTTCAAAAGACAGGCATACTTCTAAAATAGAAATGCATCCACATTGAATAAAGGTATTATTATTATCATTAAACTCTTACTCCAAAGAATGATAGTGTACATTGCATAAACATCTTTTATCTGCAAACTTTAAATCCAGAATCAAATTTCAGAATCAGAATTCAAAGTGCCGTTTCATATTGTATCATCTTTTAAAGTTATAAATATTTCAGACGCAAACAGAGATCGTTAAAGCATCATTAAAGGAGCTGTGAATATTTTGAAGCAAAATAATTGATAATAGTTTCAGAAAAACTACTTACATGTCTTGTTGAAGCTCTGCACCAATAGACTGGTTACGGTCATAACTAAACATCTGGCCTTCAAAGAAGCGGATCTGCAGATTTCTCACAGTATCTTCTACGAGGGTTTTTTTTTTTTTGACTGTTAGTCATTTATTGACTACAAATGAAACAGTAATTATGAATATCAATAATTAAGATGACCTTAAATTACCTTATCAACACTGTCTTAAATAATAAATGAAAAGAATCAGGCAGATAAATGCACTAGTCTGGATGACTAGTCGCCCGTCCTTGTTTATTTTCAGTCCTCTGTTAATTATTAAGCTAGCTTTATTTTCGCTATCTGAATAAACATTATTTTGTCTGCCTCTCTCTGTCCTTCCAGAAAGGTTTGTCTTATCATCCTATTGCTCTCCTCAATTTACTCAAGCAGCTACTGTGAAATGTTAATCACAACTTTAATTTGTACTGCATTAGCATTTTGATTAACTTGCAGGGCTTTCCGGCACTCTTCATGTGCTTTTTACTCATAGTTACAGAGGAAATGATGTTTTGATTAATTAAGTTTGTTAGCGCAGCTGAGCTCAGCAAACTTTAACCTTAGAGGAGGAGAATGACAGAACCACAGAGAGGGTGCGGAAATACAGAAGACGGGTTGGCATTTAAATAAAGATATACCAATAGTATTTGCTGATCTTCCTAATGGTCTGATTTCATCCGGTGAGTGTTTATACTCAATACCGGCATTATATAGTTTATATAAAAGTATGAATATATGTACATGAAGATAATATCAAATGCCCTTTGTATAACATTTTTCAACGGTGTTCCTTGCCTGTGTCGGCACAGGGTCACGTCTCCAGGGTGTCCCAGAGGTGCTGACCACCTGAGGACAGCTGTGACCACAGCATCTGTGTGGTCTTCCATTGTTCTGCTCACAGATTTAATGTTTGCTGCTCAATCTTATCAAATGGAGAGACCTGCTGTATGTCTAACCTGAACCCTACTGGGGCCAGTAGAATGATTGGGCCCTCTCAGTTCAAAATGTTGCTGTAGTTTGGCACTGTATACCATTTTTGGCATAGGTCATAATTTACATATAGACGAAAACAGTTATTACTAAAACCATTACAATTATTCATGTGATATAAATTAACATGACTAACATATATTTTTTATAAATTATTTTTCTTATTTATTTTGATATATTTTAAAGTGTACCAGTTAATAATGAATTTTCGGAAATCCTTCAAATATGTTGTTTGGTGCTGCTTAGTATTTTTGTGGAAACCGTGATATATTTTCTTTAGTATGTTTTGATGAATAGAAAAAAATGCATTTATTTAAAAAAAAAATACATAATAATAATGAATTGTAACACTTGAGGTGTCTTTAATGTCATTTATATATATATATATATATATATATATATATATATGTCCCTGGTAGAAAAGTATCAACGACAACATAATATTTAAATAATAATAATTTTAAGTAAATAAAATTAAAAGTAAGAAATTGTATACATTTTTTCAAGGTATGACCCCAAACATACACATACACATACATTTTATGAGTTAAATTTATATCACATGAATAATTGTAATTGTTTTAGTAATAATATGTAATTAATTTTTATTTTTCACATTCTTGTCAGTCCGTTTGTGTATATGTAAATTATGAGCAATGCAAAAAATGGCAGGATGCCATTCTGCGGCACCATTTTAAACTGAAAAGCCCCGATCATTCTACTGGCTCCAGTCAGGGTCTAGATATGTGACCCTGGACCATAAAACCAGTCAAAAGTGTCTTTTTTTTTATTGATTTGAAAATTTGAAATCCGAGGGTGCAAAAATAAAAAATATAAACTTAAAGCTGTCCAAATGAAGTCTTTAGAAATTAATATCACTAATCAAAAACTAAGTTGTTATATACTTACAGTAAGAAATTTACAAAATATCATGGTACATGATGCCTACATAATATCCTAATGATCTTTGGCATAAAAGAAAAATTGATCATTTTTTATGTATTGTTGGCTATTGCCTGCTGGTCAAATATAGGGTTTATATATAGAATCACATGTTAAATAATTATAGAAGAATTGGTAGTTTGAGGTTGTGGCAGGCAATGTTTGTCCTTATTTTGTATCATACAGGTGACCTCATGCTTTCTCTTGTCCTCCGCCCATGTGTTTTCCGCTCACCCGAGCCTGAAGCATCCTAACACGTTGTCACAGAGAGAGGCAAGTGTTCACTTCCTGTCGGCGGTGTAAAAGGGGTGCAGAGCATCTCACCTGTGGCTCGCTGATTATGACAGTGGAACATGTCTTAGCGGCTAATCCCGCCGCATCTCTTATCTAACTCCGCAAACACCATCAGCATCACTTATCAGCGGGGACGCCTCCCCCACCCCGCTCCAAACCGCTCCTCACACATGCACACACTAACATCACTGCCGCTGGATTTTCTATCGCCCATAAGACATTTCACTGCGCCCGTGTCCCGCGGCGAGTGTAATTCGGTGGAAACACAATAAAAATGATAAGAGAGGGATCAGGCCAGGCAGTGACAGCAGGAAACGGGAGCTCAGCCAGCCCTTGCAGGATTGAAGGCACTGTCACCATCTCTTTTCCTTGACAGGAGGAGGAGCGCCAAAGGTGCGAGGGGCGGAGGTGGCTATCAAGGCCCAATCGAGGGGCTTCCAGAGCTAATGGCTGCCTGCGACGGGAAAGAGGACAACTTCACGTCCATGATGAAGGACGTCCTGCAGCCCAATCCGATCTCTCAGGTGCGTCATCTTATCATCATCATCACTCGGTTTGCAAAGACGGCTGATGTATTGGCCCCTGCTGCATTTCTCGACACCGTCGATTGAAATATACTTTTTTGGAGACTGCAGTTGTGTGGATGAATCACCTCTTTACAACATAAACATTCAAATAATATCCAGTCCTCCACGCGTTGGGCAGCGGGCACGAGCGCGTGATTTGACGGAAGTGGCAGACAGTCACTGTGGTCTCAGGTAGCACCTAGATCTCCAATTACCTCCCAAATGAGAGGGTTTAGAGCTCCAATCTAAGTGCTAATTGCAGCGGTAATGCGAGCGTCCGAGCCCAGCGCCCGTCCCCATCAGTATTCCAGCGACCCCCCTTCCTCTCGGCCCTGCTAATTAAATAAGCACATGCGCCGCCGCGTCCTCGTCTCGTTCACTAAGGAAGCGTAATCCTTGCATAAATAGCTGTGGCGGGGTGATCTACACCGTTTTTTCCTTCCGTCTCTCATGTCTCTAATGCTAACAGAAGCACGGCAAGCAAACGGCACCTACTTATTTGTTATGTATGTTTTGACATATTTTTATGTTTTATTCTAGTACAGCTGTTAAATGGCTGTGTTTATGGCTTATTACATAGACAAAATATGCACAACCAATCAAACGTTTGGAGTAATTAAGAATTTGTATTTATGCTCACCAAGGCTGCATTACTTTATCTGTATTCAAAAATACAGTAAAAACTGTAATGTTAAGAAATACTGTTAAAATGCAAAATGAATATATTTTAACATGTAATTTATTCCTGAGATCCAAAGCTGATTTACATTACTATAGTCATTACTCCAGTTTTCAGTGTCAGCTGATCCTTCAGAAGTCATTCTGATATGTTGATTTGGTGCTCATTTGTATCTGTTATTATTAATGCTTAATTATTAATAATGGTTCTTATTATTATCAGTGGAGCTTCTTCTATTTTTGTGGCAACAATGACGCATTCAAATCAGGATTCTTTTCTGAATAGAAAGTTCAAAAGGCCTTTTTTGTTTTTTGGAAAAAGAAATCTCGTGTAACCTTATAAATGTCTGATCCATTTATTGAATTCATGTATCAATTTCTCCTTTAATTACTTATCTCAAAGTTTTGTAGAGTATCAAAAATATATTAAAGGAGCATTGCGTAGGTTCTGAAATTTCTAACCGTTACTGACACCAGTGGCCGTTAGAGGAACTGCAGCCAGTCTCATGCTCGTTCTCAGTGCGCATGCTCTGAGGAGTGTCCGTGGGTGTCTGAATTGTGCTGGAGGCTGGTCGCTTCTTTCCATCCGCAGAGTCCATTTGAAAACACTACTGCCGCTGCTTACTATAATGGCTGGTGTGCCGTACAGTTGTAAGCCCAAGTAGACGAGAACGCGCATGACGTCACATTGTGTGAATTTTCGCGCCAATTCAGGCCCGACTCCTCCACACACAATTGAGCCTGCAGGCTGATAGAGGTGACCGTGGTGGACAGTCGAGGTGTCATTCTTTTTTTACATCATGGTTGGCTCATACATGTACGAATGAAAACTCTATCTTAGGATTTTTTTTAAGTAAAAACCTCCACATAGCTCCTTTAAGTAGCAAACAGTTGTTAACATTGATAATAATAAGAAATGTCACCCTGGACCACAAAAGCAGTCATAACGGTCAATTTATTATTAATATATATATATATATATATATATATATATATATATATATATATATATATATATATATATATATATATATATATATATATATATATATATATTTTTTTTTTTTTTTTTTTTTTTTTTTTTTATTAAGATGAATAAATAAGCTTTCCATTGATGTATGGTTTGTTAGGATAAGACGACATTTGGCGGAGAGATACAACTATTTGATAATCTGGATTCTGAGGGTGCAAAAAAAAAATTAAATATTGAGAAAATCTTTTTAAAAAGTTCTTAGCAATGCATATTACTAATCAAAAATTACATTTTCCAGTAGGAAATTTACAAAATCTATTCTTGGAAAATGATCTTTATTTAATATCCTAATGATTTTAGACTTAAAAAAAAATAGATCATTTTGACCCATATTTTTGGATTATTGTTGGCTATTGCTACAAATATACCTGTGCTACTTAAAACTGCTTTTGAGCTCCAGGGTCACACATATACACAACCACAGCAGCGTGTTCGTGGTCTTCTACACGCCTGAGAGGAAGGGGAAGTGATGTTTTGTGTAGTATCTACAGTCTTAATGTGTGACTCCTCCTCTAGGTGTACTGATGAGCGACGGCTACCTCGGCCTGGATCCACCTGAACCTCATCCCAGCCAGCAACAGAGAGACTGAAGTGACCTCATGCTTCGTCAGAACTAAACCAAAGTTTCCCTCTTGGCTTGGATGTTAATTTGATGGGCAATTCTTCAATTCTTGTTGTGAGTTCTAGGAAAAACTTTTTATTTATTTATTTATTATTATTGGTTCAATTAAACATGATTAGAAGATCTGGCCCAAACAGTCTATTTCCCCACTGATTTCATATCTAAGGAAAGAGAGATCAGATTCAAGAGGAACCTTCTAGATCAGTCTCATCAGAAAGTCCTGCCTTATTACACTTCTATTACCCTTATTCACTATTTTAGGGCAAACATTATATTTGTTTATTTAAAATATAAAAACAAAGATTGTTTTTGCTTCTGAATTATTGAAATGTTCCGTATGAAAATAAACTTTGTTAAATAAATCAAATAAATAACACATGCAGCAGCCAAATTGTTTCCATTCATTCCTAAGTGTTATTGTTTTATTAGTATTAGTGGATGTTGAGGTTGGACTGAAGCAAACAATAATCTGCATCATAATAATGTGCAAAATTATCAATTATGTTCTAGAAAAAGACAGCATCTCTGCCAAACATTTATTTATTTATTTATTTATTTATTTATTTATTTATTTATTTATTTATTTATTTATTTATGTATTTATTTATTTATTTATTTATTTATTTATTTTTTTTTTTTTTATAGGCTTGCTTAAAACTTTTAAGTAGGCCGTTTTATTTTGCTGTCTCTAACACTATAATTAAAAATCCTAATTGTTTAATCGTTTTTAAGCGTTCATTTATTGCCAATGGTTTTGAGTCCCTACTGAGGACTTCATATATTGTAAAGTATTTTCGATTGTTCTCTTTTCCACTGACGCCGTTTAATCAGCAGCAAATTCAGGCTTTAGGAAAAGGTTAAAGCAGCATCAAGCGTTTCGTGTGCAGGGCACATCCTCTCTGATTTTCTCCTGCTGCAGGTGATTTCCTATTACAGACACAGACTGCTGCCCTCCTGAGATGCACACACACACACAAAAAGAGCTTTTGGCATTCTGATTTATTTTTGCATCAACATTTGCTGCATAAAAAAATAAAAGTTGGTTATATGATTTAATTGCTTATCATAGTAACACAATAAATCTGTCATCATATTGATATAACAAAAAAATATAGAAAATAAGAAATATTAAGAAAACGATCGCCGTTGACAAAATTGCTGGCTCTTGATAAGAAGAAGAGTGGGATCTACTCCTTCTGTTTCCCTATGAATCAATACTGTTCTTTTCTTTCATGGACAGCAGATCCGCCTGCTTGATTTTGCAGAATCCTTTTAGTTAAACCGTAAGAAAATAGGACCTAAATAAATACAATGTGTTTATTTTTTCTATGTTGGATATTTTAGGTGATTGATTAATGCTTTCATTTTAATAAAAAAAATAGCTTTTAGTTCAGTCTGTTTTCATGCACAAAGTAGATAGATAGATAGATAGATAGATAGATAGATAGATAGATAGATAGATAGATAGATAGATAGTGAACTCTAAATGCAAATATTATTCATAGTGCGTTAGGGGTCAGGGGTCAGCATTTCTGACAAATCGAGACTTCTCATGGAGCGGCCGCTGGTGAACGGGATCCAATGGGAAAACCCTGTCTGGACCTTCGGTGTCCAATGAGCTGAGCTCGGGGGGAGGGTCCGTGTGCTGCTCAGGCAGAAAGAGACTTCAACAAACTCTCCTCCAAACAAGATCCTCCTGGATACAAAGATGCCATGTTTCCCGTGTTTGCTGTGGAATTCGGATTGAATTAACGCGTGCACGCAGCTCTGGATGTTTCTCGTTGTGGAGTTATGAACTTATGAAGACGATGCAAGTTTAAAGTGCGGTCTGATTTGAGGTAAGAAGACGAGCGAGGTCTAGTCTATTGAAACGTGAAAGTTATAAAAGTGGCAAAATGTGGAAATTATAAATGCGATGTAGCCTAATCAAAAAAAAATGTAATGGCATCTAACATGAATAGATACGGGGAGGAGATATCAAGCCTATACCTGCAAATAGAAAAATGCGTAGTTTAGCCAATATTGTCCATCGTAAATGTAAATTTATTCAGAATAAGTAAAGGTTTCGATATATGTTCTCCGTAAAAAAAAAAAAAAAATAAATAATAATAATAAAAACGTGCATTTCAAAGTAGAAAAAGAACTGAATATCCGCTCTGCTGTTTTCCAGGAATGTTATGCGCATCTGATGGATGCATGGATGGATGGAACTTCCCTCACGAAGAGATTCTGGGCCTGAGTGGATTTCATGAGTGTGTGAAATAAACAAACTAATCATAATGACGAAGCTCTGTTCGTCTCGCATCTGCGTGTAAGACTTCTCAGGAAGCTCCGTGAACTGCTGGGTTCTGGCGATGGCAGGAACCCGTCCAGGTCTCTGAAAGCTCCCCGTGCTGCTGAAACTGCTGGAGACCTCACGCATGCGGTTGAGTTTGTGTCGTGGAGAGATTGAAGCGAACAGCAGCGGAAGGGTCTGAGACACCTGTGAGTGAGCGCGAGCATGAAGGAGAAGTCGAAGAACGCGGCGCGCACGCGGAGGGAGAAGGAGAACAGCGAGTTCTATGAGCTGGCCAAACTGCTGCCCCTGCCCTCGGCCATCACCTCACAGCTGGACAAAGCCTCCATCATCAGACTCACCACCAGCTACCTGAAGATGAGGATCGTCTTCCCGGAAGGTGCGTCGGACATTACCCTTGCAGAACTAATACGATAGCCATCTGTAAATAATTCATTCATTTTTGGGAAGCTTCACATCATTATTAGTGTTCTTGTCAACTAGGCTATAAGAATAATACATAGCCTATACAAATATTATTGCTACTGTTTATTATTATTATTATTGGTGCTGTAGTTACTGACATATTAATAATTAGGATTCTATTATTATTATTATTATTGTTGTTGTTGTTAAAACTGAGTTAGGCTATTTTGTTTAAAAATTATGGTTCTGTTTCAACAGTATTTTGAACTAGACATAGGCCCTAAAGAAAAACAGGATTTCATGCACATAATTTGCAGAAAGCATAGGACAGAAATCCTATCAAAGGTGTTATCAAAGTGCAGTATTAATAAATAAGACGTTTTAATAGCGTTTTAGAAGACCTGTTCGTTAAAAAAAAAGCAAACACGGAGCTAAAACATGCTGGTCGCTGCGGCCCGCCACCCCTGCCTCATTCCAGCAGCATTTTTATTAATATTTTGTTATCATTTTTATTATTGTTTTGTTATTATTATTATTATTGTTATTGTAAATCAACAAATATATATTTTTATTATATATATATATATATATATATATATATAAGGCTATATTTATATAAAGTAATAAAAAACCAAATAGACATCAAAAGCCTTTCGTGAATTGGATGGCTGTTTTATTAAAGCAAGTAGACGTAAGTGTAGTTCCTGATTATTCTGATGATTCGCGTTATTTTCCACCTTCTGTTCTGCGTGACTGAAGACGAACTGCGCCAATTATCACCGGACTAACGCTTCTCCATATGTGACATCAGTAGCTGCATACGCTACACCAAATTATTATCAATAGTAATTATAATAAATAACACCAGTATAATAACAACAAAACGATAAAAAAGCCAAATTCAAATCGCGAGTTTTTGGATATGCCATCACTCAGCACGGCGCATAAACACCGACATTTCATCAGCAACAAGCTCCTGAAGACTAAAACTGATCGTTTGACGAGTATTATCATGAAAAATAGACAACCTTAAAGTGTTTAAAAACATCTCCATCAACAGCTGGACTTTCCTCTTTTTAGTTATATTTTGGTCAACGCACGCGCGACTCTTGTGTGTTCTTATCCATGTTTCGGTTTTCGTCTCTTTAAATTTAATTTTAATGATAGGCCTATTTACTGTTAGATGTATGTTGTGTTTCCAATATAATGATTAAGATGTTTGAAACCTGCTGTAGCCGTCTGGAAACGAATTTCTATCAATCGACAACATAAAGAGAAACTGAGAATACGAGTGAGGTAATACAGTAGGCTATTTACAGATACTGCTGCATTTATATCCGTGTGAATGACACGCATTTTCTCGGCTTGCAGTACTATATGGCAGGCAGATGAAACAAGCATATGGTAGAACACATTCCCTCTCCGTCTTATCGTGGGATAGACACTAACGTGTAGCATTTTCCCATCCACGGGACTGCAGCATGTGCTTTACTCATTAGATTGTAAATAAATGTTTTTCAACATATCATGTGAATGAAACAGCTCCCGGGTTAAAGGTCAGCGAGGTCACGGTACAGACAGCTCACATGTAGTGCTGGAGGAAATGAGACAGTAAAGTTTTATTAGAAAATGAAGGTGAAGGTGGTTTTATGGTGGTTATTTATTGCTCGGATGTGAAGAGAATATCTCTGACGGACACTGCTGTCAAATAATTGTCCAAATATTCCAGCAGTTTAATCATTTAACTTCATACAACTGACGTTGTTTTCTGTTTTTATTCATTTAATTTATTTTAGTAAGACTTTTTTTAGGGGTTTTCGATCAGGTTTGGTTGTAGTATTTATTTATGTATTTATTTTCCAATAAAAATGCGAATTTTATTCGTAGTAGGTTATTTATTAGCGATTCCACTTGGACGTCATTTTTTTTTTTTTTTTTACACTTTTTTGAAAATTAAAAATGGCAGAAGCTTATTAATAACTATTGTTTACGTTAGAGACTAACATTTTAATAATTTAACAATAACAGCATTTTTGTCAATTCGTTTGGAAGATAAATGCATTAGGGTTGATGTGCTGTAATAAATGTCTGGCCTGAGGGAGAAACTGTTCTCAGCAGAAACAGAAGAACTGTTTTAACACGAGCTCATCATTTTCAGTTGAGGGGTTTATTGTATTGCAAGCAACTGAAACATCTCAGCTGGAGAAATGCAGTGATGTATTCTTTTGTGTGAAGTGTTTTACTCTTATCGCTGATGTAAAGTTTATTATGTGACGAGCACCGCGGATATTCAGATCCAATCAGATCCAACAATTCCCCGCGAAATATCACAGCTTCTCTTCTCTGATCCACCGACATTCGGTCACACGAGCATTAGGAATCTTCTTCTCACGCGCTTTTCGCCCAATAACAATTATTATTATTATTATTATTATTATTATTATTATTATTATTATTATTATTATTATTATTAAGAACAGTTATTACTGTTTCGACAATTTATTATTATTATCATCATCATTATTATTAGTAGTAGTAGTAGTAGTGTTCTTATTATTAGTATTATTAGCCAGCCTATTATTTAATAAAACACTGAAAAAAATGTTCCATTCATCAAAAAAAAAAAAAATAATAATAATAATAAGGGTAATGATTCACATTAACTTGAGCCAATGAAAAATAAATAACTTGCCCTTAAAATATAGATCATTACCCTACTTTTTATTTTTTAATTGGATGAATGAAAGACTTTTTAAGTGCAAGCTGTAATTAGAAAGCACGCAATCAGAGCTCGATTGAATTGTTGCTTTCACGCTAACTTAATCCTAAAACATTTGATTTTAAAAACAGCAAGAGAAAAGTTGCTTTTTTACGATCTGTCGGTTTGATAAGAACGCCATCAAACATATTTCCTCTGGATATGTTTTTATTGATTTATTATTATTTTTTTCCGAGCGGTTATTGGCTCTGGAAGAACGTGGTTCTTTTTCGGAGAGCTGTTTGAGCAGTAATGTGATTGTTTCTGCTGGATAAACGCGGAGTCCATGTTTGTTTAATATTAAAGTGGAATCAGAGCTTTTGCTTTCATCTGATGTTTGTTTTCGTGTGATTTGCATTTCAATAAGGATTGTGTGTGTCAGATTGTTTGCTTTATCGAGTTCCTCCGCCTGCGCGGGACCATCATAATACTCCTCATTTACATTCAGCCTGTTTACAGTCAATTCGGTGTTAAAATATTGACTAACTGATCGGCAGATGACGATAGACTATTATTTTTTGTTGTGGTTATTTTTTGTGTGCTGTTGTAGATTTTGATCTTAATTTCCCCCCCCGTCAAAACAAATTTCGTATTAGAGATATTTTATTTATGCGCTAAGATTGGTTTTATTAGCTCTCTCAGTACCCCGATGAACTGTCATATATTTAAGGCTCATTATGTTTTCATTTGTAATAATCGGAGGTGTTTTCTGGATCCCGCAGGTCTCGGGGAATCTTGGGGTCATGTGAGTCGAGCGAGTTCTCTGGACAATGTGGGCCGAGAGATAGGATCACATCTGCTTCAGGTGCACACTTTCAAATCATCTACTTGCTTAGATTTTTGGTAGCTATTGTTTAGGTCTAATAATTCATATTCTAAAAAATCTGGTATCGAATTCTAAAACGGAATTTGTAATGATCGTATAGATCTACTTAGAATTCGCCTTACATTTACATTATTATTATTATTATTATTATTATTATTATTATTATTATTTATTTATTTATTTTTATTTTTTTGCGAAAAGCATTAGCCCGTCTAAATATCAATATTTGTCATTCGTTGCAAGTGTTTCTTCCGAAGATTTTGTTTGTTTGATATCTAATAATTCACTTAAATAATTACATTGTCTTTTATATAAGCGCTTCCTGCATCTTTTTATATTTTTATTTATTGTAATATGGAAGCTTAATTTCATCTCCTAAATTCGCATGTTCAACGTTACCTCTGCTCCACCCGAATTGCATCTTGCTTTCACGATGCTTTAAATAATAATATAAGAACTAATTGATGTGAGTAAATGTTTTAATTCATTTTTACAAATTCTCTTTAGACTTTAGATGGCTTCATTTTTGTGGTAGCTCCTGATGGAAAAATCATGTACATTTCTGAAACTGCATCAGTGCATTTAGGGCTGTCACAGGTAAAGTGCACATTTTCGTATGTACTGCTGATTGCTTTTATTTATAGCCTAATTTTATATCCAGCCACTGTTTGACTGCAATGACAAAAGTCTATTTTAACAGGTAGAGCTGACGGGGAACAGCATTTATGAATACATCCACCCGGCAGACCACGACGAGATGACCGCAGTCCTGACGCCTCACCAGCCGTATCACTCACACTTCGTCCACGGTGAGACATCCACCTAACACCTTCACACCTTCACAGCTTCACCCTCAAACCGCTCCTTCACCGTCTTCTGCTTCCTGTTCGTTTTCTAGAATATGAAATGGAAAGGTCTTTTTTCCTGAGAATGAAATGCGTCCTTGCTAAGAGAAACGCTGGCTTGACGTGTGGTGGTTACAAGGTAAGCCATTATAGTTTCATTTCTTTCTCATGTGTGGTGTTTAATAAATGTCTCCACAGCTGCATAAAAATATATTCATTATATGCAGTTTTTAATATATCTTCCTTCATTTTGTAGTAGAGATTTAATGATATTGTCCCCGATAGGCATCATATTTTAAAACATTAGCAATGACAAATATACAGATTTTGTTGTATTTGCAAGCCAAGGCGAAGAATACATGTAAGCCATGATGTAAGATAGCATAGAGATGATCACAGATGCAGTGAAGTATAATACAGATGTGTGTGTGACTGTGATCTCCGACAGGTCATTCACTGCAGCGGCTATCTGAAGGTCCGTCAGTACAGCTTAGACATGTCTCCGTTTGACGGCTGTTATCAGAACGTGGGTCTGGTGGCTGTTGGTCACTCTCTCCCCCCCAGCGCAGTAACCGAGATCAAGCTCCACAGCAATATGTTCATGTTCAGAGCCAGCCTGGACATGAAACTCATTTTCCTGGACTCCAGGTACCATGTGTTCATATGCTTCTACGTATTGCTGTGTTCATAATATAGGTAGTGGGGACCAAAGGCCTGAGACTATGAATGAAAATGCTTTTTTTTCGGCATTCAAAATTCAAAGTTAAACATGAATATCAAAATGTTTCTCAGTGTTTTTGCCATGTCACACTTTGGCATACACTTAAGCTGCCGCGAACAAAACCTGACGCATGTTCTCCAATGTTCCAGAGATCATTTTTGGACAAAGGAGAGTACATGACGGCACTAATTTGCTTGCATTTGATAACTGACCAAAAAAAGAGAGAGAAGAGAGAGGAATCATCAGTGTGTTTTTATTCATTTTATGTCATAGAGACCAAATAAGGCTCAATATCAGAATCCTCAATATGTACTAAAAAAAAAATTACAAAAAAAAAATTTCAGTGTGGTCTTGGAACCCTCTTGTCTGTGCATGTGTGCCTCTATGACATAACCTATATTTAAACAAACAAATGAAAATGTAAAAAAAGATTATTTTCAGTTTTCAGTGTGATCTCAGACCTTTGGACACTATATATATATATATATATATATATATATATATATATATATATATATATATATATAATTTTCAAAGCACCAACTTCTTGTCTATGCTCGTGTGCCTGTGATTGTGTAAATACAGCTTTGTATATATCCATATTCCGCACTCTGAGTGCATATGCAGCTGTGTTTAGCCAGACACACATGCACGTTTGCACGTTGGGCTTACGTTTAACCAAATTTGTCCCGTTCCTGCATGTGCCAGTGTGTGGACAGGTGTTTGTGCTCACGCCAACACCATTGTTATTCCGTTCTGTGTTCTGTGTTTGTCAGGGTTGCGGAGCTCACTGGCTACGAGCCGCAAGACTTAATAGAGAAGACACTTTATCATCACGTCCACAGCTGTGACACTTTCCATCTCCGCTGCGCACACCACTTGTGTGAGTTAGGCTTGTTTTTCCTCATTCCTCTGGTCACGTCCCCTTTACAGCATCTTTTAGGGATGACTGTCAGCACTCACCATCATGAGCGTGCGTCTTCAGGGTATGGTACAACTGAGCATGGTAATTGATAATACCACGTTATAGGAGATGAATATGATCTCAGCATACTGATATGAGCACCAGCTTAGATTAAACATGCAGTCCATTAGTGACTAAATTAGTGAACTGGATTGAAAAAGATTTTTTTTTCCCTACACGTTTAGTCCTTAAAAACACAATTTTCTATTATCTATTGTTTTATTTATTACATTCCTGATTGCAGCACAACACAGCTTATTAAAGAGACACAGTATTTGACATTATTTGCTATAAATAGTTATTAGGCTGGAAGAGAAATGGCAGTTTTTGGTTTAAATACGCAAATGAAAGCAGTAATTAGCTTTCCTGAATAAGAAAGATTAAATGAACCACACGTAAGGACCCAAAAAATAAAATCCCAACGTTGCTAATGTAAATAAACAACAAGTTAATGAATCGTTTTTCATTTTGTTTTGCAAAAGAAGCGTATGTGAATTGAAAGTGTGAATAGTGTAAAAGTTCTCTAATTGTTTGCGCGTGTTTTTCTCTCTGTAGTGCTGGTAAAAGGACAAGTCACCACCAAATACTACCGATTCCTGGCTAAGCAGGGTGGGTGGGTGTGGGTACAGAGTTATGCTACTATCGTACACAACAGCAGATCATCCAGACCGCACTGCATCGTCAGCGTCAACTACGTCCTCACGTGAGTGCATTATGCCAAGCTTTTTATGCCTCTTCAAATATGCATCTTCAAAACACCATGAGAACTTTATACACTGTTGTTTAATTGTCATCAATTAAATTCAGACAATGAACACTTTCTATGCAAGGCTATAAATTCATGTATTTAGTTTTTGTGCTTGACTGTTTCCATTATTAATAGCATGTATAAAGAATATAAACCCTTGATGTGTAGTAGGTATTTGTAATTACAATTTACAATAACTGTTTTCTATTTTAATATATTTTGAAATCTAATTTATTCCTATGATGGCAAAGCGGAATTTATCAGCAGCCATTGCTGCAGTCTTCAGCGTCCCAGAAATCCATTCTAATATGCCAATTTGCTGCTCAAGAAGTATTTCTTATTCTTACCAATGTTGAGTATGGATTCTATGATGAATAGGGAGTTCAAAAGAACATTTATTTGAAATGGAAATCTTTTGTAACAAGTCTTTATTTACAGTCTTGATCAATTGAACTCATCCTATCTGAATAAAAATATAAATTTCGTTAAAAAAAAACTTTTAAACAGTAGTGTATACGCAAACAAAATTATATTTTCAAATTAATTAATGTACTTGGAACATAACATGAGACACTTAAAAAAAAAACTTGCTGCTCATTAATATTTAAGTTTAGGTATGGTGTAGGATTAAGGGATCTACAATGTGGTCATGCAGAATAAGGCATTAATACTGTATGTGCTCTATAATAAACAGCCAATATGCTAGTAACATGCATGCTAATAAGCAACTAAGCTAATAAGTTAATAGTGAGAATCGGCCTAAACTAAAGTGTTACCACTTAAACTACAGTAGACCCTCTAATTGTTCAATAATGCAATTACACACACATACTTGAATCCAGTTGTACATGACTAACATGCATGCAGTGTATTAGGCAAAAGTGTAGTATCCCATATCAATTCTTAAAGCTTCTGTCTACAGTGGTGTTGAATAGTCCACATTAGTCCACTATTACACAGCTAAAAGGCCTTTCTCAATGACTTACAACTAGCAATATGTTCAATACAATATCATTAAGGTTCAAATTTATGATGTTTCCAAGTCCAGCCGTGACAGTGACCAAGGAAGTTAAAGCTGCCCTGATGCTCATCAGTCAGTTCGGGGTGTCATTCCTGTTCTTGCTTTATATAATATGCCAGCTGCATGTACAGAAACTGCATGGGAGCCAGGGAATGAGGGTGATTTATTTGTCATGCATTCATACTGACAAACTCCGTGCATTACCACAATGAACTTTTCCACTGGAACTCTCTGGAAAGAATGAGGTGGGATTGAGCAATGGAGCCATCGCTCACACTACGGTTTTAAACGAGGGACGTATGGAAGAGTGGAGCGCAGCGTTAGTGTGTACGTACACTTCCAGAGAGCCCATTAGAAGCGATGCCAGCATCTGGAGAATCGCCCACCCACCCCAGCCCAGCTCTTTCTGCCTCCTTTGCTATCTATCTGTTACAGATGTAAATGAATTGCGAGCTATAAAAACCTTCATTAAAACAAAGTGGATTGGTTTTAATATGCCAGTCTGCCAATAGCCCGCGAGTGTCAGACTCTTCAGCCACAGCTATAAAGGAAAAGTGTTTATGAGGTTTAATTAATAGGCTGTAAAGATGATGAGTGTTTATAGCTCACAGCTTGCTAAGAGTGTCAGTGGAGTTCTCTTGTTTTGTTTTTTTGGGGGGATATTCTCCGCCATCATCCATCATTCAGTTTCCATGAGAAGAATGATTTCCTTAAAGGTGTGCGTTGCAGTGTAGACATTACGAGTGAGAGATCTGTTTCCTGTTCAACCTCTCCACATGTGCTCTTATTCAGAAATACACAGCTAGTCTTTAGTGAGAAAAGGAAGAGAGGTGGATATATCTGGCATCGTATCGAGGTGTTATCAGAGTCTACTCATACGGGCTGTGAGGTGTGAAATGAGATTGTGTGTGTGAGAAAGAGAGAGAATGGTGGCTGAGCTGAATGAGACTGTGTGTATGCGCTAAACCACTGACAACAGCCAACCTGTTGCATCACCTTAAGGCTTTTGGCTACTGTCGACAGGCCTTGACCTCAGAAAAACTGTGTATTTACATAGAGCGTACAACGACAGCATCAACTTCATAAGATCCCGTGGATCTGCGAGTGCATTTTCCAAGATGTTGCCATCTGCATGCAATCTCATTAGTCTGCTTGCTGTCTGAGCCAGGCTGCTAGGCCTCAGGAGGGAATCTGGCGTCGGCGCCTGGCTAGCATACGCTCTAGCCATCGTTTTCTGAAAGTTATACATCACTGGGAACAGAAATCCATACAGCACTTTACTGAGAAATCAATTCCCATTTCCTAGTTATGCTTTGTGTGGTGATCCCTGTGTGGGTTTGATTTAGCCAGACATAGCTCTTAATCTCACTGTGTATTTGAACAGAGCCTCCAGCCCTCTGCCTTATGTTTGTAGGAGCCTTGTTCCAATCCTGCAGGAGAAACAATGCAATTCATTTTCTGTCCTTTAGTTTTCCTCACACACTGCTTCACAAATGAGCATGGAGCCTGAAGCATCTAAAGAAAAAGCCTGACCCTACATTTCTCTGAGTGGTTAACATGAAAAGAAAAAATGCACCAGTAAACATTAATACCGAGATAAGCGGTGTAGTTGCACACCTGGTTGGGTTCGAGGCTCAATGTTGCTTTCATTCCCCAACAGGGACACAGAATACAAAGGACTACAGTTGTCCTTAGACCAGGTGACGTCCACTAAACCCTCGTTCACCTACAACAGCC
The DNA here is from genome assembly GCF_963082965.1 of Carassius carassius. Lineage (NCBI taxonomy): Eukaryota > Metazoa > Chordata > Actinopteri > Cypriniformes > Cyprinidae > Carassius > Carassius carassius. The sequence goes on from NC_081769.1 coordinate 6,069,360, forward strand.
CGTCCAACCCCATCAGCGAGAACAGAAGAGTTGGCAAAAGCAGAGTCTCCCGTACCAAGACCAAAACAAGACTCTCTCCCTATCCACAGGTCAGTATCACAGAAACGCATTCCATTTGGCTGGTAATGGTATATTAGGAGCACTTGGATGGTCTTCTGTCGCTGGGAAGACTTTAAATGTGATTTACACAACTAGGACATGCCTAGTCGTTCCTATAGTAACATTTCCATAAACCAATCATTGCCTTCTAATTTTAGGTGTTGGGTCAGGGATAGGATTAGGGCCTGGAACAACATGCAATCATTGCACTATAATTTTAAGGGTAGGCTTGAGGTAAGGTTTAAGATATATGTAGGACTCGTATCGGATGATAGGAATGTTGGGTGTTAATCCAGCGTCAAAGCTGTGATTTTATGTATGTAAATCACAACTTTGCCCTCAGTGATAAAGTTATACATTTTGGACAATCCCGTTGGACAAGTAGGACAGTCGTGTTACTGGAGGCACCCCAAGACTACACATTTTTAGACTCGCCCTAATCAAATAAATCAGCATATTAGTAGAATCTCCAAAGACATGAAATGGGTGGATCAGATAAGAGAGACATCCAATGTGTGTACTGCTGGCATGCCTCCAGGAAGAGGCTGAGGAAACACTGTATTAATGCATATTCGTTTTTTGAGCAGTATCCGGGTTTCCCCACGGATCGCTCGGAGTCGGATCAGGATAGCCCGTGGGGAGGGAGCCCCCTCACGGACTCTGCATCTCCTCAGCTTCTAGAGCAGTGTGAAGGCATAGACTCCTCATGCGTGTACCGGCAGTTCTCAGAACCACGGCCGCTCTGCTATGGCCTACCGCTGACAGACGACCACCATACCTCCAGTGACATCTACAGCCACACTCACTCCGAGTCTTGCGAGAGGGGTCGCTGTAAGGCTGGCCGATACTTCCTGGGCACACCTCAGCCGGGGCGAGAGGCGTGGTGGGGCGCAGCCCGCTCTGTCCTCCCGTTACCCAAGTCTTCATCAGAGAACGGGGACAGTTTTGAGGGTGTGATGCCCCACATCACCTCCATCCATAGCCTGCAAGGTATGTTTCTTTCAGTGGATCTGTGGTTAGAAACCAAATGTTTTGGTTCATTCTGAACAGAAACTATATGTTTTGGCCTTCCACCGACTCCTTTCTAAATCAAACCGTGTTAGAACAAATGATAGATTATAGGCAGGAGCATTCCAAAAAGAAAAAAAAAACATACTAAAACAATGACCTATAAGAACCAAATTTCTAATTTGTTGATAAATAAGAGCTGAAGAACTGAATAATCCTCAACTCATCTGTCTATAGACCAGGGGTCTCCAGCCCTGCTATTGGAGAGTTACTTTCCTACAGGCTTTATTTCCAATCATGCTTTAACACACCTGCTTGTAATGTTCAAGTATCATATTGATTAGCTGGTTCAGCTGTATTTGACTGGGGTTGGAGCTAAAATAAGCAAGACGATAGCTCTCTAGGAGAAGGGCTGGAACTCTCTGCTGTAAACAGTGGTTTTCAAATATGGTCTTCTGCAGAGATATCCAAACTCGGTCCTGGAGGGCCGGTGTCCTATAGAGATTAGCTACAACTTGGCTCAACACACCTGTCTGGAAGTTTCTAGTATGCCTAGTAAGACCTTGATTAGCTGGTTCAGGTGTGTTTAATTGGAGTTGAAGCTAAACTCTGCAGGACACCAGCCCTCCAGGACTGAGTTTGGACACCCCTGGTATATTATGCCCTTGACTTTATCCAAAGAAAAACATTGTTCAATCTTGCTCCTTGAACTGTGTTTGTTTCCTCATGGTAACACTGTTTTTCCCTCTTGCAGTGAGGGGTCACTGGGATGAGGACAGCGTGGTCAGCTCACCTGACACGAGCGATTCAGGTGACCGATACCGTGGTGACCAATGCCGCGCAAGTCCCCAAGAGCCCAGTAAGATTGAAACGTTGATTCGAGCCACGCAACAGATGATCAAAGAGGAGGAAAGTCGCCTGCAGTTGAGAAAGGCTCCTACAGAAATACCGTTGGAGTCTACAAATGGTCTGGCCAAGAGCCACGGCTCATCGTTTCACAGTACCGACTTTCCCCAGTCAGCATTGCAGAGCGTGGTGTGTCGGGGGCCGGCTCAGGTTATAAGCCCCGCCCCTAGCCCTGTTCCTCTGTCCCGTCTCAGCAGCCCCATCCCTGACAGACTGGGTAAAAGTAAAGACTTCCTGCAAAGCGAGCTCTCCTCTTCTCAGCAACACCAGCAGCCATTGCCCCTGACGGGCACGTGTGCTGTCTCTCCAACTCCAGTGCTATACCCCTCACACCCCCGCCAGTACCTGGAAAAACACACAGCCTACTCGCTCACCAGCTACGCACTAGAACATCTGTATGAGGCAGACAGTTTTAGAGGATACTCCCTGGGTTGCTCAGGTTCCTCCCATTATGACATGGCCACTCATCTACGCATGCAGGCTGAACAAACACCGGGCCATAAAGGCACCTCCGTCATTATCACCAACGGCAGCTGATGCTTATCAAATCACGAACCGCCACTCGGTGCTTCACCCTCTCACTCGAGCTAGCCTAGAATTTCTGATTATATTTTGTTTTTTCATTCCCACAAATTCTACAAATACTTTTTTCTCAATTGTTCATTGTTTTCTAGTAAATAAACTGAACATCCTCAAAGCATATATTTACTTAAGGATTTTTTTTTCTTTTATTCTTTTTTTTATAATGAGGTTCATGCTTAAGCAGAAAAAAATCTAAAAGAAATTAATTGAATCTTATATTATGTAATTTTGTATAAGTAAATTGATCTTATTTTAAGGATGTTTAGATATTTTTACCGGAAAACATGAAAAAAATAATAATGATTTAAGTACACTTTGCAGTTTGTGAGATCTTAATATCTGTTACAGGGACATTTGTTCATTTGTTCACAGAGAAGAGATTCCATAAAATAATTTGTTTGTCAAATACTTTATATACCTGATTATTACTTTTTTTTCTTAACCACTATTATAAGCTTCTTGAATGAATGGGGATTGTCCAAATCATTTCTCAAAGTAAGAGATTTAATGAGAACTATGAATCTTTACCTGATCTCATAAAAGCACAGTGATATTATGGTTTCACAAATCCACACAGCAAATAGATTTAAATTATTTTATTTCCTATAGTTCACATTTGGATTTGGGTTACTGAATTTTTGGGTCACAATACTTTGTGGTTAAGCTAGATGTAAATTGAAATTGTGTGATTTTTAAATTTTCTTGTTCATTAGTTTGTTTATGTTTTGTTTTTGATGCAACAATTTTACATCCATGACCTCAAATTCCATCCAGGTTTTAGTCATTTGCCCTCTGTACTTGAGACACAGCAGTAGGCGTGTTTTTAATTAGTCCATCAATGGCACTGGGGAAAATACATTGTAATATTACAAGAAAAATTCAAGTAGCATGCTAATGTACCAGAGATTAACAACTAAGTCGAATGCAAAATGCAGCATTAATTTATAATTGTTTAAGGTTATTGTTAGACTGAATCTTAGCTCATTTGTGTACTGGTATACTTTTTGTAGTTGCATATGCTGTCCATCTGTGTTTGGACCCAATTCAGTCAAAGGCTTGAAGATTCCATTTGAGGCTTTTCTCTTTTTTTTTTTAAGAAGAAATCGGTTGAGCACATTATTGTGTTAAGTTGAACAAATGTTTTGAACCTTTTTTGTCCCCTAACATGTCAGTCTTTAAAATGAAAACTGAGATTATGCAATTATGAGACACATCTGATTTTATTCAAACAAATGGAACAACAGAAATGACCTAAATGACGCCTCTTGCGCTGGTTCCATTAGAAGGTCTGGAAGTGTGTTTTTGGCCTGATGAGTGACTGACTGCTGCGGTGCTGGAGGGCTTTGAGTCAAGCTGCTGTTTGGTGTATTGAGGTTCCACACTGGAGGAGTTCAAGTCTGATATGGACGTTAAAGGGGGAATTTTCTGACAGACTCTCCCCCGTACCTCACTCCTTCTTCATGTATTTATAAGAAACTGGCTCTTTGTTTGGAAAGCTGTTTTTCTCTAAGTGAGAGAAACTCTGGAAAAAAAAAATATTTATGATGTACATACTCAAAATGCACCCTGTCCCCTCACCCACACCAAATAAAATGATGCAAAAGTTGCAAAATGGTAATGCAAAATGTATTTATTATGTAAATGAAAAGTGTCTATTGTTTCAAAATATCGCAGTTTGTTAATTTATAATTTTCAGTTCTGCGTCTAAATTAAATGCCATTGTTTCCTTTCATGCATCACTGTTTCTAAACATATGATAAATATTTTAATCTGTTTTCAGATTTCAGCTAAACTTTTCAGAATAACATAATTCAAAATTGGTTCTGCATTTGCTTTTAATCTTGACATTGTTCATCCAGCGAGACCTTGGAGATCTCAGGTGGTAAAGATCTTGAGGTAACAAATATATCCCTAATTTAATCATTATTCATGTTTAATATGATATTTCATACTCACTCGAGAAATTAATAAATGATTGCAAAGATGCTCATTCATTAAAAGGCTGCATGGTTTTCATTTTTAAATTGTTTTTGAATGATCTTTTTTGTCAGTTAATTTTCATGTCAAATTTACAGCAGCTTTCAAGACAAATGATTTAATCGAAAAATGAAGTGGAATTTTTTTAAGCACTAAAAAGATATTAACATTAACATTTTACACCATAAATTAGCCTACAATAAATACTGTATTACATCACACGTGAACAATATACTGCTGGAATTAATCTGCTTAAAATAAAGCAAGAAAGGTGAAATATGCATGTTGAATCGAACAATACATTATGATTACATCTTAAACCAGCAAAAAGGCTATATTTCCTGTAGACAGATATTTTATAAATATTTCATGTTTTTATAGCAATAAATGCTTTTCTACAGATAATAATAATAAAATGCATCTATGAAGATGTGTTTGGAGATGAAGACTCTACCACTACAATAAATGACATGCCTTTTTCTAAATAAATACAATTATTTATCAAGATATTTTTAGCAAATAATTAAAAATAATTCTGATGCTGTATGGTCAAATGAAAGAGCACGAAACAACATGTAAAGATTCTTGATATCGGTACTAAACTGCTTGTTCAGTTCCGGATGCTATAATTCAAAAAGACAGAAGATACACTCTCTCTCTCTCTCTCTCTCTCTCTCTCTCTCTCTCTCTCTCTCTCTCTCTCTCACACACACACACACACACACACACACACACACACGTGTGTTTGGGTGTTTTCTTTTTGCTTTAGGGATTTTGTTCTGGCTGCGAATCATGAAATGAGACTAAAACACACATTGCAGAAGACAGACATTCAGAAAGGGCTCTTTAAGAGCGTCTGTCCACTCTGCTGTGAAGGAAGCTCAGGTGAACCCTGACAGGTGTGTTGCTGGGCAACAGGGACTAACACAGACAGCATCAACACACATCACAGCTGCTGCAGACCTGACTCCACATATCCGCCAGTACAACGCCACATTTCACTGCTTGTTTGCAGTGCCTCATGCTAATTATGAGACATTAAAATACATCGGAAAAGTTGCAAATAATCCAACTCCATTTTACATTTCACAGATTTCACAAACAATTGCAAAGAAACGTCAAGTAATACATTCAGTTAAACGTGTTCTTTTTTTGTTTGTTTGTTTCTTGTAATTTTCTTTTAAAATGTACTTTAATCGTCTTTATTTTATTTACAAGTTAAAACATTCATAATTTTGTGTAATTGAGAATATACATGAGATATTTGTGCATGAAATAAATTATGACAACGATTTTTGAAGATTTTTGGATTAAAAGCAAAAAATACTGTAAATAAATGGGAGCAACCAGATACACTTTAAAATGTGTATACAATATACTATATATATATATATATGTGTGTGTGTGTGTGTGTGTATACTATATATATATACATATATATATATATATATACATATAATTGTAATTATTTTACAAGAAAATACAATTTTGCTTCTAACTTTGAAGTTTAATTTAATGAGTTGCTTTTAATGATTCTTTGTAATTATTCATACAATTTAATAGCAATATCTGAATTAAAATTGTTTATTCACCTTTTTAGAATTTAATTATCACTTAAAATGCTATAAATCTCACAAATAATTGCAAAGAAACAGCATGTTTTTCTCTCTCTCTCTCCTGTTTTAAATCCTCTTATCCTATAATATTTAATTTACAGCTATTTTATCAGCTATCTAATACTACCGTACTATCTAATGTGCTTGAAATGTAATAATTTCACATTATATTATTGTATTTGGACGTGTATTTTATGTTATCTTCTGCTGCATGCATTGCTATCATCCTATTTATGATTTTAGTTGCTTTTTAAAAGTCAGAAGATGCCGGCAAAACACTGAGACTTACGTTTGAACAATTATGTTGTCCAAACTCAGTACCTTCATATGTAAATGAATGTGTAAGCAAAGATTTCTCGCATTAATATCAGCACACATCCAAAATCTCTATTTTGGACTGGAATCTGGAATATATATAATATTTAACTCACAGACTCAAATATATAGTGTTTCTGAGAGTCAGCTGTGGTGTCAGAGTGTGAATGCAAGGCATTTTCATGTCTGCTTGGCGAGTGAAGTATAGCTCTTAGACCGCATTCGACACGTCCTGTATAAAACACATCAGACAGGGATATTTGTGTCTTGGTCTGAGTGAGGAACAGCTCTGGAAAATCTAACCTTTACGTCTGACTATTGAGTGACAGAAGCGTGAGATCAGAGGGATGATGAATATTTCACCTCAACGTGTTTTCAGTGTTGTTTCCTAGTCACATAAATTTGATTATCACTCTAACAGCTGACTGCAGTGTCTGTGCCCGCTTCGGTTTCGTAATTGTGTGAAAAAGAAACGGAGCCAGTAAATGAGGGAATGAGTGTAATCTTTCTGGTTCTACAGCACGTCAAAACATAAGTTCACGATAACAAGACGAACGCTTTCCTTGGAAAGTTGAGGTGAGTTCTTTTCATCCATCCATGACACAAGCCTTTAATCATTCACAGAGTCAGATTTAATGAGGAACACCGAAAACGTTTAACTATTTAGAACCAGTTTCTTTACCTTAAGACTGGTTAACATGAGTAAATCCAAAACAATTAGAGCTATATATTTGCAAAAAAACTGAATACATACATGTGACCATGGTCCACAGATTTATACACCTTCTGAAAGCTGAATAAATAAGATTTCCGTTGATGTATTGTTTGTTAGGATATGACAATATTTGTTAAAAATTCTAAATATTGAGGAAAATTGCCTTTCAAATTGTCCAAATGAATTCTTAGCAATGTATATTAATAATCAAAAATTAAGTTTTAATATATTTACAGTATGAAATTTGCAAAATATCTTCATGGAACATGATCTTTACTTAATGTCCTAATGATTTTTGGCATAAAAGAAAACTCAGTAATTTTGACCCATGCAATGTATTTTAGGTTATTGCTACAAAAATACCCCAGAGACTGAAGACTTTTAAGGTTTTGTGCTTCAGGGTCACATATAAGAAATATATTTGACAGTTCCATTTTATTATTTTTTTTAAGACTCGATGGGATGTGAACTTGCAAGGCAAGTGCAATACTGATCTACAGAAATATAAGTCTGATGTATCACCAGAGTTGCACATTTCCCTGCTGCCGTCACCCTCAAAGAAAGACAAGAAGGCGCAAATGCAGATTGGCTAATCCTGTAGCGTTTACAGCCGCGCTTAGGAGCATGTACCCCAGCGAAACCAGAGAGCCTTGTTGTAGCTCAGCCCAGACAGGTGCCTTTAAACGTGTGTGGGGCACAAATGCTCAAAACACCATGTGTTACATTCTCCACACCAACAACCGCACATATACACTGCACCGCTATTACACAAACAACATATTAAAACGTGAATATAGAGCACTGGCTAATACAGATGGGCAGTCTGTCCATCATATCAATCCTGTAAAACGTTCTCCTTATTTTTGTCCTAGAGGAACCACGGGTGTTAACTATGCACATGTTCCTCTAATGTTTGACTTCCAGTAAATTCTTGGAACGCTGTAAAAATCTAACTACTTTTTGTCTTAATTAGCTACTGATTTTAGGTGTTTGTGTTATATTTTCTTTTCTTTTATAGGTGTTCTCAACAGCTACAGTGAGTACTTGCACTCAAAACTGTATAATGATTTGATACTTAAAAGCTTACAACCCAATCGCACAAGAAAATATTACTATTTCACATGAGTTTGTATGGTGTGAATCATGTAAAAATGTGATTTTAGAAATAAACATGAATATCCATCCCACCCCTAAACAAATTAGCCAATTCACTAAACTGTAAAATAGTTATGAAATGCCATGAGAATGTGTACATATATGTTGTTACATTGTAATTACATTGTAATGGAACACGGATGGCTAAAATATACTTTGGCCTTAATTTGTATGAATCTGGTTAGGTTTTGTGAAGGACCTTCATGCTTATTATTATTATTTACATTTATGAATCCTATTGTTTGAAATCATATGAAATGTCATCTCATAAAAGAGTTGAATTTTTTCGTGAGGTTGGTTTGGTAAAGTACTGTATGTACTGTAATATAAAGTATAAAGTGAGACCTAAATGCTAGCTTTTGTCTTGAAATCTTACAGTAAATCTTTCTTTTTTTTTCATTTTACTACTACTACTACTAATAATTAAACACTACAACTTTCTTTTTCTTTTTTTTATTATTTGTTTTTGTTTTATTTAGTTCTATTTCAATCCTTTTTTAATAGCTGCAAGACCAAGAGAGAAGACGGGAAATGATGGGGAACAGCAAGAGGAAATGAGAAAATCCAAAGTTAAATGTTCGTTACACAATGTGCCATCCACAAGTTTTTGTTTTTAAGAATAAACCATTATTGCTTTGTAACGCAAATAATATAACTAAGCATTACTAAAAAGCATTCTTCCATTAACGCTTCATTGTAAACATGCGATGCGTTCTGTTCTGCAGGCTCACACGTCTGTTATGTGTTTGTGTGTGTGAGTGACTTTGATTCTTTTATTTTTTATGTTCTCATTGATCCCTCTGTTCCCAATTTCACGCACAATTTCTAAACAGCTTTTGCCCGAGGCTTGTTTTCACAAGCTTTCCTCTCTAATGCTAGTGAATCCTGAAACACCTCCGCTGTGTTTTCTCAAGGCAGACTACTCTCATCTCTCTCTCTCACCGCATCAAAGCACGGCTTAAGTCTGATAGCGCGGGAAAAACCCTCTTATCCGCTGCAATGCTTTTATTGGTCTTCATGGGTGGGACTGGTGTTATGTTATGCTCAGGACAAGAGAAACGCAACATAGTTATTTGAGCCTCCTTGTACTTGTGTGATCCAAACATGGCTTTTATTCCCTATAAAACTAGCTATGCCTACATGTAAAGAGTCAAACATTAATAACACATGCAGTTGTTAGCAAGGCTTGGACAATAATTCAGTGTTACTTGTTTGTCTCAACATTTTGTCTTCAAAAGCATTCAAAAGTATTGGATACTACTGTACTACTGTGATGCTAACACTGCAGACTGTGAGATGTCTGTTTGCAAGATCTTGGGTGAGATCTAAGCAGAGTTCTGCATCATGGTAATGAGTTAAATATTAATTCATATGCTAGTACATGTAGCATGATGTCGTGTTGAAGCGTTATGCCCAGGCTGCTCTACCCTGCCTGGCATGCGATAGATAAATAAAGAAGAAGAAAAAAAGACCAACGTGTTCTGAAAACTGAGAAAATGACCATCGGGTCAATGCTAATTATGCACTATAGGATCAACAGTTCACTAAAAGTGTTATTTCACCCGAATACTGCATCATTACAGTCATGTCATTCTAAATCTACAGGACTTTATGCAAAAGGGGGGAAAGTGAGAGCATAATAAAAATAAATAAATAAATGAAAAAAAAAACATTAGTCAAAAATGCATTTCTTTTTATTAAAAAGTTTTAAGAGAGTGAAATATTACACCTTTAATCCAAGAATGGCCGAATGGATCATTAAATCAGTAAGTTATTTCTTTAATGCAATGCAAACCCTTGCCTCTTTATGATATTGCCATAAAAAAAAATAATAAGACTAATGAATGCAGTAAATTAATGAATGAATTACTAAGAAATATTAAAGTAAAAACATATATATATATATATATATATATATAATCAGTCTGTATTTATATATTTTCTATTTTCATGTTAATTAATTAAAGTTTAAGCAATTATATATATATATATATATATATATATATATAATAAATTTAGTAAGTTTTGTTTTATATGTTTATAGCTATTTTAGTATATCAAGTTCAACTAAACTAAATTATTTCATTTTTATTTTTTAGCAAACTTATAACCCTGGTTCAAATATATAAAATGCTCCTGCCCGTCAGGCTCTTTTCTTTTGTATGAACTCAAGAATAGGCCATTCTCTTTAAGAGGGCAGCTCTTGTTGCTCAAATAGATCTGAAGCACAGGGAAGCTCTTAACTGGGCATTTTGCATGAAGAAATCAACCCTAATGCTGGATTATTTCAAGAGGCACATGCCAGTTCTTGCCATCTGTACCTTTAAAGCAATATTACATTCAAAAAGAAAACCTGTCCAGATCAACACAAAGACCCTGAGAGCTTTGAACAACTATTTGTATCATTTTGGATAACAGAAAATGAAAGTGAAGATGTCTAGGTGATATCTGGGAAACTAGTGTGTGTGTGGTTTGGTTTGGAGAGTACGGGTGGAGAAGTACTCGTGACCATCTGTCTGACCACCAGAGCGGACGGGTGACAGCAGCCAGGGGAGACGCATGCTCATGGAGATAATGGATGACAAAAGATGGGGCTCTGGATCTACACTGTGTGTGTGTGAATGAGAACGCGCTCTCCTCTCTAGCCGACTGAGACAGCAGTCTCTTCACATGGAGCAAGCACATGGCTCCTCATTAAAGCCGGTGTTTAGCACGCAACAGATTGGTGCTGAGGGTACCTGCGGGGTCATCTCTGGCGTCTCGGCAGAACCGCCGGACCACTACACCCATTCTTTAACATACAAATTGCTTTTTTTGTGCTGGAGGATCTGAGATTAATTGCACACACCATTTGGTGCTGCTTGTTCAAAGCCCTCAGTGTTTTTTTTTCCTCCTCTTGCTTTGATTCTGGTTAGAGATTAGCTCAACAGAGATTGCATCACATTAAGGGGCTTTTTTCTTCCCAGTGCTACCGCGGGGGCCACGGGGGCCTGTGTGGTTTACATATTAACATCTACAACAAGTGGATTTGCTGTCAGAAAATTCACACCCCTCCACCGATCTGTTAGAGCCTTGAGTCATCATGCCCGCATGAAATATTTTCCTTTTAGTGTCATTTGTTGGGAAAAAAGCATTGCATTGTGAAGCATTCATTCCTCTATAAACTTATTTTTATGTTTTATGTTTTGAGGAAAAAAAAAAAAACTTAAATGTTGATAAGCATTTATTTATTAAATTGCAAAAATTCTGGTTATGATTATAAAATAAAAATATTTCATAATAATTTGTTGTTGTTTTTTTTTGGCACTTTTGCTATTTTACAACAAGGATTATGTAATTAAAATGTCATTTAAATAGATAAATTTGTTAATCAATTAAAACTTGTTGATCAACTAAAATAGGGCACAGAAAATTACCACTTTTACCAGATTACCAAACACAAAAAAAAAAAAAAAATGTATTTGTCATTTTCTACCAGGACATTATACAGTATTTTTTTTACAGTGTAGAGTGTGACTTGAAATGAAAGGGGTTGTTGACTTTATTTACTTTATCTTTTTTTATTTTCTTTACTTTGGATTTTACATTTGTTTGTTTGTTCATTCAAACCAGTGCTTTGTTTGTATCTCAGTATCAGTAAGATTTCACAAGATTATTTGGTCACACTTTATTTCAATGTGTCCTTAATACCATGTAATTACACATTAATATTGTGTATTATTATACATTTTTTTGTGTGTGTACTGGTAGTATTCTGCCAGGATAATATTTAGATATTTCCTTTAACACAAAACACAATGCAATGTGCAATTCAAAATAGGTGCAAAACACGTATAAAAATAAATAAATAAATAAATAAAATTATTAACACAGTCCACTGGGCCCTATTTTATGAACTTTTCTATTGGTTTAGGTATAGTTTCTTGTAATCAAGCATAATTTATTGTTGTTATTATAGTAAACATGACATATGTAACAAGGACACCAATTAAGAAGTGTTACTAATAAATGTTACCACTTATGTTACCACATATTTTTGGTTAAACTTTATTTTAAGGTGTCCTTGTTACAGTGTAGTTATACATATACGGAGTAAAATTTATTAACTACATGTATTTACTATATGGTAAGGATTATTGTTCAGCCTAGGGTTACGTGCATGTAATTATACATAATTAATAGTTATTATAATAGTAAGTACATGTAATGTGTGTAACAAGGACACCTTACAAATAAACCATTGCCTTATTTTTCATTTTAAATTCCTGTTCGTTTATTAATGATGTTATATTGTACAAGTAATTTTGTTTTGTGTAATCTTTTCAATGATTTTGTGTTTCTTGGCATAAACAGGACCCAGTAAGAGCGTGGCCTCTTGAAGTACTCAAACGACTGCAAGTGAATGAAGGTTCCCGGGCAAACCCTTCCAGATGTGAGGCCATGTGCTTGTCTGGCTTTGTTGGACTGAAAGAGAAAGTTAAGAAAAGCCATCACTGTTTACCTAGCCTAGGTACCCACAGTTGCCCCAGCTCACACCTTGTGACCAGCTGTGCGTACTTGGAGGAATATTCGCACACACACACTTGTAAATGGTTAAATAGCTTGCCTCATTGCACAGAGAATAAGCAGAGGAAGCTTACTCTGTTCGGTACTGAGCACCTCGGGCAGTGCAAGGGAAAAAAAGACATAAAACTCGGGCATTACAAATGTTCAAACCCCACCGGGCAACACATTTCACTACATAACAACCGCTTGCAAATGTTCAAGAGTGTCTGCGTTCATGTGTCCATTATGAGATGTTAATATGTCAGGTTAAGCATTTGTGAGAGCGAGGGAGTGTGTAAATGGCCTTTAAAGCATGTGCCGTGTTTTATTGACTGAAAAACCTGAGGTCACCCGCACCTCGGGCCATTTCCACCTTCCACTTCCTCTCTCCCTCAATACTTAACAGACACTGAATGTTGATATATGATGGGGAACGAGAAGAATGAGTAGAATCTGTCTGGGAAAAAAGTGGACTGTCTGTTCAACTACTGAAATCAAGCTTTTTGGTTCAAAGATAATCAGTTAATCTTAGCCTAAAACACTACAGCAAGTAAGTTTTCAGATTTTCAAGGAGTTTTAAAGAGAAAAAACATGTATATGTGTCCAGGTGCTAGCAAGCTCTTGGTTTCTTGGCCAAATATCTCCTTGGCTATGGTTTGACTTCATTCGTTTTATTGGACAGTCTGATGCTGAGAGACGTCTAAAGCAGTGGTTGTGAACTGGTGGGTCACACTCTGTTTTGATGGGGTCACACAATGGGAAAAACAATGCTGAATGAAAATAAATCTACAATCCTGCCGAGTGCAGAAGACAGCAAATTAAATAAGCAAGTGCATGGTAAACAAAAATGCCTCTGATATGTTTTGTTGTTGATTTAAAATATGTATTTTAGCTAATTATAATAATTATTAATACTAATAAACTAAATTTGTTTATAAGCATGCATGTTTCTGGCATATTGATTGTGCTATTTATAAAGCACATACAGTGTCTTATTCTGCATGACCATATTTTAGATCACTTAATCCACCTTAACCACTAATTTACTAACTATTAATAAACAGCCAATTAGAAGTTTCTATTAATAGATTAGAAGGCAAGAGTATTAGTTAATACAGTAGTTAGTTTATCAAGAGGATTGGTCCCCAAACTAAAGTGTGACAGAAATGTTGATACTGTGTTGGGTCAAGATTTGATGTAATTCCAGTGTAAACTGTGGGTTTTTAACCAGTGCTCTAAATCACTGTCAAAGAGCGAAAGTTCACAGGTTTTCTCTATCATAAAGTTTTTCTGTGAATGAACACAAAGGCCTAGGTCTGAGGTCAGGCAAAATGTGTGCACAAAAACCTTGGATTCTTCTAGATTTACGCTTGTCCTGACAGCGGGATCTTTCACCTCTTCAAACACTATTCTTTTATATTGCTGCCACTTTGCTAACAAGGAGTCTCAGGACCATTTAAGCTCCACCACCCACTAACAGGTCCCTTACCCTTGGCACCCAGGGCCCCTGGACACGAGAGGTGGAGGGAGCTCATCCAGACATACAGGGAGCTCAGAGTAGACTAAACTTTAGATTTTATTGACTGGAATGGATAATGATCACATTTTGGATTTTTTTTACTAGGCAGACATTTTTTTATTGCAATGTGCAATAAAATTTGGGTTGCACTTTAATTTTAAGGACTAATTCTAATTAATAACTAGCATGCATATTTAAAGCAAATTGTCTGTTCAGAAAGCACATAATTAATGTCATATTCTGCATGACAACAGTTTAAATCCTTTAACCCTACCCGTATCTAAACTTAACTATACCTTACTAACTATTAATAAGCAGCAAATTAGTAGTTTACTGGAGCAAATTCATAGGTATTAATTAGTTCTTAGTGAGAACTGAACCTTAAAATAAAGTGACAAAATATGATCAATTCGTTTTAAAATTACTTGGCTGAGTTATGTCGCAAAATACGGTACTTGAAAATATACATTTATAAAACAAACTATATGCATTCATTTTATATTTCATTCTGGTAATATTTCTATCACCATTTCACATTTTAACCTTTAATTTCATAACATTTTTGGTAACTTTTTAAACATCTTATTTGTATTTACAATAATAATAACAGTAGTATTTATGCATGATTAAAAGCAACAAATACCTCATCCTAACTAAAAATATATAATAAGCAAATATTGTAGTTATTTTTATAATTATATTGTAGCAAGGGCACTTTGAAATAAATTGTGAACTGTTATTTCTGCAAATGTAATTAGTACACTTCATGTCACTTACATGAAAGTAATAAGATAATAGGTTTAGGGGTAGGTTCAGGGTGAATATCTGGTTAGTAAGTACATAGTAAGCAAGTGCTACTGTAACGGTTCATAATAAGGTTTTATTTGAACATAATTGTTTGGTCCTACTTCATATTAAGTGGCCTAAACCACTAGTCAACATCTGAAATAGATCAAAACCGTTCATCAAGTTGTCCGAAATCCTAAAACCAAAATGCTTTCTAGTCTTAGGACAACTTTGATTAACTTTTTTGATCCAATTCCAATTTGAATTAATCATTTGGTACAATGCACTTATAGTGTGAATACACTTATTGGAACCAGTTATATATTTTTTTTATTGTCTTAGTTTGGTTTTAGGTTGTTATGTCTATGAAGTTTGAAAATCAATGAACATATTTGGGGGAAAATAACAATGAATGTAAATTAAAAATATACAGCAGTATACAGAAAAATATACAGCAGTTAAAAAAGAATACATATGTACCGTATGTATATTCATTAATATTACTGTCTTTTTTCCAGTCAAATATTTAGACATTGTAAACCTTTTAAACCTCCTTGCATTCAGTTTGCATCTGTTCTTCTCATCATTAACTTGATATGATAGGTGGCGGATTAGACCAGAAGATGCATGCAGACCAGGGTAAATATAGTGAGAGCTGTGGTTCGAAGGTACTAAAGGAATATAAGCATTGGACGGGTGCCTTAAAATTCCTTAGATTTTTCCATGTGTCAATCACAATAAGAGCACACTCAGAAAAAGAGACTTTTGAGCATGAATGATTCAGGAGGTCGATAGGTGTTAAAAAGTTCACAAAAAGAAGTTGACCTCCTGCTGATCTGGCACGCTCCACCCCAGACGGGATGTCTGCATTGCTGAGACATCTGACGAGGCAGGAGCCAAATATTGTTCATGGTGATCAACTTTCTCCACACACATACAGTACGTATATATACATACATATACATCAATATAATGTTAACACGCAGCATGATCCTACTGACTGATGGGAAAAAAACTAACCTGGAAGACATTTCCCTGTATCGTGTTGCATGCTTAGGACACGTTGGGTGATAAGTTCCCATAAGGTGACATGAAAAAATGCAGTAACTAAATTTAAGTTACTGAATTTTTTTATAAAATTACAAAAAAAAATTTTTTTTTATAAAAATACAACTGATTTCTGTTACAACCCGAATTCCGGAAAAGTTGGGACGTTTTTTAAATTTTAATAAAATGAAAACTAAAAGACTTTCAAATCACATGAGCCAATATTTTATTCACAATAGAACATAGATAACATAGCAAATGTTTAAACTAGCAAATGTTACATAACATAGCAAATGTTTAAAGTTTACAATTTTATGCACAAAATGAGCTCATTTCAATTTTGATTTCTGCTACAGGTCTCAAAATAGTTGGGACGGGGCATGTTTACCATGGTGTAGCATCTCCTTTTCTTTTCAAAACAGTTTGAAGACGTCTGGGCATTGAGGCTATGAGTTGCTGGAGTTTTGCTGTTGGAATTTGGTCCCATTCTTTCCTTATATAGATTTCCAGCTGCTGAAGAGTTCGTGGTCGTCTTTGACGTATTTTTCGTTTAATGATGCGCCAAATGTTCTCTATAGGTGAAAGATCTGGACTGCAGGCAGGCCAGGTTAGCACCGGACTCTTCTACGATGGAGGCAAGCTGTTGTTATAGCTGCAGTATGTGGTTTTGCATTGTCCTGCTGAAATAAACAAGGTCTTCCCTGAAATAGACGTTGTTTGGAGGGAAGCATATGTTGCTCTAAAACCTTTATATACCTTTCAGCATTCACAGAGCCTTCCAAAACATGCAAGCTGCCCATACCGTATGCACTTATGCACCCCCATACCATCAGAGATGCTGGCTTTTGAACTGAACGCTGATAACATGCTGGAAGGTCTCCCTCCTCTTTAGCCAGGAGGACACGGCGTCCGTGATTTCCAACAAGAATGTCAAATTTGGACTCGTCTGACCATAAAACACTATTCCACTTTGAAATAGTCCATTTTAAATGAGCCTTGGCCCACAGGACACGACGGCGCTTCTGGACCATGTTCACATATGGCTTCCTTTTTGCATGATAGAGCTTTAGTTGGCATCTGCTGATGGCACGGCGGATTGTGTTTACCGACAGTGGTTTCTGAAAGTATTCCTGGGCCCATTTAGTAATGTCATTGACACAATCATGCCGATGAGTGATGCAGTGTCGTCTGAGAGCCCGAAGACCACGGGCATCCAATAAAGGTTTCCGGCCTTGTCCCTTACGCACAGAGATTTCTCCTGTTTCTCTGAATCTTTTGATGATGTTATGCACTGTAGATGATGAGATTTGCAAAGCCTTTGCAATTTGACGTTGAGGAACATTGTTTTTAAAGTTTTCCACAATTTTTTTACGCAGTCTTTCACAGATTGGAGAGCCTCTGCCGATCTTTACTTCTGAGAGACTCTGCTTCTCTAAGACAAAGCTTTTATAGCTAATCATGTTACAGACCTGATATCAATTAACTTAATTAATCACTAGATGTTCTCCCAGCTGAATCTTTTCAAAACTGCTTGCTTTTTTATCCATTTGTTGCCCCCGTGCCAACTTTTTTGAGACCTGTAGCAGGCATTAAATTTTAAATGAGCTAATTAAGTGGATAAAAGTGTAAAATTTCTCAGTTTAAACATTTGCTACGTTATCTATGTTCTATTGTGAATAAAATATTGGCTCATGTGATTTGAAATTCCTTTAGTTTTCATTTTATTAAAATTTAAAAAACGTCCCAACTTTTCCGGAATTCGGGTTGTAGGTCATGTAAGCTTATGTCTATTAAATAAATATATACAACTTTTGAGTTTAATGCTGTATTGTTAAGTTTTGAAACTAGCATTAACTAAGATTAAGAAATGATTTCAAAGTATTTTTAATGTTAACTAATGTTAAGAAATAGAACTGCATTGCAAGGTGTTACAAAAATGTGGTTCCTTTTCCAGTGTAAGTTTAGAATATATATAAAGTAACTTTTTATGTTTGCCCTTCATATTAATACTTTATGTAACTTTTTAGTATGTTCCCAATCTAAAGATGTTCTATGTATTTGAAAGTGTTGTTAGTCAGTGCATTGCGCTTCTGTTATTGGTTAGTGTGCAATGTTAGTTAATGTGTGTTGAAATGGTTGGTGCAAGTTTTAACACGGCAGAGAGGGATTTAATAGACTGACCCCTCTAATAAGTAACTTGGTAGGCTGTGTGTGTTTTGGGTGCAGATATCAGGAGTGTTTCAGAGCTCTCTGTGCTCTAGTGCTTATCAATCCAGCATGGCACCCACCCTATTAGTGCCATATTGATACAGCAAGCAGCTGTCCTCACAGACACAACGGACCAATCCAACTCCCAAACTAGAAGGGGACATTAAACATCGCCTTGGCTCCGTTCATTTACCACCACTCGTTCAACCTTCCCCCCTCAATTGCTCAATCTATAACCCCCATCTCCCAAGTCCAAACCTCATTCTAGGTCTATCGATTGTGGCCGTATGTTGCTCGGACCTGTCGCCGGCCCTGGTGATGTGAGCTGGCCCTGACCTTACTCCCGACAACTCAAGTTTCTGATTGATTCCACAGAGTGAGCACGCAGAGCGAGTGTTTGCTTTGATCGCTGGATTGGTTCAGATATCAGCATTTATATAATGCCCCCTACCAACAGTAAGAGATCCAGTAATGATAGATTTGAGGGTGGTTAAGAGGGTGGTGATATTCTTGTTATAAGCTATACTCATTAGTGTTGGACCATATGATGATACATGACTTAAGGTTTCATCACCTCCGTGTATCAAAGTCCAAAGCAACTGGGTGTCGTCTCAGTTACATATGTAACCTTCGTTCCCTGAAGGAGGGAACAGAGCATCACACCCGTAGATGCCAAAGTCGGTCATTACCGATGTGATGTTGAGAGTGACCGACTGAAAAGGAACAAACAGTTACAACAACAGTGGTGTTTTAATCATTCAGAGACACCAACACATAAATGTAGCTTCATGTAAACACGTGGATTTTGGATGTTAGAACACGGCCATATATAGAGCACCTTTAAAGCAAGTCAGTTATTTGACAACCATCTAAGTAACTATGGATATTTTAACCAATATCATTCTGGTGATGTTTTTACCTCAGTTTGGAGGATTCTTTCAAAGCTTCAGCAAACTTAATCAACTTTAGTATGTTAAATGTATATTTCTAGTATAATTTCATAACACTATTGTATTGACATTTTTGAGCTCATCACTAGCCACTTCAATACAACAAATAAAAAAAACAAACAATTAAATAGCTTTTTGTAATGAATACCCCAAAATTGAAGATAGTTGAAGTTAGAGGAACTTTGTGGCAAAATGTTAAAAGATGCTAGCAACATGGCAAATTATGCCAGCAATGTGTTAAATCATGCTAACACAGGGTTGTGACTTAGGGTTGTCCTACAGACTTTAAATAAGCCTGAAGGACTTGATTATTTGGATCAGATGCAGTAAGTCAAGGTTAAAGTTAAACTCCACAGATCCCTCCAGGAACTGAGTTTGACACCACTGTCCTAGAAAAATGCCAGCCATGTGCTAAATCATGCTATCAACATATTCAAACATTTTAGTAACAAATAGTAACAAATGCTAAAGGATGCTAGCAATGTTACAATGTGCTAGAAACATCTTGGTAACTCATCTTAGAAATATTTATAAGCAATATTAAAACATTCTGGCAATGTGCTAAAATATGTTAAAGTATGTAGCTAGCATTTTATTGATCTTCTTTAACTTAAACCTTGAACCTGAGTAAAACCTTGAAACTTCCTGCTTTTCGTAATTATTTTTAACTTTCAGGCTTTTTCATTTAACCTTATATCTAACTCTATATCTCTATATTGAAACTCTATATCTCACTCATCTAGTTTTATTACATTAGTACACAGATATTTTTTTAGCTCTTCACTTACCAATTTAATACAAAAATGGGGGGGGGGCACTAACATAAATGAAATCATTAATAATTTACAGTAAGCTTCTATTTGCTAACATTAGTTAAATTAAGAACTAAATATAAACTAAGAATCAATGATTGATTCATCATGGATTCCCTTTTATGTCACACTCTAGAGCTCCCTTACACATTTATGTGCATGAATACTATTCAAAAATGCCACTGATTTTTTGCTTCTTGTGCCAAAGAACATGAATTATGCAAGTCCAAATGTCTTATTAACAAGAAACTATGGCTCTAACCACAATTCGAGAGCTGTACTCCAACCTCACAAGTTTCTGATGCTATTTTGCAAATATTAATTGGAAATATAGTTTTGGGAACCACTGAATTGTTGAACTATGTTGGTAATAACAGAACTTGCAACCTTATTTGGCTAATGATGCTTCTAAGAAACCCAGTTTGCTTACTGAATCAAAACCTGACTCACTCACTGAACTGCATGTTCCATGTCAAAGTGCCATAATGTTAAATGTAACTATTAAGTTGCCCTTATTTCCTGTGCACCAGAATGAAAAAAAAAATATATATATATTTATATATTGTTATTATCAGTATACCTTAAGGGCCTGATATTCTCTTTGCAAGAATTTTGTTCTTTGCTAACTGTACTATGTGGACCATGCTACTAGAACAACCAATATATAAATGTACTGAAATTTCAGCAAACAAATATATTCAGGGTTTCCCATACATTGATTTATTTGTGCAGGCCCGCCACAATATCAACACTAACCATCACAAACATATTTTCCAAAATGCTCTGACATCGAAAAAACAAGTGCACTGCATGTTTCAACATCAAAACACGACACAGGTGTTTTTATATAAATGTATTATATTTGAAGAGAACCGACTGACGTCAGAAAAGATCTGATGTGATTTTCATCTTTCCTATAATGCCTGATAAAGTAGGGTAGCACTGCTTTGATTACAGCCATTACCGGGGAAACCACTATTTCTGCCACTCCTAAAGCACCTCATGCTGGCAGAGAATGAATTTGCACTTTCAATAAGCCTGCTGTTTTATATTTACATTATATACATATATATTTCCCCCAGGGAAAGTGCCGCCACACACAGAGTGCAAGTCTGTAGGAGACACTGATATTAGTCCGAATTGAATTTTTCTTTTTAGCTAAAACAGTTTTAGAGGACCTAAATCATTGACAGAAACTTGGATATTTCATTAGAGCTTCTCCAGTGGTGCATTTGAATGTGTCAGGGTCTATTTTGTGCCCTACTCTAAGCCAAGGCTCTCACTCCTGCAAACTTGACAAGTATTAAACAATGACAAGAAATAAAAGGGCAGCAAGTTCTTAATGTTTGAATGGGTGCTGATTTTTAGTGCATAACGACTTTCTTTTCTTACATCTGCCATTTCCACCATTCATTTTCTACAAGTGGCCCATCTCTTCCTCCTGATACTGTCTCCCTGTACAAGACAGTATGAGAAAGTCTATCAGAGTTTATGTGCCAGCTGGCTGCAGTCTAGTATGTCTTGTTATACCTGTAAGGGAAGCTTCATTGTTTCACAGAAGGCATCGCGCTGAGTGATTTGGCAGATGTGGAGGATATGTGCAGCAGTTATCAAAATCAGAGGCCTCATTAAACTTTGTAATTTACATTCCCTTCCTCTCTCTTTCACGCAGGCATATCAAATCAAGCTGGTCATGCGAATGGCCATTAATTGCTGACAATGTAACAGCTGTGCAAGTGAAGTGTGGGCTCAAGATGCACCCAAATGACAGTTAAACTGTCACTGACATTTCATCATCACGTCTGCCTGCAGGCCGCATTTCACCACATCTTAAATTTCACCAACATGCTGCAGGAGCTACCAGGGTTGAGCCCTCTAATAACCCATAATTCTTTCTGTTCTGAATGTGCCTCTCTCATATTTCCCCCACAAAGTCAGAATATAATTTGCCACATAACAACATCTAATCAGGTGGAAAAATCAGAGTGATCAGGTTGCCTGTCCTACATTACCTCTCATTCACCAAGAGGTGCCAGAGCAAGTGTCAAATCTGGCCCCGTTCCGTGCACTTTCACTGAAAAAGATGGCAATTCTGCAATGGAAAAACGGACTCCTGACTGATTTGAATCAGGAACCACTAATGGTCAGAGAACAAGACAGTGTCTTTTACTACCTACAACAGTGAAACAAAACTAAATGATCTAAGTATAATCAATGGAGCTTCCTACAATGGCACTCAGTTAACGGACACCCCATTTCTATTTTTGAAATGTGGTGCGGCTACACCAGCCTCTTTATTTTTGGGAACATTGTAGTAAAGAAAATAATTTGTTAACATTAAAACATTAGATTAGGCATTTAGAATGATGAACAATAGGAAATATTTATTTATAGCATTTATTGATCCAATTTAATTGTAATTTCTACATAGTGTTTACTAATAGAGCATTAACATTTCAAGTTGCATAAATTATGAAACCAAGCGTGAACTAAAATTGTAAATTTATAAACTGACATTAACCAAGAACATTATATGCTGTAAACAAATATTGTTACATGTTAACAACTTCAACCAGTTGTGAATGTATTTCTGTCAGGATCATGGACTGTCTGTCTCATGTGTTTCATGTGCCCCTGTTTCTGTTCCTTTATTTGCTCATGTTCCTGTCCTTGTTTTGTTAATTAGTTTGATTATGTTCCATTGATGTCACCTGTGTTCCCCTTATTGACCTGTGTTTAAAAGTCTTAGTCTGTTCAGTTTGTGTTTGTCAGGTCTGCTTGTTTCTATGAGAGTTTGCCCAGCACCTATTGTAGATTATTCTGTGTTTTCGTCATTACAGACTGGGACTTCTGCTCCGTGTCTCCTACGTTCTTACAACAGCAGCGTAACATGACCAAAACCTGACCAAAAAACAGTTACCTCCGTGTTTTCCCTTTCTTTGTTTTTTCATTTCACCCAGTGTCTTTTTTTTCCATTGTTCGGTCATGGATGCCCTCTTTCCTCCAGAATATCTCCTCCTCCTGCTGGAGCAGGGGAAGAGATCGCTCGAGGACCATATGAGACTGTTCCAGCTGCTAGCAAGCACCACCCGCTACGTGCATTCTACGATGCCAGTCTAAACATTGATTGCAGAGCAGTAGCGTCCGAGGATGGTCCTCGAGTGGATTTCACCCTCTTTGTGGCATGGATACTGGCAAGAAATGATCCTAGCTCACTGTCAGTTCCAAGGAGAATCTCACCAGTACCATTCCAGACCCAGTGCCAAGCCCACTGTTGGCAGAGAGCCATTTCCCGCTGTGATTAGCGAGCCAGTGCAAAGCTGAGAGACTGAGCAGAGGATCGCCCCAGATGTATAGCTGAACCCATCAGACCAGGTGCTAAAGCTGGCAATAGGGAGAAAGCCGTGGTCAGAGTGAGCTCGGCTGAGGGTGAGCTGAGTATGGCGCGGTGAATGTGCCACACCGAAGAGAAGAGGGCTCCAGTCCCCGAATCCTAACCAGAGCACCCTCCAGTACCCGCTCTTAGAAAGCACTCACCAGTTCCCCACACCTCAAAAGTGCCCTCAAGTATCCACTCCTACAGAGCGCCATCCTGTTCCCGTGTTCAGCCTAGAGGGGGCTCCCGATTCAAAATGTATTCCTGAATGCCCATAGGCTAACAAATGCCTGCCCTCCCACCCGCTCCCCAGATTCTGCCTCAGCCCATAGACCCAGTGGCTCCACCTCAGCTCCTAGCTCCCTTGCCTCCACCATCACCCATTACATCACCCATTAATCCCCCAGCTCCAACGGGCTCCCTGGCTCCGCCTTGGTCAGGCACAGACCCGCCATCGTTTCAGTACTCCGCTCCTCCAGCTGTACCTCATCGCTCCATCTCACTGGCTCCATTGGGCTCCTTCCTCCCGCTAGCTCCACCTTGGTCCTCAGTCTGTCCGGCTCCACCACGGATCTCTGCCTCCATCTTAGACGCCAGAGCCCTCGGCTTCACCCTGGCCCCCTGGTTTTCTCGGCAACCCCCTGGCTCATTGGCTCTCTGCTTCACGGTCCTACGCCACCTGCTCCGCCACCAGTGTTGGTCGTCTTACTTTAAAAAAGTAATTAGTTACAATTACAAATTACTTCTCCCAAAATGTAATTGAATTAGTAACTCAGTTACCACATTGTAAAAGTAATTAGTTACTCAGCAAAGTAACTGTGACGTTATTTTTTATGTTCTATAACGCTATTACATCCTACAACATCTTTAATATATAAGATGTTTATATTAACTGATTGAAGAATAAAAACACTACATACTGCATTTTAGAAAATGTTTTATTTATTTGAAATCAATAGATTGTAGCCTGCCATATGATATGCACAGAAATAAAAAACATATAAAAAATAAATATTGAAAATAAAATTCAAGTGCAAAATTAATACAAATTTAAACTTGGGTAAAAAGAAACAAAGGGAAACCTGGCCATTAGTGCAAATCTCTGTAACTGTATATTAGGCCTAATGTTACTGCACAATAAACAGAACACTATCCAACTCTTAAATATTCAGTAGTAACATGTTAGCATGTGTTGATGTGAGGTGGTTCAAAAGATTTCAGTTGCTTGAGGCAGATGTGGATAAAGTATTTTTTCCTGGGCATAGCAGGCATTGTACAGAAACATTCTTGCCTTTAATTTAATTAACAAGAAGTAGTGCCGGTGTTCTGTCGATGTAGTATACTTTGTCAGAATAGCATACCGGAAGTTGAGTTTTATAGCGGAGTCTGTCAATTTAGCCTACTTTGTAAGTAGAAAAATATAAAAAATACAGTTTATAACGGGGTATGCTGTTTTGATAGCCCCTGGTTTAATAAAAATAGTTTATAATTGTACACCAACAGGTTCCAGTTCGAGAACGCCATTATCGCTGACGCTGTCTTGTGTTTAGTGGTAGTCAAAGCGTGCAGTGAGACAGCGTGAGCAGGGCACCGCCCACCCAGCCAATCATCATCGGATTTGCAATGGTGTCATCATCCCCACTCCTGCTCTCTCAAGGCAGCTGATGTGTAGCCAAAGCACCTCAAATTTTATTCAAACAAATTGTAGTAACGCCACACTTTACATTCTCAGTAAAGATAACGGCGTTGCAACGATGGGAAAAGTAATTAATTAGATTACTCCGTTACTGAAAATTAAACTCTGTTAGTAACGCCATTATACTTAAACGCCATTACTCCCAACACTGTCCGCCACCATTGGTCGGCCCACTGGAGATGGCAGCTATTCCTCCTCAATGGCTCCTCCCTCCGTCAGCTCCACCGTGCGTCAACATTATGGCTGTGGCCTGGGTCCAGCTCGGCACCTCCTGCTCGGTGTCCCTCCTATCTCCTCCCTGGATTCTGACCGATGGCCCCTCCTGGGTGTCCGTTCTCATCAGGAACCTTCTCCCTTTGTCAGGTCTACTTGTTTCTACATGTGTTTGCCCTGCTCCTATTGTAGATTATTACATATTTTCATCATTAAAGACTGGGAATTCTACTTTGTGTCCCCTACTTTCCTCCCTCAGCAGTATAACATGAAAGTTACTTTGTTTTCTAGGCTATTTTTGAAGGATTTGTCAGTGCAAATCTGGAAATATTTGTGTCAGCAGTTAAACATCATCAAACTGCCATTGGTCTGTGATGTAAAAGGTGGTTGTGGTCTGAGGCTTTTTCTTTTTTGGATATCACTGTCACGCGGTGCTATATAAATCAAATCATCAAATACGTTCAAGAAAGATGCTTCAACCAAAGGTTAAAAATATAATTTTACTTAAATACTTAAGTATTAAAGTAACTGATCTTAAAACTACTTAAGTATCAAAAGGACAAATACATTTCATAAGAACTGGCACATCTGACGTGGCAAACTAGTGGTGGGTTGCTGGAGTTTTATGTGAGGATATTTATGTAAGTTTAAGGGCTTGTCCAAATACCCACACTTGTGGTATTTGCAATAGACCACTTGTCTAGATGTGCATCTAAAACAAATTAGAATATCATGGAAAAGTTCTATTTATTTTTTGTAATTTAATTAAAAAAGCTAACCTTGTTATATTCTAGATTCATTGCACACAAACTGAAATAGTTTTTTGATGTTGTTGTTGTTTAATTCTGATGGTTATGACTTACATCTTAGGAAATTTAAAGGGGTCATCGGATGCCAATTTTCCACAAGTTGATATGATTTTTTGGGTCTTAATGAAAAGTCTGTAGCATAGTTTGATAAAAATTTCTCAAAGGTAGTGTACAACAACACAATTTTTAGCCCGTCAAAAACAGCTCTTTTCAGAGCAAGCATGCCGCTTTAAATGCAAATTAGCTCTGCTCGTCCTGCCCATCTCTTCCAAGCCACTCGCTGAAAGACAATAAACTTTAGCTGAATTTATCATGAAACTTACTAACTAGCACATTGTTAGGAAAGGTGATTTGCAACAATTCATTAAAAACCTTACACTCACTTCTTCTGGAGGTGAAGCTGGATCAGGAATGATTCGCACGAAGATACACATATTCAGGTAGATTGGGGGCATATTCCCTTCAGGAAGAAATGTAATCAACAGCATCTTCAGTGGCTCAGATGTCAGGAGTAAATGACGACTTCTATGTTCATGACTGCATTCAACAACATAACACCTCAATTGCTTAGGAGTCATTCTTGTCTACATCTGCTCTGGCGGTGAAGCAATGGTGGACTGATGACAGGTCACTCAGGGTGGGTCTATGGACAGACCAGTCCAGTCTGTGCTGAAACACTACTGTCAATCAAGCAATCGTGTCGATGTGACGTTCCACAAACAGGCATCTGAGATCAGCTCGATTTGATAAAGGGGAAATTATTTAATGTCACCTTTATTTATATAGCGCTTTAAACAAAATACATTGCGTCAAAGCAACTGAACAACATTCATTAGGAAAACAGTGTCAATAATGCAAAAATGATAGTTAAAGGCAGTTCATCATTGGATTCAGTTATGTCATCTCTGTTCATTTAAATAGTGTCTGTGCCGAAACTCCATCGGTGACAGAATGGAGAAAAAAACCTTGGGAGAAACCAGGCTCAGTTGGGGGGCCAGTTCTCCTCTGACCAGACGAAACCAGTAGTTCAATTCCAGGCTGCAGCAAAGTCAGATTGTGCAGAAGAATCATCTGTTTCCTGTGGTCTTGTCCTGGTGCTCCTCTGAGACAAGGTCTTTACAGGGGATCTGTATCTGGGGCTCTAGTTGTCCTGGTCTCCGCTGTCTTTCAGGGATGTAGAGGTCCTTTCTAGGTGCTGATCCAGCATCTGGTCTGGATACGTACTGGATCCGGGTGACTGCAGTGACCCTCTGATCTGGACACAGACTGGATCTGGTGGCCACGGTGACCTCGGAACAAGAGAGAAACAGACAAATATTAGCGTAGATGCCATTCTTCTAATGATGTAGCAAGTACATAGGTTGTTATGGGAAGTGTTTCCGGTTCCGGTTTACCTAATTAATGGAGCCTAAAAATCCTTTAACGGATTTGGATAATAAAAGCATATTAGTATGTTATGTGTATGCCATAACATACTAAAGAGATGGGTCTTTAATCTAGATTTAAACTGCAAGAGTGTGTCTGCCTCCCGAACAATGTTAGGTAGGTTATTCCAGAGTTTGGGCGCCAAATAGGAAAAGGATCTGCCGCCTGCAGTTGATTTTGATATTCTAGGTATTATCAAATTGCCTGAGTTTTGATTTAATGAGATTTAAAAAAAAAAAACACTCAGTGTACATACAGTGCCATCACATATTTCAGTTCAAACACCTTGTAAAAGTGCATATTGCATCCAATGATCATTAAATCTAAATTTTTTTAATATACATTTTCTCAAAGATCAGTCCAAAAAAAATAAATAAAAATGTATAAAACAGAGATGGTCAAGATCTCCAAAGTAGGATTAATTATGCACTCAATACTTGGTTGAGGCTCTTTTAGCACAAATTACTGCTTCAATGCATTGTGGCGATCAACCTGTGGCACTGCTGAGGCATTATTGAAGCCCAGGTTGCTTTGATAGCGGCCTTCAGCTCATCTGTATTGTTTGGTCGGATGTTACTTATCTTTCTCTTGACAATACCCCATAGATTCTCTGTGAGGTTCAGCTCAGGCATGTTGGCTGGCCAATCAAGCATAGTAATATCATGGTCAGCGAAACACTTGGAAGTTGCTTTGGCAGTGTGGGCAGGTTCTAAGTCCTCCTGCAAAATAAAATCAGCATCTCCAAAAAGCTTGTCAGCAGAAGGAAGCATGAAGTACCCTAAAATCTCCTGGTGGATGGCTTTGGGCTTGATAAATCACAATGGACCAACACCAGCAAATGTCAGGGCAAGCCAATCATAACAGACCATGGAAACTTCACACTGGACTCCAAGCATCTTGGGTTCTGTGCCTCTCCACTTTTCCTCCAGACTCCAGACCTTGATTTCCAAATGAAATGCAACATTTACTTTTATCTGAAAAGAGGACTTTGGACAACTGAGCAACAGTCAAATTCTTTTTCTCCTTAGCTCAGATGAGATGCTTCTTATGTTGTTTCTGATTCAGGAGAGGCTTGGTTCTAGAAATGTGACAGCTGTAGCCCATTTCCTGAAGACGGCTGTGTGTTGTGGCTCTTGATGCGCTGCTTCAGTCCACTCCCTGTACAGTTCTCCCAAGTTCTTGAATCTGATTTTTCATGACAATCTTCCCAAGACTGTGGTCATCCCTGTTGCTTGTGCACCTTTTCCTACAACTTTTCCTTCCAGTCAACTTTCTATTAATATATGTCGATACAGCACTCTGTGAACAGCCAGCCCTTTTTAGCAATGATCTTCTGTGGCTTACCATGATTGTCTTCAGGACAACTATCAAGTCAGTGGGCTTTCACATACTTGTGGTTGCATGTTCTAAACTAGCCCAGGAGGTACCCAGTATTTATAGTAAAAATTAATCAAACTAATCAAACTCAAAATGGAATATTCACATTTTTTTGATATACTGATTTTTTTTATTTCCTAAGCTGTAAGTCGCAATCATCTAAAAAAAAATATATATATATATATATAAAAAAACTCTTGAAATATTTCAGTTTGTCTGCAAACAATTTAGAATATAAGAAAGTAAGCTTTTTTTATTAAATTGCAAATAATAAAGAATTTTCCATGATATTCCAATTTTTTGAGGTGCACCTTTGCTTACATGATGGATTTCCTGTGTTTGTCCCAAGTTTTCAAGTGGGTCTGAAGACCACAATTTTGTGTAGAACTTTTCATTACCCTTATGTTGTAGAAATCCAAGTGTATACAGAGCTTTCTTTTGATTTTCAATATTTAGCATTTTAAAACAAAATTTGAAATGTCTGTTCAGTAGTCTCTATAATAGATGACACAATTTAGTAATCATGGTGCTTCTAATTAAGTGATCAAAAGCAATTGCAAATGTTGTACAAAATAAACATGCTCATCTTTGCACCAATACAATGTGCCACGTTATGTTTTACCACCAAATTATATATCTAGTTATTATTAATATTTAACATTGAAATGGTTTCCATGACCTTTCAGAGATCTCTGCAAAAAGTCTTATTTCCTGAACATGATGCATGATGAGATACACTTAGCCTTGAATAGCGCTCCGGAGTGTGGATTTATTGTGTGTTAAGGCCACTGTGCTTTGGCATGTTTAAGACCTGGGCCAGGCTTGCACACTTTCTTACTTGTTGGAAGCACATGCTTTCAATTGGCCAAGGCCACAGTGTGGGTATTTGGACAAGCCAACGGCAGAGATCTTCAAACGTGCTCCTGGATACCCAGTGTCCTGCTGTCCTGAGTTTAGCTCCAAGGGCTGTGTCCCAATTCAGAGGTTGTATCCTTTGAAGGCTGCATTCCAAGAGGTGTGTGGATTCTTTGGACTTGGGTCTTAATGCAACACCCCATCAACAACAGCAATTTACTAAAACAATGGGAACACTTTAGCAATTGCATACTAACTCAATGCAACCACTTACAATGTATGTAGAAAATGTAAACATATTAGTTAATTGTTTGTTACAATTAGAGTGTGTTAGTCATTTCTGACCATTTATATATACATTTGACAGTTTGGTTAAATAGATAGCAACAGATTCAGAATGTCAGTAATTCTCAAGCAAAAAAATAAAAAATAATAAAAAATAAATAAATAAAAGGATTTATAGACAAAATCAGACAACAAAACTTTAGCTCAAAAATGTGTTAGCTCCCAAAAGGGATTGTGGATATGATGTTTTGTGTGCTTCTCGAGATTTAGATTCAGCTTTGTGATTTTTATGAACATGTTTGACAGACTCAAATGAATCACACTGATCAGTAAATTCATTCAAGAACACAACTGTCCTCTTTCTGTTATTAATAGGATTTTTTTTTTTTTTTTGCCGTAACACATATAATGACAAAGTTGCTTTGGAGGTTAAAGGGATAGTTCACCCAAAAGTGAAAATTTTATGTTTATCTGCTTACCCCCAGGGCATCCAAGATGTAGGTGACTTTATTTCACAGTAGAACACAAACTGAGACTTTTAACACAAACCGTTGCAAGTTTGTCAGTCTTATAATGCAAGTGGACATGGAATATATATGACCACTTTATTAGGTTTAACTGATCATTTACAAAAAATATCTAATCAGCCAATCATATGGAAACATCTACATTTACATAACATACATTTAGTCATTTTGCAGACACTTTTATCCAAAGCGACTTATAATTGGGGAATACATAAAGCAATTCTTCTTAGTGGCAAAACAGACACAGGAAGTGCTTGTGAAGTTTCAGGCATTCGTTCAAATAAGTACAAGCTAGAAAGGGAAGGAATAAATAAATAGAAAGACAGAAATAATTTTTTTTTTATATTTAGAATGAAGTCAAGTAGCGTCAAAAGAGATGAATTTTCAGCTGTCACTTGAAAATGTCAGGGATTCAGCACTCCGGATAGGGGTGGGAAGATCATTCCACCAGTCAGGAATGGTGAACGAGAATGTTCTGGAAAGTGATTTTGAGCCTCTCTGTGATGGTTACACAAGGCGTTACTCACTAGAAGATCTCAGACTTCTGGGGGGGATGTAGATTTGTAATAGTGAGTGGAAGTAGGCGAGTGCTAAGCCTGTGGCTGTTCTATATGCAAGCATCAATGTCTTGAACTTAGGTTGCCAGTACAAGGTGATAAAGAGAGGTGTAACATGGGGGGCTTTTGGGCTCATTAAAGACTAGCCATGCCACTGCATTCTGAATCATTTGTAAAGGTTTGACTGTGCACTGTAGATAGGCTACAACAGCAGAAAACCACAATGGGTGCCATTCCTTTCAGCTAAGAACAAGGAACTAAGGCTACGCTGTCATATCGTAATAAAGGCAAAAAATGCCAAAAAATAAATAAATAAACATTTCTGCAGAAACTGCTGATGCTATTATGTCAATATGGACATAAATATCTGAAGAAAATTTCCAGTACCTTGTTGAACCTATGCCACAAAGAATGATGGCAGTTCTGGAGGCCAAAGTGGGTCAGACCCGGACTAGCAAGGTTTACCCTTGCTAAAATTCATGGGTCCTGGGGTAGTATTTTTATGGATAGGCCGTGGACCCAGTGATTATACAATGACATATAGGACCATACTGGGCCACCCATGTCAAACGATCCAGGATAACGTTCCTGACTCTCTGTTACGATCGGAAACCCAGTGAAACGCAGGAGAAACAGAGAAGGGAAACAGAGACCAGACAGTGTGACATTACCCCCTCCTCCACGGAGCAGCTACCAGATGCTCCACCCGAACCCAAGAAGAGACCAAGGAACACAGAGACCAGGAGGGAGGTGGACCGGCGGAGGATCAGGGGGAGGGACGGAGGGCCAGGTCCATAGAGGGAACCAGAGAGAAAAACAAAAACAAGGAACCCAGGAGGAAGGTGGACCGGCGGAGGATCAGGGGGTGGGACGGAGGGCCAGGTCCATAGAGGGAAACAGAGAGAAAAACAAAAACCAAGGAGCCCAGGAGGAAGGTGGACCAGCGGAGGATCAGGGGAAGGGACGGAGGGCTAGGTCCATAGATGGAAACAGAGAGAAGAGGAGCAAAAACAAAAAACAACAACAAAACACAAGTCCAGGAAGGACATAACGTTCAGTCCCCAGGGCGGAGAGGAGCAAGGTGGAATTGGAGCCATGCGGTCGAGACAGAAGCCCACCAGGGCGGCGCAGAAGACCACCACATCCGTGCGGTCGAGACAGAAGCCAACCCGGGCGGCGCAGAAGACCACCGCATCCATGCGGTCGAGACAGAAGCCCACCAGGGCGGCGCAGAAGATCACCACATCAATGCGGTCGAGACAGAAGCTCATCATGGCGGCGCAGAAGACCACCACATCCGTGTGGTCAGGACAGAAGCCCACCCGGGCAGCGCAGAAGACCACCACCTCTGTGCGGTTGAGACAGAAGCCCACCAGGGCGGCACAGAAGACCACCACATCCATGCGGTCGGAACAGAATCCCACCAGGGCGGCGCAGAAAACCACCATATACATGCGGTCGAGGCAGAGGGCCACCCGGGTAGCGCAGAAGACCACAACAGTGGGATCGATGACACAGGAGAGCAAGTCTGGTTAGGCAAGTCTGAAACAGAGAACAAGAAACAAGTTAAGGGTGGCCTCCGTGGCCACGACAGGATCAGTCGAGCGCTCAGAGAGTTCGGCTGAGACGTGATGAGGCTCTGGAAGTTCCGCAGAGGCAAGGAAAGGCTCTGGTAGTTCAGCCAAGACGATGAGAGGCTCTAGTAGTTTAGCAGAGACGTGGAGAGGCTCTGGTAGTTCAGCAGAGGCGTGGAGAGGCTCTGGCAGTTCAGCAGAGACGTGGAGAGGCTCTGGTAGTTCAGCAGAGAAGTGGGGAGGCTCTGGTAGTTCCACAGAGACGTGGAGAGACTCTGGTAATTCTGTGGTGTTTAGACTGGATTCAGGAAGGTCAATGCTGACTTGACTCTGCTCATGAAGATCATTGGTGGCCTGACTCTGCTCATTAAGATCATTGGTGACTTGCATTTGTTCATGAAGATTAATGATGACTTGCCTTTGCCCATGAAGATCATTGGTGACATGACTCTGCTCATGAAGATCAATGGTGACTTGCCTTTGCCCATGAAGAACACTGGTGACTGGACTTTGCCAATGAAGATCATTGGTGACTTGCCCTTGCCCTTGAAGAACACCGGTGACTTGACTTTGCCCATGAAGATTACTGGTGACATGACTTGACTCTGGAGTGTCAACAGTGACTAGCCCTGACTCTGGAGTGTCAACGGTGACTAGCCCTGACTCTGGAGTGTCAACGGTGACTAGCCCTGACTCTGGAGTGTCAACGGTGACTCTGGAAGGTTAACGGTGACTAGCCCTGACTCTGGAAGGTCAACGGTGACTAGCCCTGACTCTGGAAGGTCAACGGTGACTAGCCCTGACCGAGGAAGGTCAATGGGAACCTGACTCAACTCTGGAAGGTCAACGGGAACCTGACTCGACTCTGGAAGGTCAACGGGAACCTGACTCGACTCTGGAAGGTCAACGGGAACCTGACTCGACTCTGGAGGGTCAACTGTGGCTGTCATCCTGTGCAGAGGCGCTGGACAAGCAGCCATCTTGTGCCATGACTCTGGACCGGCGGCCATCTTGGGCCGTGGCGCTGAACCGGCGGCCATCTTGGGCAGTGGTGCTGGACCGGCGGGCATCTTGGGCAATGGCGCTGGGCCGGCGGCCATCTTGGGCAGTGGCGCTGGGCTGGCAGCCATCTTGGACAGTGGTGCTGGGCTGGCGGCCATCTTGTGCTGTGGCGCTGGGCTGGCGGCCATCTTGCGTCGTGACGCTGGACTGGCGACCACCTTGTGCTGTGGCGCTGGGCTGGTGGCCATCTTGTGCAGTGGCGCTGGGCTGGCAGTCCTCCTGTCTGTAGACCCCGGTCTAGAATCAGCCATCCCACCGGGAGAGACAGGTGTGGCTGGGGTATTCCACGGAGACTGATGTTGTAATAAAATACAAACTCCCAGAAATTATATGCGTCCAACTGCTCCATTTCAATTATATGAACCGGGTCATCCAGCCCGGTATTGAACGTGTCCTTTAGGGCCGCATCATTATATCCCATCCCCTCAGCTAGGGACCAGAACATTTGTGCCATGGCACCCACCTCATTGCCCTCTTGGCGGAGGGGGATTAATTTTAAATATTTCGCCCTCCGCTCCACCATACTGGCTGGGGAACGGGAATGAAGTCCCACACTGCTGGATCTCGACATTGATGGAGTCCTTCTGTTACAATCGGAGACCCAGTGAAACGCAGGAGACGAGAGATCCAATCGCAGTATGGGTTTAATGGGTAATCCAAAGAGAAATCAACAAGCAGGGGTCAAAACCATAAATCTATCCAACAAATAAACAAACAGGAAAGGAACAGGAACGGGAACAGGAACTCGGAAGACGAGGAAACTGAGTGACAGAAGGAAAGGACTCCATGCAGACAAACATAAAAGGACTGGTTAATATAGGGAGCATAATGACTAACAAGTGAAGACACCTGAGTGCAATTAACAGGAGTGCAATTACTGTGATGAAGGGACAAGGCTTTGTGGGAATTGTAGTGCCTACGGTGAGGTGCCTATGGGGAAGTGAGACCACTAGTGGAAACTCAGGGAAACAGAAACCAGACAGTGTGACACTCTCCCCCTCGTACTGGACATCTCTTTGTCATTTGCAATGTGGCTGCTACTTTCTTTTGAACCACTGCTTGTTGAGGGTGGCATAATGTGTCCAGCAGGACATCAGTAGTGGGATGTTGAATGTCAGATTAGTCCATGTGAGCTTCCTACTTGTGTGGGCGAGACGTCTCTTGAGTTTATCCCTGTGACAATGGACTCCTTTGTTCATCTTCAAAGCAGAGGTTAAAGGTTTAAATACAGTACAAGTTTTACAGAGTGGCATTTCACTTGCAGTTCTTTCTCCCTGACTTAGTCTTGTCTCATATCTCATCAGCCACATCCTCAATCCCTCCAGCTATTAAACTGGAGACAGGCTCTTAATCAGCTCGATTTTTACCCCTTGATGTTGCCTCTTGTCTTGGCTGTATTGCAGGATGTACAACAGGTGTGTGTGAGGAGACAGATAGATAGTGTTTCAACATTTTGTTGACAGAGACTATATTATATGACTGGTTAGAGTGAAAGTGACCGAGTAAACAGACAACTGTTTGTGTTCACAGTTGTGTTGGTGGTCACTACAACAAATAACAGTCAGGAAGAAAGGGACATTGTAAACAGTGCATTGGTTCACAGACTAAGGCCATGCATACAATCAAACTGAACAACTCAAGCAAAGCCTATAACAAAGCCCCATACTGTGTGACCTTTGACCCTGCCCAGACAAGTGTCAAATAGTACTTGCTACTGCAGCAAGATAACGTGTTGGTGGGGTCCAAATAGTTAAAAATATAAACTTTTATTTCCTTTATTGTTAAAATACTTCCTCCTATCTCAACTTTTAATGTGCAAAAACAGCCAGGTAAGCCATCATAATTGATTCCCCCTGAAAAGTGTGCCACTACAGTGCCCTGTTTGTTTGAGCATCCCACCTAGCTCAACACTGCAATAAATGTGTGAGTTGACACTAATTACATATTTTAAAGTGTATTATATCTGTAATAAGTACTCATGTTAAAAGTATTATTAAATGTATTATTTTCCAAGGGGACATTGCACAATTTAAGGATATGTTGTGCTGATCCAAACCTTAGAAAAGATATATGTTCAAAGAAAGCATGTTAATGAGTACACATTTATATATAAGATTATATTTTCATTATGTTCTTATTAGTGGTGTTACTATAAGGCAAATATCACTACATCTCTGCTAATGTTTATTGGTGGTTAAAAACTCAATCCACAGTATTTTTGCTATTTTTGATACCTCAGATTGTATGGTTTGTGGAGGATAGGTGGGCTATATGTTTCTAACTGATGCACCTAGAAATCAGCAAAATGTTTGAGACTTACAGGCGTTTGATCACAATCAGTGTTGTGACTGTTGTGGAAGCTGTTGTTCACACAATTCAATCAGGAATCAATGAGTGTTTGCACAGTTTAATGAAAACTGGATTTGTGTTTTATTTTGGTGTTGTATCCC
The DNA here is from genome assembly GCF_963082965.1 of Carassius carassius. Taxonomy (NCBI): domain Eukaryota; kingdom Metazoa; phylum Chordata; class Actinopteri; order Cypriniformes; family Cyprinidae; genus Carassius; species Carassius carassius. The sequence goes on from NC_081769.1 coordinate 6,105,806, forward strand.
ACTCTATATTACGAACATGTTGAAATGTCCAGTTTGTGATATTGCACATCCTCTTGAACTAATTTTTTTGTTACAGCTGAGTTATATTTTGTTCCTTTTGTCACTGTTTTGTATTATTTTGATAAATATGATTATTTATGCTTGTCCTTTTTATTTAATACTGCTGTTAGCATTTGCAGCTTTTGTTTGTTTTTGTAAGCCTGGTGGCATTAGAGATTGTTTTAAACAAAATATTTTGGAGGTATGCATAGGGATTAAAAAATAAATAAATAAATTAAGTTTCTTTCATTGTGCAAATTGTTTTCTCCTAGAAAACAATGAGATTAAATCAGAGACTTCTACAGGCCCATTGCTTCTCAAAGAAAAAGAAAAAAAAACTCAGACATTTTAATACATTTCAGTACAAACATTTCTCAATGAATGGTTGCTTACATACATATACACATAACATGCAAGATTTGTCAAACATGGGGAAAACAACAATAAAAAAATATTTACTTTAATTTGTTTTTTCAAGCATTTTGGCAAATAACGTTCTATTTACGTACTTTGTCTACAGCGAAAAATCTTAGAAGATATGTTTTAAATGGACATTCAAAATGTGCTATTTTAAGAATAATTATACAGTTTAAACCTTTTTTCATTTGCTTTACACTTTGATTTTGTGTAATTGAGATCTGGCAGCAACACAGTTTTCTACTTGAGGGAGCAATTCGCAGACAGCTTTTCTTGTGTTTGAAATCATCCACATGCCAACAAACCAATAAGAATATGCAGAAATAATGACAGTTCATAATAATGTCAATTAATAACTATAAAGTGTAAGCGCTGCCCAACCGAATCCCTCACAGTGGCACAGTTTTGCTGCAAATTTCTGGCAATTAAAATATTACAGACTGTTATGAAAGCTTTATGTATTTTAATAAGAAAGTCTCCAAACTCTCTCAAATTATTAGGGTATGCTGAGCATTCACAGCTTATATGGTCAGAACACCAGGGTTGTGTGTGTGTGCGTGTGTGTGTGTGTGTGTGAATGTAACCAACTGTCTGTGATGAATATGAGTGTGGTGCTAAAGGCAGGCTGTATCACGGCAGGGGCCACATAACCAGAGCATGTTTGACATCATTACAGACACACTGTCTCAGTATCAGGTTCCTGTCTCAGGAAGAAGGCGACCCGTGTGCCGTGATGATAGGGAGCACTGATAGGACCACACAAATGACACTGCGGGCCCTGATCCAGGTACATCCAGTGCCCATGTCACTGGAGGAGGGGCGAAGAAGATGAAACACTGATGGGATTTGGGGTGACCGGCATATGTTTACCAAGGGGTCTGAAGGGGTGTAAGTTGGTTGAGGCCTGGCACCTCTGACCCCCTGCATCGCTACGTCTTTATTTCATGGCTGACAGAGTGAATGCCAGAGCCACGGATGGAATTCTGTGTCTGCCTCTGATTTATGACTCTCAGCTGCTCTCACTAATTCAGCTGCCAGCTGCACTTCAGATGGGCCTTAAAGACAGAAAGAGAGGCGGAGATGAGAAATGAGAGAGAAATTATGAGAAAGAGAGTGATCAGGAAAATTAGATTCAAGTGGTGGGGAATGAAAAACGTAATACTGACAGCACACAGGATGCTGAAAGGGCAACCAGGAGAAAAAAAATCAAGGCTAATTTAGAAGAATGTGGAGCTCATGCTTGAGAAAGAAAAATCACCTATATTTTATTCAAAGACCTAACATGAGCAAAATATGCAATTTGGTGCAGTTGCTGATATTTACAGCTTATGGCTAAAAAAAAAAAGGATTAAAGTTTGGTAGTTTGTATGTAAATCAGTGAGATCACTATTAATAGTATAACAAACTACTTACATAAAATGCATATTAATATCAGTTGACCCTCTATAGTTAATATAATAATAATGTTGTATCATATTTAATACTCACATTTTAACATTTGTTTTCTAAAAGTAAACCTAAGTTGCATCATGCTAAGTGTTCATCCTGAAATATTACTACTAATAAGACATATTCTTGCATGTATTTTACAAAAATCAGTTTTGATAATGTTGGTAATTTAGAAACCTAGAAATTTGAGTATGAAGTATGATACCTTGGACCCTTTTCACATTTCTGTGTTTCTCAAAAGCAGAAGTCGTCATAGTTTGGTAAACATCTATAGTGGTGAATAGGAGACTGCATCAAATATATATATATATATATATATATATATATATATATATATATATTTATATATATATATATATATATATATATATATATATATATATATATATATATATATATATATATTACATTCCCATTTGCTCAAATAAAAAGAAAAAGAATGGAAAAAGAGATTAACTGATATCGGCCGTATGAAGAGAGAAAAATGTCAAATTTACCGTCACTTCCATAAACCTTTGCAGGATTTACGATGCTGATGAGGGCCATCACGGTCAAACGCATCATCACAGACTTTCATAGGCTTCATAGGGATAAAAATATACGTACATTGACGAGTAGGAAAGAAAAATCACAAACAAGATATCTTGAATGTTTCTCCAAGATAGCAGTGACATAGAGAACAAATATTTGCCAGTTTCATCCTCTGGAGTGTCATAAGAGTGCAAAAAAACATTCTCATGGAAAAACATTCCAATCAATACTACAGTACATTGTCACATGAACTTATCACACTACATAACCTGATAATGTGAACTTTTTATGGAAGATTTAGAAAAAGTAGCTTGAGGACATTGCCTTTCGCTGTTGTATGTTGCACATTCTATGCATCCAGAAGATTTATGCATTCTGTATAGTGCAGACATTATAAGAAATTGTAGCATGGTGTTATGCTATTCCATAACACATCCATAACTACAGAAAATATCAGCCAGGATGAAGGCAGATTAAATATGTGGAGGGAAACAGGCACAATCGGTTAAGAAAGTCATCTGAATTCAGCGCCAATGCTCTCCATTGATCTAAGCTGGAGAGAGAAATCAAAATGTTTGGCTTATTTTAGCCAATTAGCTGTGAGAGAGCCGATTGTGTGAGCACTATTGAGCGGCGCGCTGCTGAAAGCACTTATTTTCAGCATGCTCAGTTTGAGATCAATGCAGGGCTGTGATAGGATTAGCCATGTTATCGATGCAGTGCTCTAATATATTAACAGGCTCATTAACAGTCTCTCTGACGCAGAGGACTATGATGTCATGTGACACCTAACAGTAAACACTGTACACATATATGCAATTGCCATTTATTTTTCAGATTAATAAGCTGTTTTTCCAAAATTAAACACCTTTTTTTTTCTTGTTTTGATGCTAAAATATAGTAAACTGCCAAACTGCAGTTTAACAGCTTTAAATGTGTAACTGTTTATGTGAATTAATCAATTTGCCACATACTGTAGGGTGTTAATTAATGCATTTACTGAAAAAGTCTAAAATACTTTTATTACATACAGTGTGAAGAGCTTTCAAATGAAATGCTGTATAGGTATTACATTTAATCCATTCATCAATATTGAATTTTTAAATGGGTTCAGATCAAGCAGATTCATTAAATGCATCAATGCATTTAAAACAAAACAACACATATTTTTACTGAAAAAAAGGTCTGGCTACACCATTAATCATTAAACTATCATGTCAGCATGGTTTAATCAAGAAACATTTCTTTTGTTCAATCATTCATCGCTTAGTAAGCTGTAATTATCACGAGCCTGTGAATCTTTCTTAGTTAAACAACAACACATAAAAAGAAATAAACCGAAAATGCTCAGAGTTCATCACTCCAGCTTCCAGTGGTTTGATCGGGTGAGATGCACCACCATGAGACGAGAATCAAAGCATTGTCAAACACTGTCACGTTTAGGAGATCTGCGCTCCTGTTAACTGTTTAAAGGGACTTTACTCCTGTGAAGAGCTTTGTCTTTTGTCTGTGGGTGGAGACTGGCTTAGCGGAGCTGCTTTGTATTTTCTCTGGGCTTTGTGCCTTTGGCTGCCATATGGGGGAGAGAAAAAGCCATATAAGTACTTAAGCAAAGTTTATATTTGCAGAGGAATTTTCAGGGCTTTGCTTCACTTCAGTGGAAAAACAATAACCAGGCAGACGGGATGCTACCATTATAAGCACTTATGCAAAGTTCATATTAGCAATGGAAATTTTAACCTTGGCATGAATGTCCAAGAAGCTGTCTTTCGAAATCAGAAACGCAAATCCCTCTCCGCTCCCCACCTCCTCACAAAAAATAGAAACACAACAACCCTGCGCCTTGAAATTTATGTTCTGTAAAACCAGGGGGGAAACTGAGTTGTAAACGAGTTATTTTCTGTCATAATGTATTTTTTGGTCCTTTTTTTATATGAAACAACTGTGAAGCATCTTTTACTGATTATAAGTGCTTTATAGGTAATTATCTAGGCAACTCTTGTTGATGATTTTGCGCTTAAATGACTTACATTTAAATGTAAACTATTCTATGTATCATTTAGGTGAGAACATTAACTGATACTTATGTTGTTTGCATTTAAAGAAAAAACTTTTTTTTTTTTTTTTACAATGTTATATTTTTTACAGCCACTTATAGTCTGACAAAGAGCGGTCTGTATATAGTCTGTAGTCCTGATCTGCAGATCCTTTGCCAGCATCTCTTCAAATTTAAAGATCAATTCAAAATCAGTTTCCACACAACTTTATCCTACAGTTCGATTGCTTTTTGTAAATTTCACAATGGCTTAATCCACCATCATCTCATTAGATATTAACAGCTGTTTTGTACAACTAATGGTAATATAAAAGTTTTTTTTAAACTTGATTTGACATACTGAGGAGTGTCTATTTACACTGAGTGCAAATAGTCCACCTTGCTGGCAGAGACTATTTACACTAGCTCCGCCCACAAATGTCTGGTTGGCATAGACAATAATACAAAAGACACACATTGCACCAAATTTTTTAAATGGCACCTGTTGGTATTTTTTACGTTTAAAAACATACTTTCTTGGTTTAACATTAAGGGGTAAGTACCACTTGATAGTTTTGCAAAAATTATGGAAATGTTACTTTTAAATGTTCTCTAAACCATCCTAGAGAAATATGTAACTAAATGTTTCATAAACATGAATGGTATAAATAAAGTTTGTGTATTGTGTAAGTGTGAGGAAAATAAATGGTTAAAATAAATAGAGTATCGTACCTATCTCAGATGCAAAAAAATCTCGGGAATTGACAAGGAGGATGCAACAATTTCACAAAAATAGATAGACTATCATGAAAAACTTGTCTCTGTTTGGTTGTTTCTTTTAGTTATAGTTTTATGTAGACACCTGTCACACTCAAAAATCAAAAATCTCAAAAAACTCAAAATGTCATTGAATTAGAATATAAAATAAAAAATAAAATTGGCACTAGAGCATTTTGGCAATGTGACAAACAATTGTTGCCAAGGTGATCTTTAGTGAATGTACAGTAGTTCATCACATTATGGATACATTTCCACTTATGTTTTGAAAAGTGTGTTGTGCTATATATATATATATATATATATATGTGTGTGTGTGTGTGTGTGTGTGTGTGTGCTTTTATATTTAGTTTTCTAATATTTGTGTGATTTAAGTAACTGAACACTCTTTTTTCTTTTTTGCTTTTTTGAGACTCTTTTCTTGACTTTATACAGCTGGCAAAATCAAGTCCTTAGATCACAATATTTTACCAGATCCTCAAGCATGCATACATACCTCTAACATAAGATATCATGCGATATCATAAGACACAATGAATACTGCAAAATTCTGGCAGAAGAAGTTGGGAATTTGGTTGGACTTGCCAAAATTCCTACCACAGCAATCTGTGGGCCCTCAAGTGACAACCTCATCAAACAGAATTCTGGGATGTCTGCCAAAGCCTGGTGACTATTTGTTTAAAACATTTAAAGTGAATCCTCTGGATTCCCAGACACTGAAATAACGTGTTTCTTCGCAGACTGATGATGATAATCATGATTATTATTCAATGTTCTCCATTTGCAGTAAAGTCTTACACTTATGAAAAATACCTCTAAAAAAATTACATTTCCCATTTACATAACATAGTTTTGTTTGTATTATTATTTGGTCTGTTCTAAAGAAACATTAGTAATCTTATGCATTTACAAATAATAATAAAAAAGAAAGAATACATCAAAGAAAAATTGGATTCAACAAAAATTTGCAAGTTCATTTAAAATGGGGATGGCAGCAATAAAATTGACCTTGTAACATAAAAACTAGATTTACCTTATGATTATGTAATTATAGTATGCATGTGGGATGTGACACCTTTTTTACAACAGTGTGCAAATTCTCACAGCCACCTTCCTTTCACACCACAATCCTTTTTTGTTCACTATTATGTTCTCCGACATTAATGAGAGAAAAAAGAGCACATTATGGGCATTGATGCTCTTCAGATGCGTGCTTGTTTTCTGTGTTTTCAACCATCTGTCTGGCATGACACACACAGAGCCACGGCCACGGCCGGCCTCGCTGCCAAGACTATCTATTCATGAGACTTAACCAGGCGTATGATGGGCTCAGAATACCAAGTGCAGGAGCTCTGGTCTCCTTCCCCGAGCGAGAGGGACACGAGAGCTGCATCGCTCCGTTGGGCCACACGAGGGACACTAGACATGTTGCCACGGCGACACGGCGGGAGGTCAGAGGGCCTGCGTGAGAGGTGAGAGAGACACAAAAGGATGAGCGAGAGTCCATCTGGACGAGTGACCTGACATAATTAGATATTAATCCTACTCTGAGGTGCGGCAGGAGTGTGTAAGTGTGTGTGTGATAGGGTGCATGCGAGCGTATGAGTGTGTGTGGCGCACGGGGGGGAGTTAAGCTGAGGAAGAGAGAAAAAAGAGAGTGTTGTTCTTAAACACTAAGCTGATTAGCCAGGCATGTGTTTGCTGTCGAGTTGAGCTGCAGTGGACCGGGCCCGTCCATTGGATGTGTTGGAGGGTCTATGGGGAGGGGGATGATGTTTCTGGTCTCATCTGTCTACTTGTTTTGTATTGACATTTGTTAAGAAGGAGAACCATGGATGGAGAAAGAAAGAGGATGGTGGAGAAATGAGACGGGGTTCGGAAATGGCAGTGCTGACAGATGGTGACGTTTGATGGAGCTGGGCTGAGTGCCACGTTATTGTCAATCACTCGCTCTTGTTTCTTCAGAAAAGCTACATGTCTTTAGATGGCATGGAAGAGTTTTTGTTCTTTTCGACAAGCTTTCTCTCAAGTGTGCCACAATTCATTCATCTTTGCATCCATCCACCTGTCCGACCCTTACGTGATAAAGGCTCCTGTTGATTTACCTCATCAAACTGATTTTGAAGAATACAAATTGGCTCTAAGTTTGCCCAAAGTTGGCCTTCTTTGAGTCAATTGATGGCGTAACAACTTGGGTCACTTGAGATGAACTAGGTTGAGACATGTCATCCAATTTGTTGACCCTGAGGCCATGTTTAGTTAAAGCATCTGGAAGACACGAACTGTGACTGTCAACATGCATGGGGTGATTGCCAGGCAGAAAAGTCCTTTGGGTAAAATATATTAGTGCGGTTTCATACACCTGCTCATGTAAGGCAATGATAACTTGAGCAATCATGTAAGAAAGCTACTTTAGACTTCTTAGCACCTTAATACAGAAATTTGGTTCAGTTATTTATTACTGATTATATTCAGAAAAAGTTGTATGCAATAATTCATTCATTATCCTAAATTGCCCCTGCCATAGTCAGCTTTAGCTTGCATGCAGCATACAAAAAGGAACATTTTTAAAAACAATATGTATTGTAAAAATGTTTTACTGAAAGAATTTTTTTTTTCTCTTGGTTTGGAATTGTTTCAGTTTTTAATGCTCTGTTATAATTGCAGCCATAATGTCCTTTAAAATCTTTCACTGTGAAGTTCTTACATTGTAGTTTGGGTTTTTTACTTGCCAGCATTTTCACTGGCCTAGCCGGAAATCACATTTCTGCCTAATATTTGGGTGAAAGCTTTGATACATTATTATTTGAAACATAAATATTTCATAACATTCTAAATGACTCTGCTGTCACATTTGATCATTTATGGATCCATGTTGAATAAAAGCATACATTTCTTGTTAAAAATGTATTTAAAAATCACACTAACCCAAAGCTTTTAAACAATAGTGTATTTACATTTTCACAATTTTGACGAAATGCTTAAGATAAAATTGCTTTCTCTGCTGTGCAGTCAAGACATTTGCAAATATGATTAAAAGATGAATATACGACAAAACTACAGAATATAACATTTAATTATTAGGTCTTTCGACACATACATGTTTTACCAAATAAAAAGGACAGTACTTTTAGAGTTCATCCCACTATTTAATGTAAGCATAAGAACTGAAACAGTTGAATTTAAGGCAGATGAAAAAGATTAAAAGCTCATATTTATTTGCAGATCCCTTGCATGCAATCAGAGCAGGGAGTCTGCAACCCATATACACCACCAGACTCTTGTTCTTATGCTTTGAAATGCTTTTATCCAGCCTTTAATGCAGTCAATTCCAACTATTGCTTGTTTTGGGGAGTTTCATGTCTTTAGTCTCCTCTTCAGATGGTGAAATTAATTTTCAATTGAATTTTAATCTGGAGATTGATTTGGGCAATTTAAGACTTTACATTTCTTTGTCCTGATAAAGTCATTGACTGAACTGGCAGGATGTTTTGGATCATTGTCCTGATCTAATATGAAGTGATTTCTAATGAGTTTAGTGGCATTTTTTTGAATATTGGTAGCCAGTATGATTTTGTACAATTCCAAATTCATTCTGCTACTGCCATCATACATTAAGTCATCATTAAAATTAAGAGGTCCTGTTCTAGAGTAAGCCATGCATGCCCATGCCATGACGCCACCTCCACCGAGCTTTACAGATGAGGTTGTATGCTTAGGATCGTTTGCAGTTTTTTTTTTCTCCACACAGCCGATCGGGTCGTCATTGGTTGCTGATGTCACCAGTAGTTTCCAAACTCTTGATTTCTCCATGCCCTTTGTTTTTCCTATAGTTCTAATTGACTTCCTCTTTTCTTTTAGCATCCAAATTGCTTGCTTTTATTTCAGAGTCATTTTCCTCATCTTCATCTTAGTTTGTGTGCGTCATCGTTGAATGCAAGACTTAGAATACAGAAGCAATGGATATAACTGATAATACACATTTCCTGCTTTTAATACCTGAAGAATTAATGCAACAGGACACAGCTGAACACTTAGAAAAAACGTGAGGCAACTGTTCCAATACTTATGTTCACATCAGACAGGGAGATGCAACTCTAAAAGTGCTGATCTTCTTAGCTGGTAAAACATTATTTGTGTTGAATCAACCAATAATAAAATGTGACATTCTGTAGTTTTGTCTCATATACATCTTTTAATCATATTTACAGATTTCTTGAATCCACAGCAAACAGAACAATTTTGTCTTTACTGTTCCAAAACTTTTGGAGAGCACTGTATATACGCAACATACACACTGGCCAGGTAGGGCATTTGTCAGCTCACCAACTGAACCTGATTAAACCTGAAAAGTCATTACTGCATGAAGAATTAAAGGGTTAGTTCACCCAGATAGCAAAATTCTGTCATTAATAACTTAGCCTCGTGTTGTTCCAAACCCTTAAGACCTCCATTTATCTTTGGAACACAGTTTAAGATATTTTAGATTTAGTCCAAGAGATCTCAGTCCTTCCATTGAAGCTGTGTGTACGGTATACTGTCCATGTCCAGAAAGGTAAGAAAAACATCATCAGATTAGTCCATGTGACATCAGAGGGTCAGTTAGAATTTTTTGAAGCATCGAAAATACATTTTGGTCCAAAAATAGCAAAAACGACGACTTTATCCAGCATTGTCTTCTCTTCCGTGTCTGTTGTGAGAGAGAGTTCAAAACAAAGCAGTCTGGATATGAAAGAATCATTCGATGTAATCGTATCTTTTTGAACCAGTTCACCAAATCGAACTGAATCATTTTAAACGGTTCGCATCTCCAATACAGATTAATCCACAAATGACTTAAGCTGTTAACTTGTTTAATGTGGCTGACACTCCGTCTGAGTTCAAACAAATCAATATCCCGGAGTAATTAATTTACTCAAACAGTACACTGACTGAACTGCTGTGAAGAGAGAACTGAAGATGAACACCGAGCCGAGCCAGATAACGAACAATAGACTGACTTGTTCACGAGTCAAGAACCGGTTGCATCGGTTTTCGGATCACCAGTAGTTTTTTTGGACAGTTCGATTCAATAAACCGGTTGAAGAAAACGGTTCACCGGTTCTTTTGCGCTCGACGTAATGGCGTCATTTGCGATGGTTGCCCTTGATTCAAGCCTTCGGTTTACCTGGGCTCATAACATTAGCACAGAATTAGTTCAGAATCAATCACCAAAAGAATCAGTTCGGTTCAGACGCTCTGTGTGTCGGCCTGCTTCACGCTGAATCACACATGCGCAGTATCATCAGCTCCTCGGTTCTTGAATCGAACGCGTCTGACAGAAGCGGTTCTTGACTTGTGAACGAGTCAATGTCTGGCTCGACTCGGTGTTCATCTTCAGTTCTCTCTTCACAGCAGTTCAGTCAGTGTACTGTTTGAGTAAATTAATTACTCTGTATTATTGGTTTGTTTGAACTCAGAGGAAGTGTCAGCCACATTAAAAAAGTTAACAGCTTAAGTCATTTGTGGATTAATGCCTATGGTAGACGCGAACCGTTTAAAACGATTCAGTTCGGTTTGGTGAACTGGTTCAAAAAGATCCGATTACATCGAATGATTCGTTCGCGAACCGGATATCCAGACTGCTTTGTTTTGAACTCTCTCTCACAACAGACACGGAAGAGAAGACAATGCTGAATAAAGTCATAGTTTTTGCTATTTTTGGACCAAAATGTATTTTCGATGCTTCAAAAAATTCTAACTGACCCTCTGATGTCACATGGACTACTTTGATGATGTTTTTCTTAACTTTTGGACATGGACAGTATACCGTACACACAGCTTCAATGGAGGGACTGAGAGCTCTCGGACTAAATCTAAAATATCTTAAACTGTGTTCCAAAGATAAAAGGAGCTCTTACGGGTTTGGAACAATATGAGGGTAAGTTATTAATGACATAATTTTGCTATCTGGGTGAACCAACCCTTTAAGGACTGTCCAAATATCTTTAATTCTGATATACTTATGTTACTTCTAAATAATGCTATGGTAGCCATATGGTGCTTTTAACAGACATAAACTTGGTACCATAGACAATCAACACAAGATCATGACTGTCTATCCCACTATTTGCTACACGAGGATGGAAACATATGTCACGATCTGTTGCTACTACTGTGTCAGAGATGAGGAGCAAAGTAGCGAGGAGACATTGGAGAACATACAAAACAGGATTTATTAACACACATGTAGTACAGTAACCAAAGGACGTTTAAGACAGCACACAGGACTCATAAAACACAGTCCAAGTACACATGGAAAGTAATGAGGGAACACCTGGAAACAATGATCATAAATAGGACAGGAACATAAAGGACCAAATATGGGCAACAAAGACAGTCTAACGGGTGTGACATAACACCCCCCCTCCCTGAAGGCGCGTCCCACGCCGTAACAATTCCACCGGATGTTGGGTACTCTGGAGGCCCCTCAGGACAAGACACAGGATGGCAGGCCATGGTGGAGCAGGGAACTCAGGAGGTCTGGCCTCAGCACTCCGACTACATGGATGGACCTCTACTCCAAAAACAAATCCTTGGGAATAATGTCGGTTTCTGAGGCCCTCCGTATGTCTAACTCTGGAACTATGGCTCTCTGTGGGCTTGACTTGGGGGCTGGAGCCCTCCTTAAACTGGACATGGGAACTTGAGCACTCTTTGGGCTAAACTCTGGGACTGGAACCCTCTCTGGGATAAACTCTGGGACTGGTGCCCTCTGTGGGCTAAACTCAAGGACTGGAGCTCTCTCTGGGCTATATTCAGGGACTGAAGCTCTGGAGCGGGGGTGAGGGCAGAGAGCCATCCTTTTTGCCTCGTCCTCCTCTTTTGGTTACAGGTGAATAGGGCGGCCGACAGGCTTGACTAATGAATGGCTGGAGTACTTGCCTGATGAATGGCCAGCAGGCGGGCTGGTTCTGGATCAGGGCCAGACACTCTCCAGACACCAGAGGATCCCTTCCCTTCAGCTTACTGTGCGTTCACACCGCCGGTGTCGAGAGCGTCAACATGGCCAGAAGTCATTCATTTTCAATGTAAGCCAGCGTTGAGAGCGTCGAGGAGAGTTGAAATCAAGGCAACTTTATGGTAATGAGCTATGACGCGGTAGGGCAGCAGCCAATCGGAACGTAGAAGTCCACCGCTTGAGAGGATTCCAGAGAACGCAGCTCCGACCACATCAAGCACAATAGAGGACAGGTTGATTATTGCTGTTTTGGGTTTGCAATAATCTATGATGTGTCCCTATTTGCGTACAGGGACATAAAAAAAATAAATTAAAAGTGATACGTGGACTAAGGTGTCTGAGATTGTTCATTTTCCTGGTGAGTTGCTGATGTGCAGTAACGTTATAAGAATAATAATCTAATGATATAATAAATAATAGTACTGTAGTCCCAGTTTACTTTTAAACAAATTTCCCTGATTATACATACATTAAGTAATGTTTATACTTGATTATATTTACTTAAGTAGCATTTTCAATGCAAGACTTTTACTTGCATCAGAGTATTTTTACAGTGCTTTATACAACCCGAATTCCGGAAAAGTTGGGACGTTTTTTAAATTTTAATAAAATGAAAACTAAAGGAATTTCAAATCACATGAGCCAATATTTTATTCACAATAGAACATAGATAACGTAGCAAATGTTTAAACTGAGAAATTTTACACTTTTATCCACTTAATTAGCTCATTTAAAATTTAATGCCTGCTACAGTTCTCAAAAAAGTTGGCACGGGGGCAACAAATGGCTAAAAAAGCAAGCAGTTTTGAAAAGATTCAGCTGGGAGAACATCTAGTGATTAATTAAGTTAATTGATATCAGGTCTGTAACACGATTAGCTATAAAAGCTTTGTCTTAGAGAAGCAGAGTCTCTCAGAAGTAAAGATGGGCAGAGTCTCTCCAATCTGTGAAAGACTGCGTAAAAAAATTGTGGAAAACTTTAAAAACAATGTTCCTCAACGTCAAATTGCAAAGGCTTTGCAAATCTCATCATCTACAGTGCATAACATCATCAAAAGATTCAGAGAAACTGGAGAAATCTCTGTGCGTAAGGGACAAGGCCGGAGACCTTTATTGGATGCCCGTGGTCTTCGGGCTCTCAGACGACACTGCATCACTCATCGGCATGATTGTGTCAATGACATTACTAAATGGGCCCAGGAATACTTTCAGAAACCACTGTCGGTAAACACAATCCGCCGTGCCATCAGCAGATGCCAACTAAAGCTCTATCATGCAAAAAGGAAGCCATATGTGAACATGGTCCAGAAGCGCCGTCGTGTCCTGTGGGCCAAGGCTCATTTAAAATGGACTATTTCAAAGTGGAATAGTGTTTTATGGTCAGACGAGTCCAATTTGACATTCTTGTTGGAAATCACGGACGCCGTGTCCTCCGGGCTAAAGAGGAGGGAGACCTTCCAGCATGTTATCAGCGTTCAGTTCAAAAGCCAGCATCTCTGATGGTATGGGGGTGCATAAGTGCATACGGTATGGGCAGCTTGCATGTTTTGGAAGGCTCTGTGAATGCTGAAAGGTATATAAAGGTTTTAGAGCAACATATGCTTCCCTCCAAACAACGTCTATTTCAGGGAAGGCCTTGTTTATTTCAGCAGGACAATGCAAAACCACATACTGCAGCTATAACAACAGCATGGCTTCGTCGTAGAAGAGTCCGGGTGCTAACCTGGCCTGCCTGGAGTCCAGATCTTTCACCTATAGAGAACATTTGGCGCATCATTAAACGAAAAATACGTCAAAGACGACCACAAACTCTTCAGCAGCTGGAAATCTATATAAGGCAAGAATGGGACCAAATTCCAACAGCAAAACTCCAGCAACTCATAGCCTCAATGCCCAGACGTCTTCAAACTGTTTTGAAAAGAAAAGGAGATGCTACACCATGGTAAACATGCCCCGTCCCAACTATTTTGAGACCTGTAGCAGAAATCAAAATTGAAATGAGCTCATTTTGTGCATAAAATTGTAAACTTTCTCAGTTTAAACATTTGCTATGTTATCTATGTTCTATTGTGAATAAAATATTGGCTCATGTGATTTGAAAGTCTTTTAGTTTTCATTTTATTAAAATTTAAAAAACGTCCCAACTTTTCCGGAATTCGGGTTGTACATTATTAGATAAAGGATCTTAATACTTCGTCCACAACAATATTTAATGAGGTTAACTTATAATGTTACCCTCCTTGTGGTTAGTCTGCACGAGATCAACAAGTTTGTTTGCTTTGCGGCCGATTTAAATAAGCATTCGATCTATGTCAGAGCGTCTCGAGCGCTCACGAATCTTTCTGCAGCGTCATGAGCAGAGCGGCAAGAGCGATCTTTTATGCTCTCGACGCCGGCGGTGTGAACGCACAGTTAGTCATGTGGTATCTGGGAGGTCCACGGGGTGATGGTATTTTGCCCTAATCCAGAACAGCGAGTTGATGGTAGCATTGTCCAACGCCGGAACCCGGAGAATTCCCAAGCATACTCCACGAAGGGGGTTACTCCACTCCCAAGCATACTCCACTCTATGGGCTAAGGCGGAGAAATGGGAAGGACCAAATATGGGCAAAGAGGAACATGGGAGAAAACCAGGACATGGAGCATGTGGAAGAGGAGAACATACACAGTCTAATGGGTGTGACAATATAGAATGTGCTCTGTCTGACTTAATAATAAAATAAATGAACAAATAATACTCTAACCCGTTTAAGACAAAGTGTATTTATCTTCTATGTACATGAAAAATATACAGCATGCATTGTGTACATACATATATGTTGTTAATTACCTGCCATGATATTAATAAATACTGATCAATAATCAAGAGCAACTGATTAACACAGTAGCTTTAGAATTCCTTTTGATGTTGTCTCAACTTAATTTTTGTAGCAACATTCAGCAGTGTCTGTATGACACTTTGTAGAAATGACACATTTAACAATAATGTTCACAAATTGATAATTAACTATGATGCTAATCAATTTGTACAACCCAAAAAGTTTATTTTTTATTTTATTTTATTTTTTACGCTCAAGCGTAAACTATGTTTCCATCATCCACTATCCTTCATAAAAAAAAGTAAAAAAATATATATGTTTATATGTAATATCAATATTATATTTGCTTGACTCAACCCAGATATTTTCAATTATACCAACTACTAACTGCTACCCAATTTAGGAGCGAGTTATACATTTCTAAAGGTGAATCCAAAAAGGTTCCTTAAAACGGGTAACACCTTTGTATAAGCAGGTTTAAGGTCAAAATTCAATACTGCTTTTTTGGATTAAATAAAGTAGAAATAACTTCTGAAGTTAACAGTTGCAAGTCTCCCATTTTTACAGTAAGTGGTCACACTATATTTAAGATCCAATTCTGACCATTAACAAACCATTAACTACAACTTTATTCATCAAAATAAACTCCTAATTTGCTGCTTACTAATAGTTAGTAAGGTAGTTGTTAAATTTAGGTATGGCTAGAATATGTGCTTTATAAGTACTAATAAACAGTCAATAGGTTAAAAATAGGCATGCTAATATGCAACCAGTTAACAGTGAGAATTGGTCCCTATACTAAAGTCTCACTGTAAAAGCTTCAGTCTTTGGAATAAAACAATCCTGAACCTTGTATTGGGGTATTGCATCTTTTTCAGGTTAAAACGCCTTAAATTCTTTGGCATTTATATTCCTTGGCAGATTTCTGAGCATGCAGAGAAATCATCAGACCTAATGACTCCCATGGGACGAGAGCCTCATTACAGATCTCCATGTTTAAAAGTTGGCAACAAGGATTGCGGGTTGAGGCACAGGCTTCCACCAAACATAAACCCATGCAGATGCAGGAAAGAGTTGAATGGTGAATAATCAGACTACCTTTTAACTTCTAGATTTTGTACTCTTTTACTTCGAGCTTCAAAACCAGACACTTTTAAATGGCGGCCCAGCTATAAACTGCACTAACACTTCATTTTACGGTGTCCTAACATATACTTGCTATTATAAGAACAGCAAATTATGCATAATTACATGCAAGTAACCCTAAGACAAATCCTAATCATAACCCTAACTACATAGTAAGTACATGCTAAATATTACACTGTAACAAGGACACCTTAAAACAAAGTGTAACTTAAACTGCTTTGAGAAGCTGTTGAGGTACAGGTGTTTAATAACTATTAAATAACTAATAATGTCACGGTTTGGCATGTCCTTGTAATATTTTTGCCAGTTTACTTTGATAATTAAATAATGAATCATGAATCAGAAATGTGTTAGTTGGCTCATGTTGCTCTGAAATGTACGTTTTGTCAGATCTTCCAATTAGCACATACTGTAAATTGGCAATTAGACCAATGTGCATGACCTTTGCATGCGCATTTGTAATTAAAGTTTCAATAGCTCCAAGATTAGCTACATTCATGCTGTGTGGCCCCATCATCTCATGTACATCCTGTATATATTTATGCATCACAAGAGAACTGATGATAAACAAGGAGGGATGCCAGTGACACTGAGAAGCGGGAAGCTAGCTGTGATAAACAGGGATTTGGGGGAGGATATTTGTGGAGTTTGCCTTCTAGTCTGTTTGTCAGAGCCTCATGTTTAGTGAAATGAGCCCTAATTATCATGATGGAAATAGCCATGGGCAGCGATAGCGAACAATAGTTAGCTTGTGCAGTGAGCAAGTGCAGAGCTAAGCGCTCTCAGCTGTGCTCACAATGTCAACCTATTTACCTGCTTGTTCATGCTTGCAGCCCCTGTGCTGGGAGCTTCTGCGTATTTACCCCAGATATAGGTGTGAAATATCAGCCCTAATTGTGGGCTAATAGAAACTATGTAGCTATCAGAGACAGATACCTTAGTAGAAGCAGAGATAAGAGTGTATTTGCACTTTCCAAGAGAGGAGAGTGGCAGATAGCAGAGGTGTTTTGAATATAAATGGTCATATCACATTGGGATGGACCAGAAACCTCTCCAAAGTAAGTTGTACTTGCTCAGCCTGTTCTTTATGGGATGTATGTGGTAGAGTAGAGAGACAGACAGTTAGTTGAACCAGGGGACTTGTTAAAAGTTTTACATGATTTTTTTCTGATGCTGTAGAAGCGGTTGTCAATGAAAAGCCTGTCAACACTTTTCCTACATCTACACTGCTCACATTACCACTCACCATTTGGCTTTGTGCCCTCCAAGCATAAATCTCACCTTTGGGATTCGAACTAATCCTGCCAGACTTCCTTTTGCTGTTTAGTAACATGTATTTGTTTTTTGTGAATTCCTTCAAATATGCCTTCAGAACCGCATCTGAGGCTCATTTTGCTGAGAAATGAGGGCAAAGGTATGGTGTAAGTAAATGAAACTGTAAAATAATGTTGGTCTGGAACTGAATTAACATGCCCAAACATTTCCAGCTGCATGCATTTATTGCAATTAAATGCAAATGATGTACATTTCACCCCCAAGAGTCTGGGAAGACGACTGCTCTGCTTTGTGGTTTTGCTCGGCTGCACTTGTTTTACAAGTAGACCACTGGGAATAATTTACACAGAGTGGGCACACCGAATGATTAATGGCTTAATTAATTGAAAGGAAAAGACTTCTACAGTGTTCTCAAATGACTTGAGTGAATACCTAGAACTTTGTTGCAAATACACTTACAGACATTTTCATCATGGTTATTGCTAATTACTTGGTCATTAAACATCAAGATTAATTGCTAAACAGTTTAGTATCCTGTTAAACATTCTATTGATAACTTGCAGTCTAATGCAGTGTTTTTCAGCTGGTGGGTTGTGACCCAGAAATGGGTTGCAGGTCTGTTCTAATAGGGTCACTGACAGCAGGCGTAAAACTGTGCAAAATGCAAGTAATAGCAAGTAGCATCACCAAACACATCTCGAAAAATACTGACAGCTTTCTACCTGAACAGGTCTCTCGAATACTCTTCTCAGAAGAGTCATGATACAGAAATCACTCATTTGCATTCATTAATTAGTGTAGACTATTTTTTTTTATTCATTTACTCCCTTTCATGTTGTTCCAAACCTCTTTTTCTTTTACTGCAGAATAACAATAGAAGACATTTGCTGCAATCGACCTATACTTGTGTATAAAATAGTGACTTGTGAAGGTACAACAGCACGAATGAACAAGGCTAAACCTAGTACCATTGATGCATGGCAAAGTTTTTCCTCCAAAATGTAGGACTATATAAAGGAATGAACATAAAAAGTTTTTTTTTTTCTTTTTTTTTTCCTGATTGTACAATTGTTGATGTATCTGTTGCTCCTGCTTCCCTGTTTAGTTTGTTTGAATGGATGTTGTTTTGTTACAAATAAAATGCAAATAAAAAAGTTGATCACAAAAAAAAAAAAAAAATAAATAAGTAAAAGTCAGAGTGTGGCTTTGTTTTATTCTTTAGGTATTTTTATAAAGTCTTTGCAAAGGCATTTTAAATCCATAAAAAAAATCTATTAAGTATAAAAAAATCTAAATAAATCAATGGAAAACTATTGATTTAAAGATAGTGCTTGTAGAACTCATGTAGAACTCATTTTTATGACAGAAATAAAAGTTGCAGGTTACCAAATTTTTACAGTATATGGATACTAAGATATGTTTTAAAATAAACCTAAACAACCTAGTTTCTTTCCATCTATCATTGATCAGTCAAAGAGAGAGTCCCTCCCCAGACTCACGCCATTGGTTGAGACAATGTTGCTCCTCCCCAGACTCACGCCATTGGTTGAGACAATGTTGCTCCTCCCCAGACTCACGCCATTGGTTGGGACAATGTTGCTGTTAAGGAATGCTCAAATAAACAGATGTTTTGATTTTGAGAGAATCAATCTGTAAATGTCTTACAGTCATCTCTGCACAGTTTTGTTTAGGTTTGTACAATTTTCAGAGTACCTCTTGATGTCCAAGTACAATCTGGGTCCTAAAGCAGAAGCACTGCACTAATGCATGCATTCTTTGTATTGTGATGCCTGTGTGCTGAGTGAACCAGTGGCCCTGTCAGCTACAGTAATTTTGAGTGGCGTGTCCAGTCTAGATCTCCGCAAACCATATGTGTGACTTCATCCCTCCACATGCATGGCTCAAAATCAAGAGTTGGACAAGTTTTCCATATGAACCTCATGCGCCCCCCTTCCTCACCTCCATTTCCCCCCTTTTATTTAAATGCTAATTTAAAAACATCAAAGAAGCCAAAGAATTACAGTTAGCAGCTAGAGCTTCATTAGCACTGGTTAGATTGAAAGTTCCCTATGTTGCCCGTACCCCGAATAGCATCTCTCATTGTTGAAAGTGAGAGAGTATGTGGGGGGAATAATTGCATTAGCATGGCTGATTATTAGGCCTTGCGTTCTTGATTAGGCCTTTTAGCAAGTGTGCACGCACCACTCATAGTAATAAGCTATGCCAGACTCATCTTATTATTGCAAGACTTGAATATTTAAGGAAGGTCATTTTGTTTAGCTAATGATACTGTGTACTATTTAATGACAATCAATAATTACATACACAAACCCTCTTGAAAAAGACATTTTTCATTTGTCATAGTGGGCAGGAAATATTGCAGTAATGAGCAATTAAATCATAAGGGTTATTGCTTTGTGTTTCTTTACAGCTTCCATAATTAAAAAAGTGCCAGGAAGTGCTTTTGGTAGACGCTCACAATGTGTTATTTCAGTTCAAAGGCAGAGTAGTAAATAAAAACATACTGAGGCAGAAGTTTGAGATGGCTGATCTGAAGCTTTTATCTTCCTCAGGGGCCAGTGTCAGTCTCTCATGCTTTTAACCCCTATAGCGCCGAACACACCCAACATGAGGAAACCCATAAGCCAATATATATATATATATATATATATATGTGTGTGTGTGTGTGTGTGTGAGAAGAGTTCAGATGCAAAAGCCTCTAAATGCCATCTGAAATTTTCATCTAAAATACGCTTCTTTTTTTTAAAATCAGGCTACTATGATAAGGTTCAGTAATTTTACTCTAATGGCAATGTATAGGTCCATTTCTATGCAATTAAGTGAAAAAGCCAAACATAAATATAGGAGCCTGATTAAAAATTCTCATATATATATATATATATACACATATATACATATATATACGTATATATAAAACATATCTTAATAAAAAATATGAATAAATAAATCCTAAATGTAGGCCACTGTAAGTTGTACATGCAATGTATTTTCTTGCCCCCATAATACATTTTGAAATATAGTATAAGAATATTTAGTATAAGAAGTTTGAAGCTAAATATACTTAAAATTTCAAACATTTATTTCTTTGAGAGTCACTGTTTACAACATGTTAACATTGTGTATAACCTGCTGGTATTTCTTGTTTTCTTGGTCTCCTCCATTCAAATATGGCGTGTCTTTACAAACTTCTCAATACACGCACAGAGACAAAGGAAATTAGCTGCATTAAGGAGAAGATCAGCGGGTAGCGGAGGAGAGCAGGGGATTATGGGATTGAGTGACAGCTCTCATCTCCACAGAGCTATCAGACTGAAGCCTGGTTTACCAGGATTACAACAAAACATAACTGTTTATTCAATCCATCTAACCCCACAATAATCTCTACACACAACCATCTGTCAGATTGTAATTCTGACACCACAGTTCAGCACAGGAGAGGAAAACACTTTGTGCAATACACATTTTTTAAAAAGGCATTATGGTTCAGATGTCTCCAAAGAATTTATATTAGCTCTCCAACTTATTTTCATAAAGAAAAACATTAAGAGATGATAGCACATGGTCTTGTGAATTGTGATAGGCTTGTTCCTACAGACCTAAAAATTATTTGAGTCATCAAAATTATTTGTCATTGATATTTTGATTTAAACATGAAAAGTGCATGGGTTTAAGTTAAGTTTGGTTCTACTTTATATTAGGTGTCTTAAACTGCTATGTACTTATATCAAACAATTATTGTTAGGTATAATGTACCTAGTGTGTTCATGTTGAATTACAAAACACTTTTCCTGCTATTGAGATAAAATATGGTTAGGGTTAGGGACAGGTTTGGTGGTCTGGTTAGGTTTAAGTGTGGGTTAAGTGGTTAACAATGTTTTGATGTAGTCTCAACCTCAGACGTCACGTCCACGGACCATTGGTTGAACGTCTGTACACTTAAAGAGGATCCCTTTTTAACGTAACATGTAAAAAAAAAATAGTGAAGTGACATTCAGCCAAGTATGGTGACCCATACTCGGAATTTGTGCTCTGCATTTAACCCATCCGAAATGCACACACACAGAGCAGTGAACACACACACACACACTGTGAGCACACACCCGGAGCAGTGGGCAGCCATTTATGCTGCGGCGCCCGGGGAGCAGTTGGGGGTTCGATGCCTTGCTCAAGGGCACCTCAGTCGTGGTATTGAAGGTGGAGAGAGAACTGTACATGCACTCCCACCACCCACAATTCCTGCCGGCCCGGGACTCGAACCCACAACCTTTCGATTTGGAGTCCGACTCTCTAACCATTAGGCCACGACTTCCCCTAAAATGTAACTGGCACCTTCAAATAAAGTGGGTAACACTTTAGCATAGGGACCGATTCTCACTATTAACTAGTTACATATTAGCATGCTTATTATTAACATATTGACTGTTTATTAATACTTATAAAGCATATTATGCATGAACATATTCTAGATCCCTAATCGTACCCAATACCTAAACTTAACAACTACCTTACTATTAATAAGCATCAAATGAGAAAAAGTTGCCGTTTCAGGCAAAAGTTGTAGTTTATAGTTTGTTTATAGCAAGAATTTAACATTAAAATAAAGTGTGGCCATGAAGGGTCGCCTAAACAGTTACAAGATATTGTCAAATTACAATGACCATCTTGTCTATCTTGGAGTTTCTTGTATAGTTTGCCAGTAATATAGAAGGATGGCAGTTTGGTTCCCAGCATGCACTGCTGCGTTTAAGAATTATGTGGTTGCATTCTCTTTATAGTTTCTACATTGGTTCATTGTGATGTTCTTACAGTGTAATTACACAGTAATGTCATTTTACAACATGTGCTTACTCTAGGTTTAAGATTAGCATTTGATTTAAAGTTTGTTTGTAACTTTTCATAATTACCTGTTATTACTATAGAACATGCAGAACATGTAAAATATATCAACGGCACATTTGATTGTTAATAAAAGTTTATAGTATTTTACTAAACTAAAATACTAAACAATATTTTCCATATAACTATGCACACTAAATAAGAAAAAAATATTGTTTTAACAAAAATTTAAATTAATTTAAAAAAGTAGAAATAATAATAATAATAATATTTGTTTCCAACAAAGGGAGCTCTAATCTATTCTGACCACACGAAATACAATTATTGATGTTATTATCCCATAATGCAGTGTGATAGTGTTAACATTGAAATTTGTTGATAAATTAATTTTAGTAATGCACAATTTGGACTTTGAAACAATATGGATTGTGAAAAGCTATACAAATAGAACGTGCTTGTAGGTTGCGACAACAGCTCCTGTACTAATTCAACTCAAACATCTATTGGAATCTGATCGAACTCAGCGTGTGAAGAAGGAGCGGTGCAATAGCAGAGGTGTTGGTCAGTGCCATCGATGGGGTCATTGATCTGTCATTCCTCCCTGACCTGCAGGTCATAAGTCAAATGTGATTTATTGAGTTCTGACCTTCTGAGTCACAGGCACGGCTATGCTTTTTTGTGCCGAGCCCATATCAAAGAGCCAGGTTCTAGACACAGAGACGCAGATATAGCAAGCACAATAGAAATGTTTAGAAAAATGCACTATAGATCAAATGACTAATGTTATTTTTGTTATATTTATACAACTCATTATAATTGCTTTTGATAGTTTCAAATATCAGTGACTACTTTATATTAAAATTGACATATTTAGTCAAAACATTAGAATTGCTAAATGCTAGCCAAAGAAAAGGTTTTAGTCACATTAAGACACTAGCTGATGAAAGTAGGCATGTCTTTAAATTAGATTTCCTGCGAGCTGTTGCTATGGAGACACACTGAGAGTGAATGAATGTGAATACTATGGAACGGAATGTGTATATATATATATATATATATATATATTACACACACGTATGTTCTATACATTTTTTTTTTTTTTTTTTACAAAAAATATCATTAAATGGTTGAAAAACCCTCCTTACCCTTTTTTAGGGAAATATACTGCAGGTAAATAGGGTAAACAATAAATAAAATAAAAAAACACTATACTTTAACCAGTTGATTAATCACAGCACATTAAAACAACTGTTTTTTATTGCAAGTTTTCAGAAATATTATGTTTGAATATACAATTAAGATTTTGTCTAATTATAATTTATGTATATGAAGAGAATGGGAAACCTGAACACTGGATAAAGTCAGGTATAAAATTCTGGTTTCATTTTGTTGATATATTAGAGTTAAAGGTTTTCACAAAGGGGATACTGGATATATCTTTTTAATCACTCATTAAATGAAAAAATACAAGAAATGTTAGAAAATTAATTTTGGGGAATAAAATGTAACATAAATCAGGTGAATGATATATTAATAACCACTCTGTAATACCCTTCAGAAAGATAGAAATAAAGCTGTAAAATGTAACGCACATTTTCAGAAAAGATATATATTGTAACTGAAATATACTACTCCAAATATATAAATTGTAAAACTTAAATATGTATTTTAGATTTTTTTTATTTTTTATATAGTTTTAAAAGAGCTAAATAGCCCAAACTCTCAATATTGACCATGCTCTGCCTAAAAAAATCAATGGGATTTCCTGTACTGTTTTGCTTAATATGTACTAAATAAAAGAGGTTTTTATTATATTATATTATCTTATTGTAATATACAAAAATATGCCTTATTATTAGATTTATAGTATATATAAGTCAAAAGCATCTTCAAATTATAGATCTAGAAATATTCAGTTATTTGAAAGAAAAACTTGCACTTTTCTTAATCTATATTTTGTTGGTGTCAGTGTGTAAACGTTTCTCGTGGTCCCGTGGCCCTTCCTGGTCAAAGACGAGAGACAGTGCTGTTTATGAGGGAGAAAAAACTGAAAAAAGCCTGTGAGCTGTCCAGCACCATGCCAAATGAGACGCGTGACTCATAAGATGAAACAGGGGATTAGGTGGTAATGATCTGGCAAATGATTTTGAAATTGTAATTATCTACCCTGTGCTGTTACGCTTAGATCTTGTGTGTGTGTGTGTGTGTGAGCAAGAGAGAGAGAGACAAGAAAAGAGAAGGATAAAGACAGAGAGCGTATAAGAGAGAAAGGGGCTCATGGAGGAGTCAATAATATAACAATGATGAAGTATTTTATAAAAACAAGTAGTTATTTCAAAAGGAAAGCCATGAAAGTTTTCTCAGCATTGAGTGGTGCTGATAGTATTGTGATAATTTTAGCAGGCTTCATGTCTGAGCTCTCTGATCTCTGGGTAAGTGCAGACAAAGAGGATATGAGCGAAGACTGCTCTCACTCCAGCATAAACACTTGACCTGACCGGTGCCACTCTTACCTGTGTT
Organism: Carassius carassius; assembly: GCF_963082965.1. NCBI lineage: Eukaryota > Metazoa > Chordata > Actinopteri > Cypriniformes > Cyprinidae > Carassius > Carassius carassius. The sequence goes on from NC_081769.1 coordinate 6,130,671, forward strand.
TCAATACTCAAGCACTTCAGCGTGCTAGAAAAGAGCGGCAAAAGCCCTCGAAATCCTCCTCTGCATATGCTACAACAAATATGGCACAACTGTGGAAAGCAATGCATATTCATCACCACACAGACTGAAATCAACAGCACGACAACCTGTAGGTTCACAGTGTAACACACTAAATGTATCGGGAAAATGTATTGAGAACAAAACAAAATTAACAAGCTGAACAAATGTTATCTGGCCACTTTAATTTTCATTGTTTCTTAGAACAATGAATCATAAGAATCAGTGGAGAAAAAGATAATGAGCTCAACCGTGAACTGTCTGATAGGGGATTGCTGCCCCCTTGTGCTCAGAAAACATCATCACACTTAGGTTTTCGTGTAAATTGGGCTTGGGCAAAATTGAGAATTTAAGCCTTTTCAGTGCATATGTATAATTAGCATAATTAGAATTGGATTGTCTACATTCCACAAGGAATTTTTGGAATTTAAATTGGAAAGACAGGAAAGGGAATTTATTAAATCTGTATTTTAATAATAATTGATGTATGAAATTTATTAACAGCTTCTTTTGAGAGTTATTTTCCTTGGGTGTATTTTGTAAACTGCTTCATGTTGTTTGGTTGCATTTTGAAGATTTTATGGTAAATTACAAATAAAATGTTCTTCTGCCATGTTACATGAAATAACCGCTGATTTGGTCAATGACATCAATGTATAAACAATGTGTTATGCTCAGAAATAAATAGAAACATTTGATAATTCAGTTTTCATAGCACAAAATGTAAAATCATTCAAAGCTGCCATCTAGATAGATAGAAACAACCCCAATTCCAAAGAAGCTGGGACATTTTTTAAATGCAATAAATTCAAGAATCTGTTATTTGCTCATAGTAAAAAGAAAAGATTTCCAAAGTTTTCACTGACCAACGTAAATGTATTTTGTAAATATGAACAAATTGTTGATTTTGATTGCTGCAACACACTCCCAAAAAAGTGTGACAGAGGGAAAATAAAAGTGAAAAGGTTATATAAAATATCCATGTTAATCTGTTTTGAAACAATTCACAATAAGCAAGTGAACTGGTAATAGGTTTGGGTATAAAAAGAGCATCTCAGACTTTGCAAGCAAAGCTGGATCATGGCTCACCACTTTGTGCCAAATTTCACGAGGGAAATGTCAAACTTTTGTCAATTAAATAAAAGTTAATGAGAATTAACAAATCACAAATTATTGATTTTATTGGATTATACAAAACGTCCCGACTTCTCTGGAGATTGTGTTGCTGATGAATCTGCTCTTGTTCTATTTCAGAGGTGAATGTTCGAGTGGTTAAACTTATATGCTCTGTTGCTGTGTCTTGTGCATCCTGACCACATGCTGTGAACAGGTGCTGCTCTCGTCAGCACAAGTTCCTCTCCGTTACTGCCCAACTGACCATATGTGTGTGTGCATGTGTGTGTGTGGAACACTCTCAGGAAGGCTATTCCAGAGTTTGGTAGCCAAATGCGAAAAAGCTCTACCTTCTTTAGTGGACTCTGCTATCCTAGGAACTACCAAAATTCCAGTGTTTTGTGACCTTAGGGAGCATGATGGATTGTAGCGTGGCATAAGGCTAGTTAGGTAGGTAGGAGCTAAACCATTTAGTGCCTTATAGGTAAGTAATAATAATTTGGAACTGATACGGAACTTAATAGGTAGCCAGTGCAGATACTGTAGAATTGGGGTAATATGATCATATTTTCTTGACTTGGTAAGGACTATAGCCGCTACATTTTGGACTACCTGTAGCTTGTTTATTGAATATGCAGGACAACCACCTAGAAGTGCATTACAATAGACCAGTCTAGAGGTCAGGAATGCATGAACTAGCTTTTCTGCATCAGAAACAAATACTATGTTTTGTAGCTTGGCAATGTTTCTAAGATGGAAGAATGCTGTTTTTGTAACATGGTAAATATGGTTTTCAAAAGACAAGTTGCTGTCTAATATAACACCCAGATTTTTGACTGTAGCTGAAGTAACAGTACGTCCATCTAGTTGCAAACTGTAGTCTACTATATTCTGTGTACTGTTTTGTAGCGTATCAGACCCGAACCAGACAAATTAAAGATTCGATCAGGACCATGGTTGAAACATGAGGAGCCGAATTCCACAGAAAGGCAACAGGATGTTGTAAATCAATTCCTAGTGCCACAAGTCAGAAGCAAGTCCACTAACCAACCAGCTCTTTCACAGAACCGCTTTCAACATTAACACCATTAGAACAATTATTGACAATTTCAATTCGGAGAAGAGATTGTCAAATTTGGGGCAAGTAATCAGGATTGATGGTCAAAGAGATGCACAGCCTGACCATCACATATAAACCCATGAGAGTATACAAGATCTTTGGACTGACTTCCCCCCAACTAGAAGAACCATACTGAAATTCCTAAGGGTACCTTTTAACCTGTGGTCTCCACAGAACATCCTTATGTCAGAGAATGGCACAGGATCTGTCCTTTATAGATGTAGATGACTTCTAAATGAATATCAGTCCATTGATTAACTCCATATTCATTTATATGTAACCCACACATTTGACTATCATGTTTATAATCACTTATTGTGTATGTCTTTTAATAACTATTTGATAGCTTAAGGATTCATATTCATGTTTAGTATATATGCGTTTGAATCTGTCTGCTTGAAACGTTTCTGACCATCATATTTGTCAATTTTGGGGAAAATTCGGACCACATGCTTGATAAAATAACATATGATTTATGATACCCCGAGTAAAGACAGTATCTAATTGGTCAAGACAACATTTGAGGTGTGGCTAAAAGGTTGAGGTGTGTCCAGTTAAAATATTCTAATTTTGCTTATTAGCTTAATAGCTTTTGCAATTAATCATGCCTGCTTTTAGCTTTTGCTCCTAGCTTTTGCTTTTAGTCATGCTTCTAGTCATCACATTTAGCGTTCTTTGAGCACTGTTCCAGCATGCTTTGGCCTGCACGCCTGCTGCTACTAAGCCACGATGAGAAGAAACACCACCTAGTCTCATCAAACTTTACTTCTGTTGTTTTACTCTAGTTTCTTTTTCTTTTCCGTTTGAGAGTTTCTTTTTCTGAGTTAAGTTTTGTAACACCGTGTTTTCGAGTCTGACCTCGAGTGCCCGTTCAATTTCAACCAGCCCACACAACTCTGCATCGTCAACGCCCAACCACGGGCTTCCCAAGACGTCACTCCAAACAACTACTGAACTTCCAGCCAATCAGCGACATCGGGAAACCCCCTTTCAACTACAACTTTACACAGGAGACGCAAGTAGTACCTCCAGACATTTGTACTGGTGTATCTAATATAATTTTAACCTCATTTTGGAACTCAATACGAGGGTTAATTAAGTGATTGATGGCTGTTCATGTCTATGCAATTTCAAGTATTGCTGTAAACTTGGGACTTCACATTTTCATTATCCTAAACTCATTCTTCCCTAATGTTCTATCTTCCTGCAACTTGTATGAATGTCTGAGTGCATGTGCTTATGTGTTAGATTAGTTTATATGTCTTAGATTTATCTAATAAAGCCTTCTTCATATTGAAAAGAGAAGTATCTTGTGTTTTGTGCTTACAAGTTAATGTCTTAAACTGCCGATCTTGTTACTGTGCTAATTGATAGTGTTTTCACTATACTTTGGATATTAATATCCAGCGCAGATTTGATGTTAAACGCACAGTATGGAATTTTTGGCCACCAGGGGTCATCAATCAAAATAATAACATAAGACGTACTTTGATGACGTCGGGAAAGAGCGTAGGCTCATGGGAGTTGTTGTTCATTGGAACACGCGCTCTGTCGCTCCCCACATTCCTCACTCATTTTAACGGAGGCCGGCGACACACTGGATGCGTGGCGCAAGCGTCTCAGCTGCGTGGCGTGTCAGATTTTAATTCGGCTCCCATGTTAATAGGTTAGAGCTTGCAGACTGCCTGTGTGAGCCGCGCGTCTCGCGGAAAACGTGTGCTTGCTAGAAATAGAACCGACGCCTATTTTTCACGCGACGCGCACGCGTGTTGGAAGCGTTTCCAGGCAAAATATAATAGGAAAATATGTTTATATGTAATTTTGTACACAAATACATATTAATTCATGACATTTTGATGTTTGAAGTCTATAGGTTGACATAAATTCAGATATAAATGTAATTTAAAAAATAAATAAATAATTATCGATTTTCAAATATTGCACCTGTCAAACATCGTCTATTTTGCCGTCAATACTGTTGACGGTGTCCTTTATCAGTAGGCTTTATATTTATGTTCAACATGAAGTATAGATATTGTTGTCATGAAGACAAGAGCCTGGTCTGTCAGCGGTCTCCCTTCACCTACAGCAGCAGCAGCCTAGTATTTTGACAATCACGTCTTTTCGAACGGAGAGATATATGAATTATCAGACCCCTATCAAATCAATATTCCATCTAGCTAGTAGTAATATATGTATAAAACACAATATATGTTAAAAAAAGCTACTTTATCCAGCTAGATATAGAACACATGTAGATTTACATTATACTCTACATGAGAGCTAGTCCGTCTACGTTTTACACAAGACATCATCGTTTCACAAAATATGCGGATAGATACAGTTAGCTGAATGGATGCATACCTGTTTATTAGAATGCAAGCATCTCTCTGTAGTTTCAGCTTGTCATGAAGCTCTCTCTATCTTGGAAATGCAACTCCAATATTTACCCGTGTCTTGTTTGTTCTCTTGTCCCAAAACAAGAGCAAAGCATAATCAAAAAAAGGCACAGCATAATCATGATCCATAACTAAGTTATTGATTTAAGTATAAATACGAATATAAACAATATAAATATAAAATATAATAGTCTCGATCAAGACTAGATACTACTTTTTCTTCTTCGTCTCGTCTTTGCTTCTGTTCACCTTTGTATTTGGCGGTTCCGCAGGAAGTTAGATAAACTAGAGGGGTCAAAGTTTATATGACGCCATAGACGGGCGACAAAACGGAAATAAAGAAACGTGCCGTGTCTTCTAATTAAACTATAATTTTCTCCGGATTTTAAAGTTCGTGGAAACTGTCGGGATAATGTAAGTACACAACTAAAAAATATATATAACATAGATATAGTCATATCTGCTATTTTTAAAGCAGAAAAATTACATATTGTGCCTTTAAATGGCTTGTTCAGTGAATCGAAGGGCGTTTCAGTGAACAGCCGTGAAACAGTGATTCTGTTCAAATTCCCTTAAAAATCTTAATTGACCTGTTTCCCTTACAATACTTTGGATATTAATATCCAGTGCAGAGTTGATGTTAAAGATAATTAGATAATTTAGAAGTTTCATCTTGTCTCGTTGAGATATATAGTTGAGTGTCATCAGCATAAGAGTGGAAACTAATCCAGGAAGATTTCTGTAACTGCCACCTCCACTTCCCGCTTGATGTGTCAGCAATAAGGAATATCCAAGTGACCAGGAAGCCCCTCAGGGTGACCTGGCCTGATGATCAAGAAGGCTCCCGCAGAAATTTGTGATATTGGCTGCCTGATATCGGAAACATGAAGTCGGAAATCATACCGGCTGGAAATAATGCCGACGAGTGTTTAGTAAACACTGTAATTGAGCACTGCAAAGGATAATGCCAGAGGATTAGTACACACATAACCACCAGCAATTTGATACACATAAGTATATATAGAATAGGTTTCATACTCACCCACTCTGGTTCCTGCGCTGGAGCCCCACTCAAGGGTTGCCCCCTTTTGGTCCGGACCATCATTAAGGTGGTCACTATGAACATAGAACCAACCAAAACACCATAGGAGACTGTTATGCAAGAAGTTCAGGGGGAGAGCTGGTGGTTACAGGGGAATTAGGAATTGGAGGATAAGGGCAGATGTAAAAATCCCCAAAGGGTACGAGTAGATACATAAGTATCGCTTTGATTCGGGTGAGAACACTGCCTCATCTGTATCACATCCCTTAGGTCTTGACTACCTCCCCGTGACCCACGATTGCTTTTACACCTACCCACAGGTGGGGGAGGAGCATGAGTCATGACACTTACCTTCTGTGCCCGTCTCTGGTCCTCAGATCGAGAAGGACCTGGACCCCTATGTTGTTCGGGCTCAGACCTGGACCTTCGTGGAATGAAGGATTTGAAGGCAGCTAAGCACGACTTCGCCTCCCTGAACTTCTCGACTACCATCTCAACGGAGGTCCCGAAAAGTTCGGAAGGCGAAACCGGAGCATCGAGAAAAAAGCCCCTTTCTTTCTTCCCAATGTCTGCCAGGTTCACCCATGGATGGCTTTCTGTTATCACCATGGACCTTTCCATGGCGGAGGCGGCCTGCTTGGTAGCACAGAGAGAGAGATCTGTGGTGCGGCGCAACTCGGCTACCTGATCAGGAGAAAGGCCTTCGTCCTTATCCAGGTCCTTCAGTAGATCAGCCTGATATGCCTGAAGCACCGCCATCATGTGCAACGAAGCCACAGCCTGACCTGCTGCTGCGTATGCCTTGCCATTTAAGCGAGATGTATCCTTATGGGTCTTAGATGGCAAGGAGGGAGATTTAAGAGACGACGTCTCAGCCCACAGAGAGATAGCTAGCCAGAGTCTCTTCTACAGGGGGCATCCTCTCAAAGTCGCTTTCGCGCATCACCTCGATGTTGGCATAACTCATATGCTGAAACCGATGGATGCGAGAAGAAAACAGCCTCTTCCGTTCCCTTTCGACCTCTGCATGGAGATCAGGCAAAAATGGAAGGCTCACCTGAGCTGGAGGCTATGGTCAGAAATATAACATCCATCAAGCTGACCTCACGGCATCACCTTGCTGGCACGCTTCCAAATCCAACTTTGCCGTGGAGCGATCCATAACCTCCAGCAGCTCTACATACGCAGGGCAGGAGGGTTGAGGCTCAGCCTCAGCTTCTTCGCCACCCTTAGACATCTCCTGCTCTTCCTGGGTAGAACCCAGCAGAGCCCTAACCTCAGTATCAGAAAGTGTTAAAGATATAACATTCTCCTCATGAGGCTCACTCTCGTCTGCCGCCAACGAGTGTGAAAGGGAAAGTCCCTCTCTAAACTCTTCGGCTAGATCCACCTGTGATCCCCACGAGCTCCCTCTCCTCTGTGCCTCAGCAGAGGTGGATCCTGAACTGCTGGAAGCAGATGGATGACCCTCTTTCCTCAAAAAGAGAGACAAATGAAGAGCTTTTTCATTGAACAATGCTCACAATGCACGTAGATTGCCCCCTCAAGGACATTGCGTGCATGCTCTTCACCCAAACAAATGACGCAAAGACTGCTTTATGATGATGTTGTCAAATCTTAGGATTATTGTTGATGTCAATATTATTTTATTCCAACATTATTTTAATCAGTTTGTTGATCGATAGGCATTAAAACTGTTAACAGTTAGAAATTATTTTGCTTAATATATGGGTGTGGGAGTGCACAATGGTCTGTAAATACCATTAAAGTAAATAAATACATTCATGCGGATGTGACAGTGATTTTGCACCCTGGGCAACTGCCTATGTCGCCTATGCCAAGGGGCAGCCCTGGATTACTCTTTGTCTTTCCTGTGTTGTACCTGTTTGCCACTGTTGGACCCATGCCTGTTATAAGACCACGTTTTGGAAAAAGCCTTGCATATGGATCTGCATGTCTCACGTCTCATCCGCCCCTTAACAAAATACCTCAAGGATCCTGCAGAACCTCCCGAGGCAGCGGTGCTCTCTTCAGCTCCTTGCGTGTTGGTAGGTGTCCAGCAATGCACCTTCAGCCTATCAAGTCACGGTCAAAGAAACCGTTGCTGAACTCTATGACTGTTTTACCGGAAACCCGTGTATTTCCAAACTTCTACCAGTGAAAGTGCACTGGAACAGCAGTCAAACCCATGACTTCCCACCCATGAACTCGTACTAGATCGATGTACTCCCAGTTCCGAGTTCTGACGTTATATAGCCCACAAAACAACAATGGCAGCCCCTACGGATAATATTGCCAACGGATGTGGTGTTTATGCAAGTGGTACACGTAAAAAAAAAGATTTTAGGACAATATAACTTTAAATTGCAATAAAATTAATAATCTAGCTACAATTCCTTGCGCTCAGGCAGTTTGGCGTGGCTTGCCTGGAATGCTAAAAAGTCGTAAGTCATGGTTTGATGTCATGACTTACGGGCTCAAAAACCTGCCTGGAACGCAGTATTATTTATATGTCTGCAGTGAACTTATGTTATGTAGTCTGATTCAGTACGTTACCTTGATTGCTCTTTATAACCTAACGTGTTGCCACCTTGGAATTGTAATTTTCTGAGCAGTTTTGAGATATTGAGCTTCAAAGATTCTGTATACTCCTTTGTAGATATAACCTAAAAATCACATAATGTAAATAAGTTGTCACAAAATACAAATGTGAATAACTAAATTTTGACAAAAATGTGAAAGAGAACCTTATAATTCCAAGGTGATGATACATAATATATTCAAGTATTTTGCTTGTATTTTTTTAGTAAAACTCTCAGACTCAGACTGATCTTTATTTTGCAACAAGGCTCAAACCTTGGTGCTGATGCTGCATCAGCTATACATAACATCATAGAGATGCTTAACCATTCGCTGGGCAAAACCAGCATGAGTCAGGGGCAGCGCTTGGGACAGTTTCCATGGCCAGGTTTTAGACATGACCAAAAACAATGATACTGTACTTCCTGTTTGTAATACATATTTTTCACATTCATTCCCTTATCAGATGCTTTCATCCAAAGTGACTTACAAAAGAGTTGCATAAGCACTCTGTCACAGTAATAGTCAGAGAGAGAGTTCCTGATAAACACAGATTTGTTCTAGGAGTGTTCCTTTTAACTAATTTTTCTATTATTCGTTTCTTGATGGTCATTCCCAGGATTTTTTTTTTTTAAATGTGGGTCCAAAAGATGTCTACCCAGCTGTAATAAACCCACAATGTTCTGTAAATCTTGAAAACCATTCATGTTTTCAGTGTTTCCTGTTAAATAAAAATTCTGAAATGGCCCCTTCACCAGCTGAGGAACTTCAACTCATGCAGGCAGGATTGGGAAAAGGAAATCTCTCAATGAATGATGATTTGACTTATTCAGAGGTGATACATATTGATGTGTTACAAAAAAAATATTTTTTTTGTAATTTGTATTTAGGATACCAACTTATTTACAGATGCGTACCCCAAAATGAAATCAGCGTGTAAATCAGCAGTGTAATAAAAGTATAGATTCAAAGTATCACAGGCAACTAGTTTAATGTAAATATGCACGTCATTCCATTTATGTATGTACATATAAATAGGTTGGTATAGTCAATATTCATGTTTTTAGCAATTAAGCATAATTCAAAGCTAATTAAAACAGTGACCATGTGTTTTCCAACAGGTCTTAAGTTCATGCTAAATTGTTATCATTTACACATATTTATATATGGCTGGCTCAATTTATTTTGAAGAATGTCTGAGTTGTTTATGTCCATCCAATGAAAGTCAGTCTTGTTAAAAAAATTCCTTTACTCCCCATACACTTTCATTATATGGACAAAAACAAAACAAACATTCTTCAGGATATCTTATTTTGCTTTTGACGATCAAAAATCAGGTTTAGAACTCCATGTAATTAAGCTTTTTTAACCTCCATTATCAGCTAAATCCAAGTATAACTTATATCAGTGCATTACTAGTATGATTATCAGGTTAATTTATATTCTTGTTTTAACACTTTATTTTGTGCATATGAGTTTATTTAACTGTTTTACAGAAAGCACTTTGTAAGACTATGTTAAAAGATGATATATATACAACTTTAGTACATATTGTTTATATTTTTTTATTCAGGTGGACAGGGAAGGCGGCAGCTAATTCGTGATCCTCCAGAGTCGGAACGGTACTGTGGCAGTACCATCAGATGTGCAACTGGAGGGGGGAAGACCATGATTTATATTGTCCCTTTACATGATGAATTTGATTCCATCTGATGCCCAGGAATTTTCTTTAATGCCAAAGAAGAATGCAAGAAATGCTATAAAATAATGCCATTACAGATTCTTGCTCTCCATGTCAGGGAATGGGATGCTCTGGAATGTGAAACACGTTCATACTCAGAAGCATAGGTACAATATATATATATATATATATATATATATATATATATATATATATATATATATATATATATATGCTCCTGGACTAAGAAACAATGTCTTAGGATTTGTGACTATTAGCTCACCATTATAGATCTCAACATTTGCAATATTTGCAGCAAGGTTCGTGCCTGTCACAGACACGCCAGGCTCCAACAACACCCAATCACAGCACACGCCATTACCCGAGTACTGATCACACTCACCTGCCACTCATTAGCTTGCCAATCTCCCAGCACTCAAAAGACACGCACACACATGCAGTCACTGTCCGGTCTCGTTTGCAACTAGTTCAAGCCTACCTGCTAACTTCAAGGACTAACCGTGTTATATACTTACATGTCTCCAGCGATCTCTAGTTACCTTCTGTCTCCATTGTGTGTGTGTGTGTGTCATCGTCCTCTCAGATCTTCACTCCTCCAAGACACCAAGAAAAGTATCAGCACCCATTTACTCACTCTTCAATTTACAGAACACCTGAGAAGAGATGATGCTGACCCTCAGAGGACCCCAGATGATGCTAACCCTGAATCAACAAACAGAACTAACAAATATTGCTACAAGTGTTACTGCATCATATAATAATTATTAATAATATTAATAATGTTCATCGTCTGGCTGACTACGTCTTGTATTAATTTTTCAAAAAATCCTGTCATACATGCACAAACTGACAGTCACCACTTATAAGCTATTACTCAATATTGTAGAAACATAATTTTCTGTAAAGTTGCTTTGTAACGATTTGTATTGTAAAAAGTGCTATACAAATAAACTTGAATTGACCTTGAAGCGTGTGATCAGCGCAGCCGCTCCGCCGACAAGAATGTCCAGCAAAACATCAGAACAGTCGAAAACCGGTGATATATCGGGAGATGTGTGTTGCCGAATGTCCAGCAATTCATCCCTGGTGAAACTGATTGCAGGAATATAACTAAAGACAGGACAAACTAACAAAAACACAAAAACAACTGCAGAGCATGTCACGGAGGCAGCCATCCTGTATCGGCGCCAACACGCAAAACTCAAAAGAAGATAATTTGATAATTTCATTTGGAACCAAGGTCCTAGAGTCTGGAGAAGCTCATAGCCCAAGTTGCTTGAAGTCCAGTGTTAAGTTTCCATAGTCTGTGATGATTTGGGGTACAGTTTCTTCTGCTGGTGTTGGTCCATTGTGTTTTTTGAAAACCAAACTCACTTCACCTGTTTACCAAGAAATGGAGCATTTCATGCTTCTTTCAGCTGACCAACTTTTTGAAGATGCTGATTTCATTTTCCAGCAGGATTTGGCATCTGCCCACACTTTCCAGAAGGCCAATGATTCACTAAAAGTTATTTTTCTTTTTTATATTAAGTATTCTAATTTGTTGAAATAGTGAATTGGTGGGTTTTTGTTAAACGTAAGCCAAAATCATCACAATTAAAATAACTAAAGACTTAAACTACTTCAGACTGTGTGCACTGAATTTATTTAATACACAAGTTTCACAATTTGAGTTGAATTACTGAAATAAATGAACTTACAGGTGCATCTGTTGTGGTAAATGTTGTGGTAAAGTTCAGCTACATGTCTATACTGACCATGTTTATACCATGCAATATAATAAGAGACAAACTGACCAACAGGAAGCTATGGATGCGATGAATGTGTATTTTTCAAGCATTTTATTGTGGCATTCAGTTTTTTTGCTGCACAGCAATGACAGTTGCTACAAAGTTACTTAAAAGTATTGTTAACCCAGAATTCTGTCATCAGTGACATTATTACATCAATTTGCCCTAATTAGCCTTTCGCCGGCCCCTCCCCCAAAACGGCCATTGTACAATCACACATCATAGCAACCGTTACTATGTTAGGCAGTTCCGACAAACTTTGACTCCATGCAAGATGGTGAAGCGGTGCGCCCACAGCGTTTGTAAATCGGACACTAGAATAGAGCTGTAATCGGGCCTTAAAAGTTAGGCCCGACAGGACCCGAGCCCGACAGATTTCGGCCCGAGCCAGACAAGTACATTTTGATTGACAGCTTTTTAAAAGCCCGAACCCGTTTACAGCCCGACATTATTCAAATGTACGCACGCTGACAGCTCTTTTGCCTTTTGTCAAGAATGAGTCATTTATACATGTTTTAACATCATTTATACATGACTAACGTAGTAGGCCACTTGGAAGTTTGAACAAAGAAATAAAATAAGTCCTCTGTAACATCTCAGAACTCTAAATAGCCCTAGGTATAGACTCATTTAGCCTATAAATAGGCCAATGCACCAATAAAAACGAGTCTTTCTTAAAAATTTTAATTAAGATAAATTCTAAATTAAGATGGGTATTTGGCAATAACGAAATTAATTAAGATAAAGACTCTGCCTTATTTGCTTCGCCACAGCAGCTGAAATTTAATAAAAGAATAATGCGAACATTAGCCTATATAGCCTATGTCTACATTATGCATTTAAGACTCAATTAGTATTTAGTTATCATTATTAAAACCTTTACTCACCAAGATAATAATAAAAATAGCTACTCGCAATAGACAATAATAGACCATAACATATGAAAGATAACTTTCCCGGCAGTGCAAGCGCATGACTAGTCCACAAGGCTGTGCTGGTTGCATTTGAGGTACAGGTCATGGGGTTTCTCAGATTTCGTTTTTTTTCCATCCACAGCATACTGTAACCCCTTTTGCCTCGATCTGGAGGATATCACGGAGGTATTACTCCAAAAAAGGTCACTGACACGCACGGGTATACCTCTTCCCGTCATGGCAATCTGTCGCGCTGGTCGTGTTTGACCATTTGTTTGTCGGAAGTAGCAACAGTAACTAAGGGGGGCGGGGCTCGGCGAAAGGGTAATTGTTTGTAAACCCCTGACTTTTGTTTTTTTCCGCAGAACTCAAAAGAAGATAATTTGAAGAATGCTGGTAATCAAAACCAACGGGTTTGTTATGTGTTGTCAACATAAAGGGAGTAATTGATTTAAATTTTTGGGTAAACTATCTCTTTAATTAGGATGATACACACTTAACATTTTTATCACAGATTTAAATTTCAGCACTGGACACAACCACTTAATGTGCTAGAATTAAATGGGTAAATAACAATCAGTAAACAGTCTTTCAAACAACGTGGCGTTGCCATTGTCACCCTCTTCTTGTGTGGTTTTTGCCATCTTCTGATTGGTCAACTTTAGATGGATCGTCTCTCGTTCAAATTGTCTCGTACAACCACACATACGCTACGAATTTAAACCGACAACGTCCACATTGTTTTGACATATTGAAAATTATCGGGAGGGCGGGAGGTGCTCGTAGCGTAATTCTTCTCACACGGTATGAGTCACGACCATGCAAGCATCTGTGATTTTCTCCCGAGAGAAAAAAATCGTCTGCGAGCTCGTAAGACAGTAAGTATCGCAACGTGTACGCCCGCCTTAAGAAGCAGTTAATTTAACAGTAACTTGCTGGTAACCACGCTGCCAGTTCTTTACTGTTTTTATTTAAGATTTATAACAAATGTACCTTTCTTAAAATTTGTGATAAATAAGCTCCTTTACGTAGATATCGGGTGAGTGGAAAAAATAATCCTTGGTTCAGTGAATCTGTTTCTAATCTTATTAAACAAAGAAATTTAGCCTGGTCCAAAGCAAAGAAAACAAATAGTGATGAGGAATGGTCCAATTATAGATTTCTACTAAATAAGAGCACAAAATTGATAAAAAGTTCTAAGAGTCAATATTATCTTAATCTAATTAATAATAACATGAACGATCCTTCTAAATTGTGGAAATTAACAAAATCTCTTGTAGGGACAAATAAATCTACTGACTTTCCAAAAGTTTTAAAAGTGGACTGGAGATTAATTACAGACAAGGCTGATATTGTTAATATTTTTAATAATCAATTTGTTTCAGCTAGTTAGATAACAGGTACCAATAATTCGTTGATCACTGATGAACAGGAAATTGATGAGACAACAAATTATAATGAATCAGATTTATTTTCTTTTACCCCTATATTGTCCCCCGAAGTTTATAAGTTACTTTCAAATTTAGACTGTAAGAAATCAGGTGGATTTGATAAAATTGAACCAGTTTTTTTAAAAAGTGTCTGCAGATATTATTGCTGAACCTATTGCAACAATTTTTAATTTGAGTTACTAATGTAATTCCAACATCTTGGAAATCAGCTATGGTTATGCCATTATTAAAAGGAGGAGATCCCTCTGATTTGAATAATTATTGCCCTATTTCTAAATTACCGGTTTTAGCAAATGTTTTTGAATCTATAGTAAATGATCAAATGAAAGAATACCTTGCTAGTCAAAACATTTTAAAAACATTTCAGTCAGGATTTAGAGCGGGCCATAGTACGATAACAGCTGTTTCACTTGTTACTAATGATTTAATCACCGCTCTCTATGAGAGACAGCATTGTGCGGCCTTGTTTGTTGATTTGACAAAAGCGTTTGACTTAGTGGATCATGGCTTACTGTTGCAGAGGCTTAAAAAAGTATAGGCCTCTGTAACTCGGTCTTCTGCCTTCAGCTTAAGTTTGCTTTTGCAGCGAGCTAAACAAAGGCTTAGTAAAAGTCGTAGACAGTTTTCTGGGTCAAACTTTGTTTACTGAAGCCCAATTTGTGAAACTGTAACACAAATGAACAATAATATGAAAACATATCTCTTACCATGGTACATTCAGTTCACATAGATCAAACATGAATCACCTTTATATAACTTAGAAGATAGCTATGATGTAAATCAAGAACAATCAAGCATCTCAATATATACCCCTATTTACAGTTAACCTGTCAGATGTAAATAGTTCTCAAACATGAGTACAACCTATCAAAATACATGTAACAATATTTTACTGCTTAGATTAACATTTTAAACTTACAGATTGTGCTGTTTCAGGAGCAAAACAAGAAGGAAGGACGTGGATGCACCTTCACACTCTGCTGCCATGAGCTCGAACATCCTAAAATGGCTGCTGTATTTTTATAGAAGACGTGCTACTTGAAATGTCCACAAGGTGTCAGTATTGACAAAATAAACTATAATATGACTAAGGCCAGGATACTCCCCGCCTGACATCAACAGATGTCACATCAGACTTGAACAGTACCAAAGGTGTCAACATCCAAATTGTTAACTACGTTAATTAGTGTCCTTTGAAACCAGAAGAACCACTTCATTGACTGGTCTCAGAAAGAATCTTGGTTCACCTTTCTTTATGATTTTTACTTCAATCTTTCTGACTTTGCCATCCTCACTTGGGTAAATTTTAGTTATAATCCCAACTGGCCAGTCATTTCTTTTCTCCTGAGCATCTTTCAGAAGCACAACATCTCCTTTCTGTAAGTTTGGTTTAGCTGTGCGCCACTTGCGACGTTTCTGAAGTCCACTTAAATATTCATTCTTCCATCTTCCCCAGAAGACATTAGCTAAATATTGAACTCGCCGCCACTGAGCTTTGCACAGATCGTAGCTTTCAAATTGGCCAGGTGGTACAGGTGGGGCTCCAACTTTCTGCGTAAGGAGCATTGCTGGTGTGAGTATCATTGGTTGTTCTGGATCAGTAGAGACTGTAGTTAAGGGACGAGCATTCACAATTGCACTCACTTCTGCCATGAACGTTATTAAAACTTCATGTGTCAGTCTTTCAGAGCTGTGTTGAAGAAGCATAGCATCGAGAATACGTCGGGAAACTCCAATCATGCGCTCCCAGGACCCTGCCATATGTGAAGCATGAGGAGAATTGAACTGCCAGCAGCATTGGTTATCAGATAGATAAGCTTGGATGTTTGTGTTGTGGCAACCTTTCTTGTCAATTTGTAGCTCTTTGCAGGCTCTCACAAAGTTGGTTCCACAATCAGACCTCAAGACCTTAGCGGGCCCTCTGATTGCAAAGAACCGCCGCAGGGAATTGATAAAACATGAGGCACTCATAGACTCAATCACTTCTAGGTGAATCGCCCGTGTAGTCATGCAAGTAAATATGACCGCCCATCTTTTAGCTTCTGCTGGGCATCCTCGTGTTTTCCTGACCACAACTGGCCATGGACCAAAGACATCCAATCCAACGAATGTGAATGGCGGGTCTACGTGTAATCTGTCAGCTGGTAACTCAGCCATTATCTGCTCCTCTTGTTTGCCTCTCAATTTGCGACAGGTGACACAGTTGTAAATGGAGCTGCTGACTGATCTCTTACCTCCAACAATCCAGTAACCACCTGCCCTTATGGCACCTTCCGTGAGGTGTCGGCCTTGGTGATATACCTTCTCATGAAAGTGTCGAATCAAAAGCTGAGTAACATGATGTTTACCAGGTATGAGAGCTGGATGAAGTTCTACAGATGGCAATTGAGCTCTCCCCAGCCGACCTCCTACTCTGAGAAACCCTTCTGAGTCAATAAATGGACAGAGTTTGCTGAGAGGACTTGACTTTTTTACAGACTGTCCTTGTTCTAGGCATTTAAAGTCATCTCTGTATACTTCTCTCTGAACCGTTTGAATGATAGTAGCTGTAGCCTGCTTCAGCTGCTCTTCATCTTTAAACTTGTTACAAATGTGCCATCCGCGACAGACATCTCCTGACCCAGGTTTGACACACTTGGCTATGTGTTGCAATCGTGCTATGGCCTTTAACAGGGAGCTCCATCTAGAGAATCGTTGGAACCTTTCACTCCCAAGGTTTTTCTGTGACACACTAGTCACGCAGGTAATACACTCAGGACGAAGCTCTGCATCTGTTTCAGGATTGATGAGGGTGTAGGACCTTTTATCAAGTTCGTCTTGTCTTGTGTGTAGGAGGAATGGAGGACCTTTAAGCCAATATGATGAAGTCAGTTGCTCTGAGGGGAGCCCTCTGCTTGCAGGATCAGCTGGATTAAGATGAGTGGGCACAAAGTTCCACTGATGCGGTCCCGTAGAGTGTCTAATGCGCTGTACTCGATTATGAACGTAGACGTGAAAACGCCTCGTCTCATTGTAGATGTATCCTAGCACTACTTTAGAGTCAGTGTAGAATCTTACATCATCCAGTGTTGTATCCAGCTGTTCTTGAAGCATTTCAGCTACTTCCACTGCTAGTACAGCCGCACATAACTCAAGTCGAGGGACAGTGACATCCGGCTTAGGAGCAAGTTTTGCTCTGCCGAAGAGGAACCCAACTTCACTCAGACCATCTGGGTTAGTAACTTTCAGGTAAGCTACTGTTCCTACAGCTTTAGTGGAAGCATCACAAAACACAATGATCTCTTTCTTGTGTGCACTAGACAATGAGATGGAGGTATACATTCTTGAGATTTTTAATCCTTGCAGATGTTTAAGAGAATCTTTCCATTTTTGCCATTTCTCTTGTTTCTCATTGGGCAGAATAACATCCCAATCATCTGCATCTCCAGAGATGTCTCTCAGGATGGACCGACCCTCAATGCTTACAGGTACTACAAATCCTAGAGGATCGTACAAGCTGTTGATGGTAGAAAGCACTCCTCGCTTAGTGTAAGGTTTGTCACTGATGGATACTTGAAAAACAAACGCATCTGTTGCCAAGTCCCAACACAATCCTAAGCTTCGTTGTATGGATAGTGAGTTTACACCAAGATCAAGGCCCTGCAGCGTAGTTGCTAGATCGTCATTCGGGAAAGCTCTCATGACAACGGGGCTATTGGACGAGATTTTGTGTAGGCGGAGGTTGGATTGTGCTAGCATCTGTTGAGCTCTGCGCAATACATCAACAGCTTCAGCTTCAGAACTGAATGATTTTAGCCCATCGTCCACATAGAAATGGCGTTCGATGAAGAGCCTTGCATCACTTCCATACTCTGACTCTCCCTCTACAGCTGTTCTTTTGAGCCCGTATACAGCTACTGATGGGGAGGGGCAATTACCAAAAACATGGACCCTCATGCGGTACTCTAAGATATCTCCATCAAGGTTGTGATCCTTAAACCACAAGAAGCGCAGGTAATCTCGATGGTCCTCTTTGACCAGAAAGCTGTGAAACATTTGCTCAATGTCTGCCATCACAGCATATGAGTCAGATCTGAAGCGGACAATCACACCTATCAGGCTGTTGTTCAGGTCTGGGCCTTTAAGGAGAATTTGATTCAAAGAGACATTGTTGTATTGAGCACTTGAATCAAACACTATCCTGATCTTTCCTGGCTTTTGTGGGTGATAAATGCCAAAACTTGGGAGGTACCAACACTCCTTGTTGTCTTCCAAAGGGGGAGCAATCTCCGCATGTTTTTTTTTTAACATTGTCTCCAAGAAATCCACATAATGGTCTTTCATGTCTGTCTTCTTTTTCAGAGAACGACGAAGTGATAATAGACGACTGACAGCCTGGTCTCTATTATTGGGTAAACGCTCTCTGGGACAGCGGAACGGGAGTGGAGCCACCCAACTATTAAATTTGTCTTTGGTGAATTCGTTGTCCATAATATCCAGGAAAACCTCATCTTCTCCAGATAGTGCAAGCATGTTATCTTCTTTGGTTTGTTTGAAGATATGCTTGCCAATGTCGTGAGATCGTTTCGTGCTCGATATGAGCCTGTGCTCTTCATTAGTGAACTTTTCTTTTGAACGAATGCTGTTTCTGCAAGGTGTGAGAAAGCTGGGTCTGCCGTTCTCAAGCACACTAGTTTTGAAAGTGTTTACCGTGGGTTTGTGAGCTCCACCGAGGCACATATCTCCTACAATCACCCATCCCAGATCGAGGAGTTGGGCATATGGAGCATTGTGAGGCCCGTTGCGCTGTCTGCGGACCTTGTGCGCACGGATAAGATCTCTCCCTATGAGAATGAGAATGTCAGCTACGGGATCCAGTGGAGGTATCTGAGAGGCAATGGCACGAAGATGAGGGTGGTAAGAAGCGGCTTCAGGAGTTGGAATCTCCAGTCTGTTATCGGGGATTGAATTACACTCTATGAGTGTTGGAAGCATCATTGATATTTTCCCATCCAAGGATTCAACCACAAAATCCTTTGCTCTCCTTCCACTAGTATCAACTGTGCCTGAGCATGTTCTCATTGTGTAAGGGAAAACTTCTCCTTGAACATTGAACGTTTGAAAGAAGGCTGACCTCGCTAAAGATAGGTTACTTTGATCGTCCAACATGATGTACACACGCTTCTTTTCCTCAGAACAACCATCAGGGTAAACGTTGACTAGGCAAATTTTTGAACATGACTTTCCTTGTAAACCTGTTCCACATATTTCTGTACAGACGGACGTGGTCACTGTGGAGGTTGGTTCTTCTTGCTCCCCGCCTTGAGCCTCTGTTAGTATGGTGGGTCTCTTTTCAAGCCATGGAGCTGGACCATCATGAAGAGCAGAAACATGGTCATGACTATTGCATTCTGAACAATGGATAGTCATTTTGCAGTCTTTGGCCCTGTGGTCTGAAGAAGCACAGCACTTGTAGCAGATAAAGTTCTCTTTAAGAAACCTCTTCCTTTCAGCTAAAGACTTCATTCTGAAACCTCTACATTTCGCTAGTGAATGGTTCTTTTTATGGAGGGGGCATTGACTTGTCAGGTCAACTGAACTGGTGTTGTAACTTACAGATAAGTTTGATTCCACCTCTGTTTTGCTAGCAGAGATAGAAGGTCTGAATCTTGACTGCTTCATTTGGAATGTTTCAGCTTTAAGAGGCAATGCATTAGAAGATTGAAAAGAGAAGCTGGGATCTGTTCTCATTTCAGCATTTTCATTGACAAACTCAACAAAGTATGAGAAAGGTGGATAATGAAGTAGGTATTCTTTCTTGTATTTTGTTCCCTTAACAATCCATGATTCCTGAAGATTCTGAGGCAGTTTTTCGACAATAGAGTTTATTCCCTTTGATGTGTCAAGGAATCCAAGACCAGGTAGATTGCCTTCTTCTTTCATCGCTTGAACCTCCAGGAGCAGATCTGCGAGTGCTTGCAACTGATTGAAGTCTTTGTGAGAAATCTTAGCGAAATTCTCTAAGCGTTTGAATAAAGATGCTTCAATTACCTCTGGGGAACCATATTTTTTGTCCAAACGTTGCCATAAATGTGTGAGACCAGCTTCAGGATCATGTGCATGGGCTGCTCTTATTCTCATAGCATGTCGGAGGGACTCCCCGCCGAGCCACTTGGTAAGCAAATCAATCTCTTCGTTGCTTTTTAGATTTAGACCATCAATGGCATTCCTAAATGCTATTTTCCAGGGTATGTAATTCTCTGGCTTGTTGTCAAATACTTTGAAACTGGAAGTGAGAAGATCACGGCGTGCAAGAAACACTGCAAGATCAGACACCTCTCTGGATTGAGGTACTGGTTCACTTGGTGAGCAGGGATTTCTCACATGAGTGGGAAAGCTATTTGACTGCCTTGTTCGCTGATACCCCGTTTGGTCATGTCTGCTTATTACATTTACAGCGTTAGGAGTAGACTGGTTGATTCCAGGAGTGTCATCTTCTTTCTTTATACTCTGGTTCTGAGAAAAGTGTGTCCGAATGTATTCTTCTGTACGTTCAGCGGCCAAAGAACTACTCCTTTCAGTTTCGTCATTTGAATGGCTTGCAGCAGATTCCAATACCTTTGCTGCTGCAAGAGCTGCTTCAGCTTCACCCTCCTCTTTCAGAGCAATTAGCGTTGCTTCAATCCTAGCCTTTTCAACCTCCATATCTATCTGGCGCTTTGCAAACTCAGCTCTTGTGCGTGCGGCCTCTGCCTTTGCGCGTGCTTCAGCTGCAGCTTGGCTTGCATTAGATCTATGAGAGCGGCGTGAGGATGAAGCGTTGCTGGCTGAAGATTTAGCCTCTGACCTGGTTTCCAGCTTGGAAGCTTGGCTGTGTTTTGACGAGTGCGACATTCTGGTTCTTTTCGTCGATAGAGCGCATGTAGTCCAGTGTTAAACTCTCAATGTGAAGTCAATCTTTTCACTCTTCTGCCTTCAGCTTAAGTTTGCTTTTGCAGCGAGCTAAACAAAGGCTTAGTAAAAGTCGTAGACAGTTTTCTGGGTCAAACTTTGTTTACTGAAGCCCAATTTGTGAAACTGTAACACAAATGAACAATAATATGAAAACATATCTCTTACCATGGTACATTCAGTTCACATAGATCAAACATGAATCACCTTTATATAACTTAGAAGATAGCTATGATGTAAATCAAGAACAATCAAGCATCTCAATATATACCCCTATTTACAGTTAACCTGTCAGATGTAAATAGTTCTCAAACATGAGTACAACCTATCAAAATACATGTAACAATATTTTACTGCTTAGATTAACATTTTAAACTTACAGATTGTGCTGTTTCAGGAGCAAAACAAGAAGGAAGGACGTGGATGCACCTTCACACTCTGCTGCCATGAGCTCGAACATCCTAAAATGGCTGCTGTATTTTTATAGAAGACGTGCTACTTGAAATGTCCACAAGGTGTCAGTATTGACAAAATAAACTATAATATGACTAAGGCCAGGATACTCGGCCTTGAGTTGGTTTCAAAATAATTTATTTGATTGAACGCAATGTGTTGCTATTGATAATTATGTTTCATCCATGTTAACAGTTGAGAAGGGTGTCCCGCTAGGTTCTTTACTGGCACCACTTCTTTTTTTCTATTTTTATAAAGGAATTAGGGCAGGGAATAAAATCCGCAAAGTTAAATTTTTATGCTGACGATACAATAATTTATTCAGCTGCAGCCTCTCTTTCACAAGCTATTGAAATTTTACAGGATTCTTTTAATACTTTTCAGCATAACTTACTCCAATTAAAATTGTAAAAATTAAATTTTAAATGCGAATAAAACTAAGTACATTGTTTTTTCACGTAGTCGTTCCATGATCACTGCTCCGTCTATTCTTACTGTTGATGACGTGCATATAGACAGAGTAACAACCTACAAATATCTGGGAATATGGATAGACGAGAAGTTGGCATTTGATGTTCTTATTGATTACTTAGTAAAAAGATTAAAACCAAGATTGGGCTTTCTCTTTCGGCAAAAAAAAAAATGTTTTTCCTTTGGAGCTAGAAAGAAAATTATTCACAGTACTTTTTTACCCCTTTTTAGATTATGGTGATATTATTTATATGCAAGCTTCTATATATTTATTAAAAAGATTAGATTGCATTTATCATGCTGCATTGTGTTTTATAACAAATGCTTGTTCACGTACACATCATTGTTTGTTATATAACCATGTAGGCTGGACCCCCTTACATCAGAGAACAAAATCACATATATTAGTATTTACAGTAAAGGCATTGTTGGGTATGCTGCCAAATTACATTACTAGGCTTTTATGCCTGTATAAAAAGAACTATAGCACTAGATCATCGATTGGCATTAAATTAGAAGTACCTAGGATACACTCAGAACATGGAAAATCAGCTTTCTCCTACTCTGTTCCTTGGCTGTGGAATGAATTTCAAATTATTGCTCAACTAGAAAGAATTCCTTCTTTGAATGTGTTTAAAAATATAGTGCGATGTAAAATGAATGAAGTGTGTGGCTGTTTTAATTAATTTGGTGACATTTGATTAATGTTTTTGTATTTACCATGTCTGTTTAGAATCTGTTTCATGTGTTTTGTAATTATATGAAACTTTAATACGGCCATCTTGGCCAGGACTCCCTGGAAGAAGAGATTTCTTTTAATCTCAGTGGGACCTTCCTGGAGAAATAAAGGTTAAATAAAAAAAAAAACTTTTTTTTAAAAAAATGGTGGTAATCAAATAACGGAATAAAACCTTAACAATTTACCTTTTAAAATTTAATCAAATTAAAATTTCTTTTTGATTTTTTGACAAAGTGCTGCACAACAGAGGTTTACTGTTAAAACAATTAGGAAATTATTCCAAATAAAGATACTAAGTTCACAAAGTTATAGGGGACCATTTTATTCTTTTGCCTAAAAGTACCACAACGGCGATAGCCATTCGCCCCTTAAAAGGTACAGTTTACTGTAGGGCTGTCAAAATGTCTAAAAGCTAAATTTGAATTTTGCTGGTAAATATGATCAATATTCAAATTATATTCGAATTGAAAAGATGTAATTTCAGTTAGGGGGAAAAGCTTTTGGCTTCCCTCCTGATGCCACAAGAGGGCATCAGGCAAAATATTAATAAAATAAATGTTTAATTTAAAAGCACGAGATGCAGTGGGATGGAAAAAAACAAAGTCTGATCTAAAAGATGTGCAAAATTTGCGTTCTGTGTGAATGGCTTGGTTTATGTTTTGATGTAAACAACATCTCTGCACTGATATACTCATTTTCAACTAACAACGCAGCATCACCGCTGTGCCAATTGAGCCCTCTGGACCACCTATGATGAAATGAGGGAGATACTTATTTCTGGGAAAGATGAAATGGGGGGGTGGTAATGTTAAATGGGCATTTCCTGACAAGGCCATGGTAAAGGGGCGGTCCCACTGCACTTTTCGATCCATTGACTTTCGTTCATACGCATGCGAATGCGTCAGACCAGAAACTCAAGTTCATGCAAAAAAAATTTGCATTTCGCTGGTATTCACATCACGTGAAGACGTGGAACCAGTAGAAGATCGATATTGTCACTGAGTGACCTCTCTGTATAGAAATTCCAAAATGAAGGAAGCGCTAATTTTAGCTGTAGCGCAGCATACTGTTTTATATAATACATCTTTAAAAGATTATAAAAATAAAATAAAAAAAGAAGCTGGATGGTTCGCAGTGTCAATGGAAACAAGAACAGATGGTAGATTTGAATGAGGACACGTTTTATATTTTTTTATTGCTTAGTGTAAATATATTTATATATAGAGAGAGAGAGAGAGACAGACAGACAGAGAATACAATATAATAAGACTCTTTTGACGGCATCACAAAAGACACAGTACAAGCACATATTAATTCATGTTGTGATAACTGAGGGGAAACCGTTACATCTTGCCCCCCCCCCCCATATTTGCAGCAGCGTCAGAAATAATTTTGCACGTTCAAAGTCTAGTGTGACCGCCCCTTTACAAGGACCCCCCACTCTGCAGATGTTACACTCCCAACTCTTTTCTCTCCTTTAGTTGCAACAATGCTTCCAGGATTCTGGACTGTTGTTAGGCCTGTTCCAGATGTCTTTTGCTGTGAACCCATGCCTCAACAGGACTGTGGCCAGCTTATCAAAGAATGTTGCAACATTTGTAGGATTAAAACTGTATTCTAGTGCAGGTGCATTTGATACATCCTGTCTCAACTGTACCTCGCTGACCACCTCAAACATTTCTCTAGATTTTATGATGAACCCTGCATGGCACAGATTAAGGTTTACCAAAATGTAAGTTACCTTTAACAGTCATGTAAGGATGACAAGCTATTCAATGTGGAAGGGATGTGGTGAAGTGAAAAACTTACCTTGGAAAAAAACTTTCACCGATATCTTCTGACTGGAGAAGCGCATGTGCTTCAAATTTACCATGATTAAAGAGGGAGCTAATACGCATGTATGAAGAAAAAAATCACAGATCAGACAAGTTGTGAACGCAATTTAAGGTGTTTCAAATGTTTCAAATGTGTTTCAAAAGTGTTTCAAATGTACCCCACACACAAAGTATTTTTTTCTATAAACCATAGTCATATTAGTCGTTGCGCACATAGTTTCTTGAAGAATGATCATATGACTTTTTACATACACCATGTGACCTGTAAATGCAAACAAATTGTTTCCATTGCAGTTTTGCAAATTATTCCTTTTTCGCATTGCCTGAAAACCATAGTGGAGCTGCTAAGTGATATAATCGTTCAGTTTATGATACAAGCGTGAAAATTGGCATGAGCAGTCTCCATGGGTCACTTGACAAGAAAATTGTCCGAGCCACTTGAAATTTCAAGTTGGCGGCCATTTTTCAAGATGGCCGACACCTTAGTGGAGCAGTTAAGTGATATAGTGGTTTATTTGGTGATACAAGCAAGAAAATTGTCATGAGCAGTCTCTGATGGTCACTAGACAATAGGCCTTACACAGCTACTTGAAATTTCAAGATGGCAGCAATTTTTCTGGATTACTACCACCCGCCATGTGGATCTTTAAATGATACATTTTCTCATAGAAATGTATTGGGTTCCTCAAAAAACTTTGTCAAGAGAGGTAGTTTGACTGTGTTTTGTCTGACTCCTCACCCATGACCTGTCCAGTTTGGTAAAGCCTGTCAGAAGTTGCCTCCCACCGGCATAGTTCTCAGGGTTCACTGAGGTACACAAGCTCCCACGACAAGGTAACAGTCACAAGGGAGTTTTTTTTTTTAACTAACAGTTATTAAACATGTCAAATTAATACTGAGAGGTGGGGGAACAAAAACAAGATTAATAAATTAGCACAGTTGTGGTGCTGAATGGACAGTGCACCAAACAAAAAAGTGAGTGTCCATAAGAACAGATCTAGAGGCAACAGCTACTCTGGCTGACACAGCCATGGAACCATGACAATCAGAAAGTATCTCAAACAATACTAATGAACTAAACTGAAAATGTCACAGTGATAGTCTGGTGACAAAATAAAACATGATGCGCCGATGTGGCGAGGGGAAGCCGAGCCATAGGCCTACACCGGAAAACATAGAGGACTAACACTGGGAAAAGAAACATGCAAATAGGTTATAGCAGGGGCAACTACATAGGCATGTGCAACTGAGTCCATATCTGAAGCACTTACATCTTCCAGTACATGCCTTGTTGCACCCGCATTTGGTCAACTCCCAACAACAGGTAGAAGTGGAGTCCAGAAGACTTTCCACTCTTCGTCCTTTTTAACCCATCCCCAGTCGGAAGGGCTTGGCATTTGTGGATGTCGCTTCAATGCCTGTCCCCACATGTATCCAGCCTCATAAGAAGCACATTTGGCATGCTCTTTGAGTGCTGCTTGAGTTGGTGGGATCAAGTCATATTGTCTTAGCTTTCTTGCAAAGAGATCAAGCCTGGCCTCATTCACAGTGGTGACATCGCTGGACCTGTCATACATTAGCACAACAAATCTCTCCAAAGAGAATGATATTTTGCTCTGTTTCTGTTTTCTATGTCATCACCTTCATCTAGTCGGGTTTGACTAAGTAAGATTGGCAGAGCATTGATCTTATGAAATAATGGAACATTTCTTTCAATGGTATCATAACCAGTACGATCGTGCTCTCTGTTGAATAAACTCGGATGAATGAGTTTTTCCTTGGTGTCCTTGCTATCTAACTGTTTTGGGGTAGATTAGACAGCATTTGGGATGCTAACTTTACAATTAGCTGACATTGAACCCCACTCTGAGTTTAACAGCAGTGATATATCACCAGTGTGCCCTGGTAGTGCAGATATTCACTCTTGTCTAATCTATCTATAATCAACAAAACAATACAACTGTATTTTGATGAGTTAAAAGTTGTTCTTTAGTATAATATAAAATATAAAATAAAATGACACCAAATCATCCTTAATGAAAAAAAAAACAATACATTTCCATTGGAAAATTGATCTTTTGAGGATCCAGGGGTCGGCCATCTTGAAAATAGAAATTTCAAGTGGTTGAGAGTGTTTTCTTGTCAAGCAATCCTTAGAGACTGCTCATACCAATTTGCATGCTTAAGTCACTAACTAAACTATTTTATTGCTTAACTGCTCTATTTAGGTGTTGGTAATCTTGAAAAATGGCCGCCATCTTGAAATTTCAAGTGGCTCGGACAATTTTCTTGTCAAGTGACCCATCGAGACTGCTCATGCCAATTTTCATGCTTGTTTCATAAACTGAACGATTCTGCCAAACATAAGCACTTAGCCGCTCCACTACCACCTTAACCAGCGTAAAAACTTTTTAATATATGAGCATTTTTGCAAAATGGACACATTTCCATTTCATTTGCGAAATTTGAAGGGTAATGGAAACGCACCTACTGATAAGTCTGCCTGATGCACACGTAAAATTTGAAGGCAATGTTTTTGCATTCAAATGTGGATTTTTAGACTAAATTCAATGAATATTCAAAATTCTCATTTCTATTTGATTGCCCTAGTTTATTGCTTTTTTTTCTAAGTGTGTGTCATTATTAAGATAACTTTGTTTTGTTCTTGAAATAAGCTTAATATACAAATTAATTTATAAATAAAAAACTACCTAGAAAAATGCAAGACAAATATAAACTAATCTTCAAAATACAGTATGTACAGTTTTAAATTGCATATGGTTGTCAATACAAAATAGGCTAAGTGGGTAGATCTCATTTATTGTCATTTATACTCATTACTGTACTTTAATAATTAGGTGGGAATGATATTCTGATTTAAGTCAAAAATATTTTGTCTAATTCACATAAAATATGTAAGTAAAGCTAATGCTAACAAAGAGAACTCATTACACTGTAGAAAAATAGTCATTTTATCAATACAATATAAATAGCACTATTATATTTTATTATACATATAATTGCAATATAATATATATTATACTGTTTAGACTTGTTGGTCTAGAGACTTTTGTTCTTTTGTAATGTGTGGACTCAGAGGTTTATGAATCCAAAATATTTAAGATAATATTGTACTGGTTGGGTAAGTGGCCTATTGTAATAAAATGACTCTACCCTCAGTACCTGATCTAATGTCAGCACCTAAACTAATGTAGATCTGGTGGCCAGTAATATACTGTAAAATCTTTACTGGTCTTCACTGGGAAGTTTCTGTCAAGTTCCTCTAAGTTACTATTTGAATTCAGATATGCCTGGATTATTTCATCTGTGGCAAAAGGCCCCCAAGAACCCATTCCGAATCTTCAGTATTAGGCCTATTTGTCTCTAGACCGCTATATTCTCTTTCATTTGGTTTTTCTCCAAAGTGCACAAAATCTGGGATTTTTGAGAAAAACCAAATACTAGAATCTTGACAAATTTGTCTTAGCAAAATGTCACCTCCATAGTAGGTGTAATATTCAGTGCGACAGGTGAAAGGTGAAAGTCCGGTCTTCAGTAAAGTGCTGTCTGCTAGCTATTCTCTACAGATGAATGATCTGGGGTTTTTTTTACTGAAGAGTTGGTTAGTATCTGCCTTCCCTCAAGCTGTTACACAACCTGCCTCCTGATCCTCTGTCTTCCCTCAGTCCTGCTTAAACCACTGATGTTCTAAAATCTGCTCTAACGTTGGTCTCTTGGTTTGATGCCTGACCAGACACTGCTCTATCAGATCTTGAAACTCTGTACTAGTTTTCAAAGAGGAAAAACTGGTTAGTCATGTATGCTCTTTATGACAGCATTGCACATGCATGTTGTGATGTATGAAAAGCTTCTGAAAAACATACGTACTGTATTAAATTTTTAAACGGACAATCTCCTGTGTGTCACACTTACTGTACTTTAAATATCAAAAATTATGTATTCTGTCTATCAGTTTTCCCTTTTATTTTTAGTAGCTGGGAAGTTGAACACTCTGATATTGTGCCAAAAATGTATGTTTGTATTATTGTTGAGTGCTGTTGTCTCACCACTGGAGAAATTTGGTATCAAAGGATGACGTGCTTTGGAGAGAAAAACACTTATGGGCTGGTCTCCGCTTACTATCTCCAAAAGTACCATAGCCAAAGACCAGACTGTTGATCCAACCACCTGTTGATGATCTGTATAGGAAGCAAGAGATTAATTGCTCACAGAAGTCTTTAGAAAATGAAATAACAGAGCTCTGTTAGTCTATTTTGAGATAATAAGCTTTGAATCATGTACATTATTTGAAATATTATGGAATTACATCAACTTACCTTCAGAGCAAGACATGTTAATACGTTTGCTACAGCTGAAGTCTATCAGTTTGAGCTGCAGTGTCTCTGTGTTGACCAGCATGTTGTCCGTCTTGATGTCATTGTGTAAGATGCCCCGTTCAATGCAGTGTTTGGCTGCAAGCACCGCTTGCCGCATTAAACCACGTGCCACAGATTCATCCAGACAACTTCCATGCCACATGGTAAATTCCAGCAAGGTCTGACATGGATGTGGATATTCCATAACTATGACGAACTGATGTGTCTGATCAAACCACTCGATCATTTGTACAACGTAGGGGCTTTTCGGAGGTGAGCACACCATCACATTCATAACCACTTCTGACAGCAGTGGTTCTGTAGATCCAGGCTGGAAAAACATATTTTGACAAAAGGTTAGCTTGACCTTTCACTTCTGTGTGTAATATTGACATTGAGATCCAGCAGAGTCTAAAAGTCTGAAAATGCTTCTTCTTGTCACTATTTTCCATTACAAACTACACTATAGTCAACAGTTTTTCTAAATTTGTATATATATATATTTTTTTCAATCTGTTCACAGAGTTTTGAACCCAAATGTGCAATAAATGTAAGTATACAGTACTTATTAATATATTGTCTTGCCAACTTACCACATTAATAAAGCTGTTCCAGGGCTTCTTACGTATACATTTGATAGCAACCTGCAAAGAGACAAAATCGTTTTAAACATGTTTGATCAAAATAATCTGCAATTATCTTCATGTTAATTTTTCGTAAAAAAAAATAAAATAAATAAAAAGTATGGAATATAAAATGAGTACAAAACAAAGACGAAAGGAAAAAGACAAAGACAAAACTAAAATACACAAAATGTTTAAAAAAATAAATAAAGCAGGAGTAGTTTACCTTCTGGCCACTAAATCTGTGATTCCCCTTATACACAGAACCAAAGGCTCCCTGTCCCAACTTCACTCCCATATAATAACGGGAGGAAAATGAGGCTGAAAAAAGAAAACATGCAGAAAGAAAAGATGAGCACTACTTTCTTTTGATTATCTTACATGAACTCCAAAAAGCAGACAGAGAAGTTATTCAGATGATGTTGCTTTTATAAACTGTATTCCATGCATTAGCTAAGAGCAGACTATAAAGGCAATCAGGGAACCAGGAAAATAATGACATACAAGGAAGTATGTGGTTCAAAATGAACTCTGTCCACTAGAATACCACAGGATTAAATTTGAATACCAAACAAGGAATTAAGATACATGTCAGGAGCATAAATAATTTATATGTTCAGTAGGAACAAATATGAAAAAGTAATGGAACAAAAAAAAATGTAAAAAAATAAAACAAATAAAACTACAGCTATTATGGAAGTAATGACAGTAGACTCACCTGCAGTTGGCCAAAAACCAGGTAGGATTAGAATTGTCCAGATCAGTGTCAGGTGTCCGTCTGCAGCTGGATGAACCAGAGGCAGATGACGGCTCGGGATCAATCAGATCCACAGCAGCTGTCAGAACGAGACTGGAACCTGGAATGGGTTTTAGCTCAGGTACATCCAGACCCATGTCAGACCCATTGACTGGCATTATCTCCTGACGGGATGGTCCTGGGACAGACGTCAACTCAACTACAAGACCAGCTGGGCCTGGGTCAAGTGTTAAGTGTGAATCAAGGCTGAATGGATCTGGCTTAGAATCAGGTGGATTTTGGTTAGCCATGACTGTCACCTCGAAACAAGATGGACCTGGATCATTCCTTAACAACCACAAGGGATCAGATAGACCTGGCTGGAGGTCCACTGGATCCCAGTGAGCTACTGGCTCAACTCGACATGAATCTGGGGCCAAGGAGGGAAACTTAACAGTCCTCCATGTTCGCTGGAAGAATGCTTGGATGTCTTTCTTCATCCTCATTTTTCTTTGTTTTTCTAAAAACAAAGAAAAAAAGAAAAAGAACAAGAAATTTCCACCAGAAACTGTACGTCCATTACTGAGGTTAGACATCATGAACAAAGAAGAACACTTGGTAAAGTTATACACTTAAGCTCAATCATTTTGCTAAAGATCCACATCAAATAAATTCTAAACTTGTATGGGATGTTTTAGCTCTGACATTGGTGGCATGTCATGCTATGTTTTTGTATTTTGTCCCGTTTTGTATTTTGTCCCATGTTTTGGAACATAAATACAAACTAGACACAAATGGAAAAATTAAAAATAAGTGCTGTCAAAAGATTAATCGCTATTAATATATATATTTTTACATAGTATATGTATGTGTTCTGTGTATATTAATTATGTATATATAAATACACACACATACAGTATGTATTTTGAGAATATGTCAATGTATATACATGTATATTCTTATTTTAAATAAATACATTTAATATATAAACAACCTTTTCTTGAATATATACACGCATGTGTTTGTATACATGATATACACAGTGTAAAATACATACATATATTATGTAAACAAAAACTTTTATTTTGTATGTGATTTTTTGCGATTAATCATTTGACAGCACTAATAAAAATACAAGTAGACAGTAGACTAATAATGACAGTAGACTTACCAACAGGTGGCTCATAACCAGACTGATGTGGGGCAGGCATTGGCTCATTATTCAGTTTGGATGGGCCTGGGACAGGTGATGGCTCCAGATAGGTTGGCTCAGCATTAAGTGTCAGCCACTCAAGGCTGAATAAATCTGGCTGGTGATCTGAATTATCCTGTTGAGCCATTGGGTCAATGGCAAATGGATCTGGAGCCACTTTGTTGCCCCTTTGGCAACAGAGAGCAGCACCCTTAACAGCCCTCCATGTCCGGCGGAAGAATGCACAGATGCCTTTCTTCTTCCTCTTTGTTGATTGTTGTTCTACAACAAAAAAAAAAGGAAGAAGAAATAGAAACGTAATTAAAAATTAGAAACCGTAAGTCAAATACGGAGTCTAGACAGACATCATGAAGAAGAACACTGGGTGAATACAGATGTTAGATGAGACAACTGGTAAAATGGACACGTACTGTGTGATTAATCATCTTGTGACTTTCTCATAATGAAAGAATATACATTAAGTTCAATCTAAATCACAAGGGATGATGCAAAGAAAAACTTGTGGTTTTTGATGCAATCTTGACACTAAATTTCACTTGTCCTTTAAAAGTAAAATACAAGATAAATTTACTGAATACTAATAAAACCACATCCTAAACTAGAATTAAACTAGAACTATATCCATCAATTCCCAATGCTACATGTTGAATATTATAAAAGGTATTATACATTAAGTTAGGAGCATATTATTAATTGTGCATAAGTGTAAAAGAGCAGACAAGTAGGTAAAATAAAAATCCCAAAAGGAGATAAAAATGACAGTAGACTTACCAACAGCTGCCTCAAAACCAGATGGACCTGGGACAGATGATGGCTTGGGCTCGGTTAGATCCATGTCCGGTTTCATCTCGATACTGGATAGACTTGGTACAGGTGTTACATCAAGACTAGATAGTCCTGGGACATTCATTGTCTCAGAAATCAGTTTGGATAGACCTGGATCCAGTGTTAACTTTAAATCGAGGCTGGATGGACCTGGGACAGGTGATGGCTCTGGATCAGCCTGATCACTGTCAGATATCACCTCAAGACTGGATGGTCCTGAGACCAATGACCCATCAGGATCAGCCGGATTGGTGTTAACTGTCAGCTCCAAACCAGATGGACATGGATCGATTGATAACGCCCATTCAAGGCCAGATAAACCTGGCTGGAGATCTGCTGGATCATCGGATGGAGATGGGGGCAATATATCGTCCATGTAGCAATGTAGGGTGCAAAGCTTTAAAGTCTTCCCAATTCGTCAGAAGAATGCATGGATGCATTTTTTCTTCCTCATTTTGGTTTGTTTTTCTAAGAAAAGAAGAAACAAAGACATAAAAAGGTAAAAAGAAATTACTACGTTACCAGAAAATGCAAGACAAATTCTGAGGCATAAACCATAGAAAGAAGAACAATGGATGAATACAACATAGTTAATGAAGTGTGACACTTACAGGTGTGCTGTATTAGATTAAATTACTATATGTACAAAAAAGTCTGTTTTTTCCACAGTTTTTACTATTCTATTTATTTAGACTAGAGTTTTCATTTATATTTTATACTATCGTTATTCCTAACCTGTTGGGCGGTTCTCCATAGCGGCTGCTGCGGGAGAAGCCTGTTGTTCTGAAGAGCTTTTTCCTCCAGCTGTCTTGGGAGAGTCACTCAACATCATCTGAACATCTGCTGACACTGAGCTGCTGAAGTAGAGCTCCACTGACTCAAACGCAGGAGAAACGCGTGTTGACTGTATCGCTGTCAAACTTGCTGAATTTTTGTCAACTGTCCGTCAGACTCCGTCTGGATAGACTTCGAGTCTCTGCTCAGGTGACCGTCCTCGCTTCTGCTCGGATTCTCACTGAACTGAAGTGATCTTCAGAGCGCGCGGGTGTACAGTTTATACCGTGTGACGTCATAATCTACTGACGTTCTCTCTGGGAGGAGGGGCGGGGCGTGTTTTAGTGAAGCGCGGCACGCCCCTAGTTCGTCTATTCACTCGCGTGCGGCTTATAATACTGTTTTAGCATCTCAGTACCTCTGTATAGTTGCTAAATATATATATATATATATATATATATATATATATGTATCCCTCTAATGCATGAATTATGTTTTTGCATAAAAAAATATTTTTTAATCTTATTTTCTTGAAGATTTAAGATAACAGATTAACAAAAAAAATTTTAAAAACCCACCCCCTTAGCAGATTTTATTTTGTTGCCTCAGGGCAACGCTATGCAGTATAGGTAGTAAATCACAGCGAAAAATGTAATATTGTCTCAACGTTTATTAGGAAAATCAAGAGGGAACTGGCACTCTTTTCAATTAATAATGGGTTTCAAATATTTAATTGTAGCATTTGGTCCATTTACACTAATCAAACAGTGGTAATTTTCCTTTTAAAAACACTTCAAATATGTCTTAGCAAGTAAAAAGTATTTAATCTGACTAAAACTTATTTGTCAATCCATCAAACAGAGGTAGTTTTCTTTTTTCAAACACTGTAGAACCTGTTTGAACAGTTAACTTTCTCACTCTGTGTGAAACTTCAAGAAGAAGTTGGAAGTGCTTGTAAAGCAGAGGTGGGTGTTACACTTCCTGCATTTAGCTTTTGGAGTGCCTTTGCAGCCTGGAACTCTGCACCTCCCCTTCTTCTCATCCATGATGATCCAGTGGCCTGTAGCATCCATCCGCACATCTGGGACTGGGATTGGAGCAGTGAATCCCTGTCTCATCTTCTTTGCCTCATACTCATTTGAAATGCCACCACTGGGCCAGCCTCTTTTCTTCTCTGTAAACATCAGTGCAGAAAAAGCAAAAACACTGATTTTGGCCTTCAAGAAAGACACATATCTACCATTAGCATTGCTATTGCACTGAACACTAGCCTGTAAAAGTACAATTTAATTATAATCATTATTATTTTACCATATTGTGCACAAATAACATGTGATAACATCCAAACACATTGTCAACAAAGACCTCCATAAAAAGTATCCCTTATAGCATAACGTTGCCCTGAGGCAACAAGAAGAAAAACTGAATTTCTAAACATGCTAAATTAAAAAAAGTTAATAAAACTTGACAAACGGCTTCTCTACACCTTCATGCACATACATATATTTTTTATATACAGTTCATGTCATTGTAAATAAGATTACTGAAGCAAGTAATCTTACCTTCTTCTCACACCATGTGCTCCTGTGACCACATGTCAGAAAAGGAAGTCCTGCCTTCAAATGATGCTTGATAGTGACTCCCACACCTTATTGGACCAATCTATAGCAATCATTTGACCATTTTGAATGGTGGCAATTATTTAAAGAAACATGTACTGGAAATTAAACTTAAAAACACTTTCCGTTGCCTGAGAGCAATGCTATGCAGTCGAGAGATATATAGTGGTTAAAGTGGGATTTGGCAGGTGGGGGAACCCCCCACATTTTGTGTAGGAGCAATAGGGAAAAATTCGCCGTGGGACAACATATTGAGTATCGTAAAGAATTTTTGGGACAAGAGTGTCACTGTGTCACCAAGTATCACAATACTTATTTCTTTGATATTTTAATGGTTTTATTTTTGTCCATAAAATTGCTGAACACCACAATATGGAACAGAACCTTGTTTATCACAATGTACATTTAAACATAAAAATGGGAAGTCCAAAACTGAATCAAATTTAACACACCAAAATGGCTGAAGACAACTATAACAGAAATAAATCACAACCTACATATACCTATTGCAGAGTCAAAGTCAGAATGCAGAATCAAAAGTTTTGTTGCATCATGAAACATAAGAAACAATAACAGCAACAAACAACAATGTATGATGGTCAAAATATTGTGGCTATTCTCACATCCACTCAAAATTGCTCCCATATTGACTGGTACTGTGACTTGATTTGCACTGGTTTCCTTTGTGGACAGGATGTGTGATCAGCTGCTTTTCTTGTGAGCACCCATTTCTTTACATATTTCTGTGGATTCCACCTTTTTGTCTCTTTCAATAGTGACAAGCTGGAGTGCTAGCCAACTACCTTGCAGTTAACCTTACGTTTGTCACAAGGTTATGATAGTTTTGCATTTTTAAATTAGTTTTTTTTTTTTATATCGCTTTTTTGTTTTCAATTTCAGTTTAGTTTTAGTTAGTTTCATCAATGGTTTTGTTAGTTTTAGTTTATTTTTTTATTTTGCAAACACATTTCTATATAGTTTTTATTTTATTTTATTTAGTTTTAGTCTCAGTTTTAGTAATTATATTATTTTATTAGTAATTATAGTTTAGCAGAGAAAACAGAACACTTCCAGTGAAGACCAAAGCAAGACATTTAATTTCATCAAAGTTAAATTAATTTAAAACACGTGCCATTAGTTAACTCTTGTGCAGACATCTTAATAATAAAAATAAAATAATGGTTTGAGATTTAAAAAAATAAAAAAATAAATAAAAATTTACTTCTGCCTTATAACCTGTGTTATTTTCCATTTCACTGCCACAGACGCAGCCTTCATGATCAGCCACTTAGGACTAACAAAGTTAGCGATGTGTTCAAGGTTACGGTCCTTCATTGAGCGGTTAATCGCCTCAGCACTCACGAACAGGCATTTCCCTAAACAGCCACAGGCCAGATTTTCCGCCACAGTAAATTTATTTATAACAGTAAGCTTATTTATAACAAAAACGTTTTTTGATTTTTGCTAATTAATATTTTATTTCAGTAACTGTTGTTAGTTTTTTCATTTATTGTGTTTTTTTATTTATTTATTTCAGTTTACGGAAAAAAAAAAAACATTTTTGACCAACAGTTTAAGTCTTAGTTTCAGTTTTTGTTAACGAAAATATCCTTGGTGAATTCCTAGCTGATGAACAGAGTCATACCCCACTGCAAATAAAAGTCTAACTCAGAGCCTTGCTTGTTTTTTAACTTGTGTTTGTTGCCCTGTCTAAATTGTGAAAATGTGACATTAGCCTACTTCATGTTAGACTTTTAACTCCACTTTTAACTGTAAACACCACAACTTGCGTTGAACCGGCGATGCCCTCAAATCAGACAGGAGAACCGTGACTTTTTTTGTTTTTTTTAGGAGAACCATGACTGAGAACATAACACATGTCGGGAAGTGTGTTTGTGAAGGTGGGGCCAGGAGGTGATATTACTTGATGCGTAAAGACTGCACCAGGCTGGCTGCAATTTCACAGATGAGCTGCAGGTTTGACAGTGCACACGCAACATTTTTTTAATATAGCCTACCATCGCTCTATCATTGATTTCACAAGCTAGGTCCACGCCTCAAACAAACTAAGGAACTGGGGAAGAGTAGAAAGAGGATGAAGGGGTCGAGCGAATGGGATGAAGGGGTCGAGGGAATGGGATGATGGTCAGGTTGATCAGGGCATCTTGAATTGAGGGCTCAGAGAGACTCAGGGTGGGGGTACCGTCTCTAGCGTATATTTAGGCCAGACAATGAGGACCCCCCTGATACAACCTGATAAAGATATAATGTGGGAGAAGGTTGACTAAATGGATGAGAAGGGAGGGAAGGGTGGGTTCGAGAGAACGAGACTAGCAGTGCGGTGTCACGTGGCCCGGTATATATGGAGGTTCTTAGGAGTCAGGTGATTGTTTGGGCGTGCCCCAGCCCCGAACTTTAGTTAATACCAATTAACTCCATTTCACAAGCTAGGTCCATGCCACAAACGAACTAAGGAACTGGGGAAGAGTAGAAAGAGGATGAAGGGGTCGAGGGAATGGGATGATGGTCAGGTTGATCAGGGCATCTTGAATTGAGGGCTCGGAGAGACTCGGGGTGGGGGTACCGTCTCTAGCGTATATTTAGGCCAGACAATGAGGACCCCCAAAGATGAAAAGAGCTGAGTCAAGTGTGAGCTCGGAATGCCCGATCATACAGAGAGGACGCAGAGGCTGATTAATTCATGCATTAAATGGTTAACGCAGGTTCTTGTTTTCGTTTTCGCAATCGCAGCCAGTGGTTATTCGAAGGAATAGATGATCCCTCAAGTAGGTTTAAATGCACGTGGTGATCTGAAGAAGGAATGACTGTAAGATGTTAAGTTGTAGATGGACGGTGGGTCGGTTGATGGGTAAGGAAGCTTTGAGACAGTTCCAGGCGGAGTGGTATCCTGGAGATCATGCTTGGAGCAAGGCAATTAAGAATGGCTTCTTGGAAAGCCTCTTTGGTGTTTGGTCTGTGGTGTGAACGGTGAGAGACGCATTTATTCCGGAGCCAAGTCTAACTTCTGAAATGGGAAAAGAGACGAAGAGCCGGTTTACGAGATTAAGGAGACGTGGTATAGGATTGCTTGGAGGAGGAATTGTTGAGTAGATTAAGTGGCCTATGCATGAATTGCATAACTGCCAAACATAGTCATCCCTTGTTTATGGTTTCAATTTCTACTGCATAGTCTGAGAGGATGAGCAGATTCGGACTATTCAAACCCCCAAGGATGGCTGTTATGACTATGGGATACGTTTCATAATGCTGTGGTGACTGCTCTTGACTGTGGATTGTAGGAACTGAATTCTGGATGCTGTTCAGAATCGACCCGGCAGCCACCATATTTACTGCTGAAGTCTATTTAGGGTGTTGCATCCATATACAGTTAGATGTAGCCAGATGAGAGATGTAGATTAGTGTGGATATCCTCATCATGGAGGTGCAGATAAAGGTGCGACTATCTGAAGTCTTCGAGGAGGTGAAGAACGTAAGGAGACTGTGATTGTTAGTAAGAATCCTTTGTAGCTTCGGGAGAAAGACCAACATCCTAGGCTGCTTCTGCAAACGAATGAGGCTCACGATGAATTAACGGCACCATCCCAGAAGCCTCACCGGATGATGGATAGGCAAGACTTGGCATTTAGTGGTATCGGCTTTGGTCGGCCAGCTCCGTGGCTTGCTAAGTGAATGAGTATTCTGTGGTTGTGATATAGTTGATGGTTGGAATGAGAGTGTCATGGAGAGAAGATAAGTTGATTTAATTCAGTCTCTTCTGCTAGTGACCTGTCGACCATGTCAGGTTCTTGCTAGAACTGCGGAGGTGCTTGCAAGTCAGTCTGCTGGTGTCGTAGGGTTATGAGAGCAGGAGTTTCTCACGTGGCTCTGTCATGGAATGCGCAGGTGTGAAGGCACCTGTAGACGAGAGGCAGCCCTGACAGTGGCTGAAGGAAGGGTGGAAGAAAGGATGATGGGATGAAAGGATGTCTTTGAGTGGGGGCGGGGGTTGAGGATGAGAGGATATGGGGGGGAGGAGGTAGGGGAAGGTAGAGAGAGAGGAAGGGTGGAAGAAGGGATGTTGGGATGAGAGGATATAGGAGGGGGGAGGAGGTAGGGGAAGGTAGAAAGAGAGGAAGGGTTGAAGAAGGGATGTTGGGATGAGAGGATATAGGAGGGGGGAGGAGGTAGGGGAAGGTAGAGAGAGAGGAAGGGTGGAAGAAGGGATGTTGGGATGAGAGGATATAGGAGGGGGGAGGAGGTAGGGAAGGTAGGGAGAGAGGAAGAAGGGATGTTGGGATGAAAGGATGTGTCTAGCCTGCCGCTAGGGGGCACTGTGGTTTGATGCTGTGGAGGAGAATTCCCATGACGTCACGTGTGATGGAGAGTGGAGTTGCAAGAAGTGCTGAGGGCTTGAAGTTTGTCATGACAGAAGTTTTATTGAAACTAAATATAGTTGAAATAACTGTTTGTTATCTGCTCGATTGAATTGGATACCTTGGATTTAAGAGCGTGTTGAAGGCGACCCTGTGGTTTAGTTGTCCTCAGCTCTGGATTCTAGAAGATGTGCAATGAGAGCGCTGAGGAAGCGTGAGAGAGCGGCCGCGACGGGAGCGAGAATTCAGTTTCTGCGTCCACCACGCAAATGATGATGGCGAACTCGGCCCGCGGATCTCACTGACGGAGAGCAAGGAGGTTGGGCTCAGAATCCGCCTGAGATGAGCCTGTGAGTGGGTGCTCGAGGCCCAGAATGTGGGCGATCGAACGCTCTGAAAGAGACTGTGATCGGAATGATGAGAGGTGATCATCGAGTGTCGTCAGTGACAATAAATCAAACAACGCGCCGTTCAGACCAGGCAAGTACACCTGTCCTTCGAGAGAACGAGACTAGCAGTGCGGTGTGACGTGGCCCGATATATATGGAGGTTCTTAGAAGTCAGGTGATTGTTTGGGCGTGCCCCAGCCCCGAACTTTAGTTAATACCAATTAACTCCATATTAATTAATTAATTTATTTATTAATTTATCTGACGTGCCAGAACGCAGGCCCACTTTAACCCCTGGTCACACCTAGGGGTTGATTTCATCACTGACCTGCCACCTTCTAAAGACTGTACCTGTATTCTTGTAATTGTTGATAGATTCTCTAAATCATGTCATCTGATTCCTTTGAAGGGACTACCCACGGCCATGTTCAACCACGTCTTCCGGTACTTTGGCATCCCCCAGGATATCGTTTCCGACAGAAGTCCCCAATTCATCTCCCGAGTCTGGAAAGCCTTTCATTCCCTCCTAGGTGTGGCCGCCAGCCCTTCTTCGGGATACCATCCTCAGTCGAACGGGCAGATGGAGAGGAAGATCCAAGAGATCGGTCGCTTCCTCCGTACCTACTGTCATGGCCACCACGTCTCTTGGAACCAGTTCCTGGGGTGGGCCGAGTACGCACAGAACTCCCTGCGCCAACCCTCCACCGGACTCACACCATTCCAGTGCGTACTCGGCTACCAGCCCCCGCTATTTCCCTGGTCAGGAGAACCCTCGGATGTACCATCTGTCGATTACTGGTTCCGAGAGAGCGAGAGGGTCTGAGACTACAGCGGGCCCTACATAGACGCAGGATGACAGCAGACCTTCACCGCTCCGAAGCCCCAGCCTACCAACCAGGACAGGAGGTCTGGCTGTCAACCAGGGACATTCGCCTGCGTCTATCATGCCGCAAACTGAGTCCCAGATTCATTGGCCCATTCAACATCACTGAGAAGATCAACCTGGTCACCTTCAAGCTACAACTCCCTCCTGAGTATCGTATTCAACCCACATTTTATGTGTCACTCCTCAAACCTCACCACCCTTCTGTCTCTCCACAGAGCCTGGCGTAGCCGCAGCCGAAACCCCCCTTGGACGATGGTGCTGCATACAAGGTTCACGAGATCTTGGATTCCCGACGCCGTGGTGGACAACTTGAGTACCTAGTGGACTGGGAAGGTTACGGTAAAGAGGAACGCTCATGGGTCCCATGCAACCACATCCTGGACCCGAACCTACTAGACACCTTCCACACGAATCATCCCAATAGACCTGCCTCGTGGGGAAGAGGAAGACCACCACAACGTCGGGGTCCTCTGCCCTCAGGAGCGGGCCGTGGGGAGGGCGGTACTGTCACAGACACGCCAGGCTCCAACACTACCCAAATCACAGCGCACGCCATCACCCGAGTACTGATCACACTCACCTGCCACTCATCAGCTTGCCAATCTCCCAGCACTCAAAAGACACGCACACACACACAGTCACTGTCCGGTCTCGTTCGCAACTAGGTCAAGCCTACCTCCTAACTTCAAGGACTAACTGTGTTATATACTTACCTGTCTCCAGCGATCTCTAGTTAACTCCTGTCTCCATTGTGTGTGTGTGTGTCATCGTCCTCCATCGTCTCAAGCCACCACCTCACGGATCTTCACTCCTCCAGGACACCAAGAACAGTATCAGCACCCATTTACTCACTCTTCACCACTTCATCTTCAGTTTTATTCACCATTGTTTACGGATATCTCTGCTTGTGTCAAACAAACAGCATTCTCTATCATCCTCTGTCTCCGGTACCTATGTACTGTAACAGTGCCAACATCTACAAAGAATGTATTAAATGTGTTGACTACTGCATTCCTATTATTTATATATTTTATCCTCATCTCTGAAATATTCTGTAATTGATCTTTCTAGGTTTATTTGTAATTAAGCTATTTAAAATATTCCATAAGCCTTTACTATTATTCTTATTACTTTCTAACAAATTATTGTAGTAATCCTTTTTACATTTTCTTATGATACCTGTCAATTTATTTTTATATTTCTTATATTTATCCTCTGCTTCTTTTGTTCTATCATTTATACATTTTTTATAAAGTTTTTCTTGCAAGCCTTTAGCAATCCATTAGACATCCATTCTTTTTCTTTGCACTTTCTTTTTTTACAGTATTTTATTATTGGGCAATTTTTATCATATACTTTTTGAAATATTCACACAAACTCATCATATGCCTTGTTAGTGTCATTCTCTCGGTATATAATACTCCAATCTTTCATTAATAGTTCCTTTTTAAATACTTCAATAGTTTTCTCTGTTTTTACCCTTCTAAACCAATACATGTTATCCTCTTCATTTTTGTGATATTCATTTTTATGTAATACAAAAACTGGAAGGTGATCGCTGATATCATTTATGATTAGTCCGCTTACTGTATTACTTTTCATTTCATTGGAAAAAATATTATCAATTAAAGTAGTACTATGGTTTGTAATTCTACTCGGTTTAGTTATTAGAGGAAACAAACCTATAGGGTATTAATAAATTCTTCAGTCTTTTTATGTTTATTTGGGTTTAGCAGATCGATGTTAAAATCACCCCCAACAAACATATGAGTTTCTGATTTGAGTGTGAAAAGTGCTCCTCCATCCAATTATTAAACACATCTATATTAGACCCCGGTGTTCTATAAATACAACTTACAATAATATTTTTCTTTTTTGTCCATACATCTTCAATAGTAAGACATTCAAGTATATCATCCACCACCATAGTCATATTTTCAATCATTTTATAACCATAATTTAAGTCTACAAACATAGCTACACCCCCACCATACTTATTTCTTTTGTTCTGACTTATAAACTCATAACCTTCGATACTAAAATCCATTTCTCTATCATTATGCATCCATGTTTCTTTTATTATAATCACACTGAATGAATTAAATGAATTTGAAAACTGTTTTAAGTAGCTCTTAATGTGGTCAAAGTTTGCATAAAAGCTTCTGCTATTGAAGTGAATTACAGAAAATGTATTAACAATTTTGAATTTGCAATTGTAACAATCCTCTGTATAATATTGAGAGTCATTAACAGATCTCGTAAAGAAATTATTTTCAGGGTCGATGTTACGCTCAATATTCTGTAAATCATATTGTGAGTATGCAAAATCCATAGCATTAGATTCAGTAATTTTCCTTAATGAAAGTTCAAAATCGGAAATTCCTATAGTAGACTTGTTAAAGGCCATGTGAAAAGAAGTGCTTCTACATACCAGAGTTATGGAGATTATCCTGATGTTTACACTGGGTTTGGTGTGCTGTTTCGCCATAACACAAGAATGCAATATCGCCCCTTTCTCTTGCGGCTCTCAACTCTGGCAACAATTCTTTTAGCTTCCTTTTAACTGTGTCCGTATAGTCCTCATTTATGAAAATGTTGGTTCTTTTGAGACGTTTTGCTGGTCAGCAGAAGGAAGCATGAAGTGCTCCAAAATTTCTTGGTAAACGGGTGCAGTGACTTTGGTTTCCAAAAAACACAATGGACCAACACCAGCAGATGACATTGCACCCCAAATCATCACAGACTGTGGAAACTTAACACTGGACTTCAAGCAACTTGGACTATGAGCTTCTCTACCCTTCCTCCAGACTCTAGGACCCTGGAATCCAAATGAAATACAAAACATGCTCTCATCTGAAAAGAGAACTTTGGACCACTGGGCAACAGTGCAGCTCTTCTTCTAATTAGTTCAGGTAAAACGACTCAGAAGTGACTTAACAAGAGGAATATGACATCTGTTTCCAAATTCCTTAACACGTCTGTGTGTGGTGGCTCTTGATGCCTTGACCCCAGTCTCAGTCCATTCCTTGTAGTTCACTTAAATTCTTGAATCGATTTCGCTTGACAATATTCATAGGGCTGTGGTTCTCTCAGTTGGTTGTGCATCTTTTTCTTCCACACTTTTTCCTTCCACTTAATTTTTGTTAAGATGCTTGGATACAGCACTCTGTGAACAGCCAGCTTCTTTAGCAATGAATGTTTGTGGCTCCTTGTGAAGGGTGTCAATGATTGTCTTCTGGACATTTGTCAGATCAGCAGTCAAGTCAATTCAAGTCACCTTTATTTATATAGCACTTTAAACAAAGTACATTGCATCAAAGCAACTGAATGTAACAAATTAGCTCAAAGTGAGATGTACATAATTAATCATAACAGGTTATTATAAACTACATTTATCTTCAGGAATTACTTGTAGCATTATAGCATTAATAATACAATAAAATGATTTTTTCATTCATAGGGCGGACAGTGTTAATCGTAAAATTAAGTAAAATTATTTATCTGGCCATGAAAAATTATTTTACTACTAATACATTGCTCCCAGAGCATGTAATGAAACAGGAACATTAAAGTGACCTCTTCCTGTGAGCAGCGAACACAGACCAAACCAAACCAAGTCTGAATACATATGGATGTTAATTAAACTACACTACAGGGGAACATGCAACATCAGACACAAACGTACACACATTAAACATAGATGCCAATGGAAGGAAGGCATGGTTAGAGAGAGAGAGAGTGATAGAGCGAGAGAGAGGGAGAGAGAGAGAGAGAGAGAGAGAGAGAGCGCGCACTGCAGAGAGAGAGAGAGAGCGTGAGCGAGAGCGCGAACGCACTGCAGAGAGAGAGAGAGAAGGAGAGCGCTCACGCGCAAGACCGTGGAGAGTCATGGCAGTATTTACTCATAAACCAAATCACAATCTGTTAAGAACCATCAAAGAATCTCATCAA
This sequence comes from Carassius carassius, assembly GCF_963082965.1. Taxonomy (NCBI): domain Eukaryota; kingdom Metazoa; phylum Chordata; class Actinopteri; order Cypriniformes; family Cyprinidae; genus Carassius; species Carassius carassius. The sequence goes on from NC_081769.1 coordinate 6,175,032, forward strand.
CTTAATAAAAAGGGGTCAAAGCCTAGAAGTGCATCTTAATAGTTAACAAGAAGACACTTGCATTGGTTCTGTAAAGTGTCTGGTCTGTAAAAGTAAAGTGTCCCGGTCCATATATAATGCGTAGATTTCTGTTGAATCCTGTTAGGAGTGAAACCTTCGTTATTTCATCCATGGGTTGAATGCTTCTAAGTGAATCAACAAAGTTGCTGAAAACTGCCAGAAGATCAGACTAGAAACATAAAGATACACTTAAAGGCACTTAGAGGTCAACTAAACGACTATCAGAATCAGAATCAGAAAGAGCTTTATTGCCAAGTATGCTTGCGCATACAAGGAATTTGTTTTAGTGACATAACCTTCCAGTACACAGAGACAACAACACACAAAAAAAATTACAGGAGAATTACAAATTGGCAAATAAATAAGTGTATAAACAATTGTGCTATAAATGATAATGGAATAGGATTGAGTGAGATGCAGGAATGTTCTAGGATGGAGGGTTAACAAATAAATATAAGGATATTGCGCATTTTTGCATAAGCATAAGTTTAAGTGGGAAACATTTAACTGTTCATGAGGTAGATTGCCTGGGGGAAGAAACTATTCTTGTGCCTTGCTGTTCTTGTATTTGCGGCTCTGAGGCGCCGGCCAGATGGCAAAAGTTCAAAGATGGGGTGACTTGGATGTGAGGGATCCAGAGTGATTTTCTGAGTCCTTTTCCTCACTCTGGATGTGTACAGTTCTTGGAGGGTGGGCAGGGGAGCACCAATAATCCTTTCAGCAGTCCGAACAGTTCTCTGTAGTCTTCTGTTATCTGATTTTGTAGCTGAACCAAACCAGACAGTAATTGAAGTACACAGGACTGACTCAATGACGGCTGAGTAGAACTGTTTCAGCAGCTACTGTGGCAGGTTAAACTTCCTCAGCTGGCGAAGGAAGTACAACCTTTGTTGGGCTTTTTTCACAATGGAGCCAATGTGATTGTCCCACTTCAGGTCCTGAGAGATGGTGGTTCCCAGGAATCTGAATGACTCCACTGCAGCCACAGTGCTGTTCATGATGGTGAGTGGGGAAAGTGCAGGGGGGTTTCTTTTAAAGTCCACAGTCATCTCCACTGTTTTGAGCATGTTCAGCTCCAGGTTGTTAAGACTGCACCAGACAGCCAGCTGCTCAACCTCCTGTCTGTAAGCAGACTCGTCACCGTCCTGGATGAGGCCAATGACTGTAGTGTCGTCTGCAAACTTCAGGAGCTTGACAGAGGGGTCTTTAGAGGTGCAGTCGTTGGTGTACCGGGAGAAGAGCAGAGGGGAGAGAACACATCCCTGAGGGGCACCAGTGTTGGTGGAGCAGCTGTTTGACATGAATTTCCCCAGCCTCACTAACTGTTGCCTATCTGTCAGAAAGCTGGTGATCCACTGACAGATAGAGCTAGGAACAGAGAGCTGGGTCAGTTTGGTCTGGAGGGTTGTTGGGATGATGGTGTTGAAAGCCGAACTAAAGTCCACAAACAGGATCCTCACATAAGTCCCTGTTTTGTCCAGATGTTGCAGGATGAAGTGCAATGCCATGTTGATTGCATCATCCACGGACCTGTTTGCTCGGTACGCAAACTGCAGGGGGTCCAGTAAGGGTCCAGTGATGTCCTTCAGATAAGCCAGAACCAGTTTTTCAAACGACTTCATGACGACAGACGTTAGAGCCACAGGTCTGTAGTCGTTAAGTCCTGTTATCTTGGGTTTCTTTGGAATGGGGATTATGGTGGAGCGTTTGAAGCAGGAAGGCACTTCACACAACTCCAGAGATCTGTTGAAGATCTGTGAAAAGATGGGGGCCAGCTGGTCAGCACAGATTTTCAGACAGGCTGGTGTAACGCCATCTGGGCCTGGTGCTTTTCTTCTTTTGTTTTTCTTGAAGACCTGGCGCACATCATCTTCACAGATTTGAAGAGCAGGGGGTATGGCAGGGCCGGCCCGAGGCATAAGCGAACTAAGCGGCTGCTTGGGGCCCCCTGGGGCCCCCTTTTTTTTTTTACAATTAAATAACTTAAACAAGTGATATAAATTAATGAATATGAATGAATGAAGGAATAATTCAAGAAAATAAAAATTTGTCGACAACTGCTGCTGTGCCTGCGTTTGAGTCATGCGCATACACACTAGACACCTCGCGACGGCTGTCACGGCAACTCGCGCAGGCGCGGGCGCACACGCGGAATTGCACGTCACTCGTCACGAATCTAGCCACCTGCCATGTCACAAAAAAGGACGTATCCCTCAGGTGCCGAAAAAAGAAAAGGACCGAGGAGGAGAAAAAAGAGCAAGATAAAGGTATGTTTGCATGATTATTTACAGTATGTTTTGTGCAGCAGCAGCACAAATTGTGCTCACGTTACTTGAGGTAACGTTAGCAGCTAGCTAGTCATGACTCATGATATTTATAAGCCATCACCAGAGCTAAATCCCCGCCATCAACAGTGAAATGTTATTTATATACATTTATCTATCTAGGTAGCAGCTAGGTGTGTATTTCACATTGATAGATATCTGTTTAAGTTGGAGAAAACACCGATGCCAGCTTAACCAGCTTGGCATGAGTGAATGTTCCAGCTTCATAGGCAATGCACGTGCGCTCTCTCCTCTAAGATCTTTGTGAGAGATGCGGTATTTATCTTTATGAAAAAAATATACCAAAACTATGTTGGTGGGTGGGGAGGGAGACTTCAATTAATATGGTGGCGATTGATGTAACGTTAGCAGTGCTATCCTTATAATTATAGGCTGCAGTGTAGTAGATCACCATGTTAAGCTTTCACCATACTGCAATTATGCCTCATTTGGCAAATAGCATATGAAATGTTAGGTGTGTTGTGGAATTGCTTGTTGTGTAAGTAATGATGGCAAAATAAACTCATTCTGCTCGATCAACTATGCATTTATGAAATGCTATTTTTTTCCCCAGGAACACTGTTGAAGTATTTTGGAGCACAACCAACCCTACCTGCCCCTAATGTTTCATCAAGTGTCAGAGCCTCCTCAGGTGATGATACAGCAGGTGAGGTTTTTCTTGATGGCAAATGGTTACATAGCCTGTTAAAGGACAATTACGGGGTAATTAACACATGGTTACTGAGTCGATCGTTCCCTGGAATGCGTTTTCATGATAATCGAATGTAAAGATTTTTATCTCTAAAAACAGATGATCTTATAACGCTAGTATATGGGGCACAGAGTAAGTAAAAGTAAATCGCTAGTTAATACCACTAACAAAGCTCAAAATAGCCTCACACTAACACGGTAGCATAATGAGGGTCCCTACATGCAAACCGAAGTATTGAGAACTTTGTAAGTGTACAGACAGTTTAATAAGAAGATACTTTATAAAGACTTTAAACGATACTTTATACTTACTATGTGCCCCATATACTAGCGTTATAAGCTAATCTGTTTTTAGGGATAAAACTCTTTACATTTACATTACCATGTGTTAATTACCCCTAGGTTCATTTTTCACTGGAATTGTCCTTTAATATGACATGACACATTTAGCTTTTTTTTATTTATTTGTTTGTTTGTTTGTTTATTTTATCATTGCTGGTTCATCCACTGCAGAGTTACATGCGACTGAAAGCGTTGTTGTGTTGTCTGGTGTGACATTTTGTCTAAAATTAACATCACGAGCAAGCTTCTACAATCAACCAACATGCAGCTTGATGTAGCGGTTAACCTTGTAAAAAAGAACAAAGGCGAACTGATCAGTTACCGAAAAACAGGCTTCTGTGATGCACAGACATCTGCTAAAGAAATTTGTGAGCGGATGAACACAGAAGCAGTGCTGAAAGAGAAGCGATTGCGTTCTACAAAAAGGCACTTTGCCTATGAGGCTGCAGATGAGCCAATAGTGGATGCTATGAAGAGGCTGGAAGTGTCATTTTTTAATGCTGTAGTGGACTGTAGCATTCTGTCATTGGAGGATAGATTTAAGTCTCTAAGTGAGGTTAAAGAGAACTTTGGAGTGCTGCTCAATTTTAGGGAGCTAGATCGAAAGGTCCAGAGGGAGCAATGTGAGCTTCTTGGGGAAAAACTCTCTTGTGGAGAGGAGGCTGATATTGATGGTAGCGCACTGGCAGTAGAGATAGAGAGTCTTCCTGAACTTCCCCAAACTATGATGACTGCCTTTGAGCTTCTCACATACCTCTCACAAAATGAGATGTGTGAGCTTTACCCAAATCTTTGGGTAGCTCTCAGGATAGCCTGCACTCTGCCTGTGTCAGTTGCCTCAGCAGAGAGGAGCTTTTCCAAGCTCAAATTGATAAAAACATACTTGAGATCATCAATGGCCCAGGAAAGACTAAGTGGACTTGCAGTCATTAGTATTAATAACAAAGTTGGCCAAGCAATACCATACAATGATGTCATCAGTGACTTTGCCTCCAGAAAAGCAAGAAAGGAACGATTTTGAGGTCATTGTTGTACAGTTGTGAGGTGTCATTGTTGAACCCTTGCTGTTCTTATGTTTGCTTTCATTATTTAAGGATCTTTTTTTTTGTAACATTCTATTTTTTATTATATTGATGTCTATTTTGGTTTTATTTAAAAGATTGCACATTTAATGCACATTTGTAAATAGTTTATTTAATGTTTTGTGACAGATTGTATTCAGAAGTTTTAATAAAAGAGTGAAATATTTTAAGTATCGTTTTTTTTATTTATTTTGTATTATAACCTCACTGTATACGTTTATAATATTCGCTATAACATTATAGCGTGACATTTGTGTCAATAATCTAGCACAGGTGACTCTGTGTGGTGGGAGGGGGGCCCCCAAATCAAATTCTGCTTAGGGCCCCCAAGAGGCTCGGTCCGGCACTGAGGTATGGAGAGGGGGATTGCAGGAGGTGTTAATGGTTGTGTAGGGAGATGGTCAGAGTGGGTGTTGGGGGTTTCAAATCTACAATAAAACTCATTCAGGTCGTTAGCAAGTCGTTGATTAGTCTCAGTGCAAGGGGATGGTGTCTTGTAGTTTGTGATGGCTCTCAGTCCTCTCCAAACTGAAGTAGAGTCGTTGGAAGTAAACTGGTCTTCCAACTTTTTAGCGTAGGTCTTTTTAGCCGCTCTAATCTCTTTGTTCAGTGTGTTCCTGGCCTGATTGTACAAGACCCTGTCCCCATTTCTGTAGGCATCCTCTTGACGAAGGTGTCTGAGTTTTACTGTAAACCATGGCTTATCATTGTTGAAGGTTAAATAAGTCCTGGTAGGAATGCATATATCCTCACAGAAACAAATATAGGATGTTACAGTCTCTGTGAGTTCGTCCAGATCGGTGGTAGCAGCTTCAAAAACGCTCCAGTCTGTGATGTCAAAACAAGATTGTAAATCCTGCTCTGTTTCGCTGGTCCATCTCTTCACAGTCTTTACTACAGGTTTAGCAGATTTAAGTTTCTGCTTGTAGGTCGGTATAAGATGAACCAGACAGTGATCAGAACGTCCCAAAGCTGCTCGTGGAACAGAGTGATATGCATCCTTTATTGTGGTGTAACAGTGATCCAGTATATTACTGTCTCTGGTGGGACAGGTAACATGCTGTCTGTATTTTGGCAGTTCACGGGAGAGATTGGCTTTATTAAAGTCCCCAAGAATGATTAAAACAGAGTCCGGGTGTTGTTGTTCTGTGTCTGTGATCTGATCAGCGAGTTTCTGTAAAGCCAGGCTTACTTGCGCTTGAGGAGGAATGTAAACACTAACCAGAATGAACGAGTGAAACTCCCGCGGCGAATAGAACGGCTTGCAGTTGATAAACTGCGTATCTAGATCAGGACAGCACATCTTCTTTAACACAGTTACATCTGTACACCACCGTTCATTGATGTAAAAGCATGTCCCGCCGCCGCGCGATTTCCCCGTTGATTCTGCTTCGCGGTCCGCTCTGAACAGCTGAAAGCCCGGCAGATGGAGTGCGCTGTCCGGTATGGCGTCATTCAGCCAGGTTTCCGTGAAACACAGAGCAGCAGAGTGAGAGAAATCCTTATTTGTCCGAGAGAGCGGAAGGAGTTCGTCCGTTTTGTCGGGTAGAGAGCGGAGATTTGCGAGATGGATGCTAGGCAACGGCGTTCGAAATCCGCGCTTCCTGAGTCTGATGAGCGCTCCCGCTCGCTTTCCCCGTCTGCGCGTCCTGAAGCGCTTGATCAGCGCCGCTGCTCCTCCGATAACAATGTTCAGTAAAACGTCTGTATAATAGAAATCCGGAAAAATATCATGTGGTGTGTTCTGCCGAATGTTCAGCAGTTCATCCCTGGTGAAACTGATCTTGTTTGTTAAACAAAAAACAGGAAAAACGAACAAAAACAGTACAAACACTGGAGAGCCAAGCACTGAAGCAGCCATGTGCGGGGCCATCTTGGACATGAAGGTGAGAATCATATCGTAAATCATAGAGAATCATAACTATGCTAAAATGAGCTGGGAAACATACAAACACACAGGAATATATTATATACATTTGTAATGGCTTACATTCTGAGTTAAATGCAAGAAGGTTTGAGTGTGTGTGTGTGTGTGTGTGTGTGTGTGTGTGTGTGTGTGTGTGTGTGTGTGTTTGTATGTGTGAGCAGCATGGGGAGGTCTTTTCCTCTGCATGCTTGAGCCATTGACTGATTAAGATCTCTTTGAAGCTTATGAGTCCAAGCTAGGAATGTAGAGGTGTTCCTGGTGATCCTCATACAGGCTCCTAAAGTTGTCAATTGCACCGTTTGATGCAGACTCAATGGCTCTAAGCTGTGATTTACATGAGGTCAGTCAGTAGATTAAAAATCTTTCTGAATATTAGAATGAATGTATTATCATGATCTGGTCCATACGCTACATGAAACAACATTAATTAGGAAAACAGTGTGTCAATAATGCAAAATTACAGTTAAAAACAGTTCATCATTGAATTCAGTGATGTCATCTCAGTTCAGTTGAAATAGTGTCTGTGCAATCATTTTCAATCAAGTCAACGATATCACTGTAAATGAAGTGACCACAATTAAGCAAGCCAGGGGCGACAGCGGCAAGGAACCAAAACTCCATCGGTGACAGAATGGAGAAAAAACCTTGGGAGAAACCAGGCTCAGTTGGGGGGCCAGTTCTCCTCTGACCAGACGAACCAGCAGTTCAATTCCAGGCTGCAGCAAAGTCAGATTGTGCAGAAGAATCATCTGTTTCCTGTGGTCTTGTCCCGTTGGTCGTCTGAGACAAGGTCTTTACAGGGGATCTGTTTCTGGGGCTCTAGTTGTCCTGGTCTCATCTTTCAGGGCTGTAGAGGTCCTTTCTGGGTGCTGATCCACCATCTGGTCTGGATACATACTGGATCCAGGTGACTGCAGTGAACCTCTGATCTGGATACAGACTGGTACTGGTTACAGTTACCTCAGAATAAGAGAGAAACAGACTAATATTAGCGTAGAAGCCATTCTTCTAATGATGTAGCAAGTACATCAGGTGTTATGGGAAGTGTTCCTGGTTCCAGTTTACCTAATTAATGCAACCTAAAAATCCATTAACGGATTTGGATATTAGAAGCACATTAGTGTGTTATATGTAAGCCAGGTTAAAGAGATGGGTCTTTAATCTAGATTTAAACTGCAAGAGTGTGTCTGCCTCCCGAACAATGTTAGGTAGGTTATTCCAGAGCTTAGGCACCAGATAGGAAAAGGATCTGCCACCCGCAGTTGATTTTGATATTCTAGGTATTATCAAATTGCCTGAGTTTTGAGAACGCAGCGGACGTGGAGGATTATAATGTAACAAGAGCTCATTCAAATACTGAGGGGCTAAACCATTCAGGGTTTTATAAGTAATAAGCAATATTTTAAAATCTATATAATGTTTGATAGGGAGCCAGTGCAGTGTTGACAGTACCAGGCTAATATGGTCATATTTTCTGGTTCTAGTAAGAACTCTGCATTTTGGACTAACTGTAGTTTGTTAAATAAGCGTGCAGAACAACCACCCAATAAAACATTACAATAATCTAACCTTGAGGTCATAAATGCATGGATTAACATTTCTGCATTTGACATTGAGAGCATAGGCCATAATTTAGATATATTTTTGAGATGGAAAAATGCAGTTTTACAAATGCTAGAAACATGGCTTTCTAAGGAAAGATTGCTATCAAATAGCACACCTAGGTTCCTAATTTATGACGAATAATTGACAAAGCATCAAGTCTTAGACAGTGTTCTAGGTTATTACACACAGAGTTTTTGGGTCCTACAATTAACACCTCTGTTTTTTCAGAATTTATCAGTATGAAATTACTCGTCATCCAGTTTTTTATATCGACTATGCATTCCATTAGTTTTTCAAATTGTTGTGTTTCGCCGGGCCGTGAAGAAATATAGAGCTGAGTATCATCAGCATAACAGTGAAAGCTAACACCATGTTTCCTGATGATATCTCCCAAGGGTAACATGTAAAGCATGAAGAGTAACGGCACCTAGTACTGAGCCTTGAGGTACCCCATACTGCACTTGTGATCGATATGATACCTCTTAATTCACTGATGCGAACTGATGGCGGTCATATAAGTACGATTTAAACCATGCTAATGCACTTCCATTAATTCCAACAAAGTGTTCTAGTCTATGCAATAGAATGTTGTGGTCAATAGTGTCGAGCGCAGCATTAAGATCAAATAGCACTAATAGAGAGATACAACCACGATCAGATGATAAGAGCAGGTCATTTGTAACTCTAAGGAGAGCAGTCTCAGTACTATGATACGGTCTAAATCCTGACTGGGAATCCTCTGAGATACCATTTTTCTCTAAGAAGGAATATAATTGAGAGCATACTACCTTTTCTAGTATCTTGGACAGAAAAGGGAGATTCGAGATTGGTCTATAATTAACTAGTTCTTTGGGGTCAAGTTGTGGTTTGTTGATGAGAGGCTTAATAACAGCCAGATTGAAGGTTTTGGGGACATATCCTAGTGACAATAAGGAATTAATAATAGACAGAAGAGGATCTATGACTTCTGGAAGCACCTCTTTTAGGAGCTTGGAATAGATGGAATAGTGTCTAACATACATGTTGGTTTAAATGATTTAACAAGTTTATACAATTCTTCCTCTCCTATAGTATAGAAAGAGTGGAACTGTTCCTCAGGGGATCTATAGTGCACTGTCTGATGCAATACTATAGCTGATGGCTGAATGGTTAAAAATTTATCCCTAATAGTATCGATTTTAGAAGTAAAGTAGTTCATAAAGTCATTGCTGCTGTGATGTTGGGAAATGTCAACAAAATGATGCTTTATTTTTCGTTAATTTAGCCACTGTATTGAATAAATACCTGGGGTTATGTTTGTTTTCTTCTAAAAGAGAAGAAAAGTAATCAGATCTAGCAGTTTTTAATACTTTTCTGTAGGATAGGTTACTTTCCTGCCAAGCAATACGAAATACCTCTAGTTTTGTTAGGGTCCAGCTGCGCTCCATTTTCCAGGCTGCTCTCTTTAGGGTGCGAGTATGCTCATTTTACCATGGTGTCAGACTGTTTTCTTGAACCTTCCTTAAGCGTAAAGGAGCAACTGTATTTAAAATGCTAGAAAAGAGAGAGTCCATAGTTTCTGTTACATCATCAAGTTGTTCTGAGATTTTGGATATGCGAAGGAATTCGGATAGATCAGGAAGATTACTTACAAAGCAGTCTTTTGTGGTAGAAGTGATGGTTCTACCATACTTGTAACGAGAGGTAGAATTTACAGTTTTGGCTATATGAAGTTTGCACAGAACTAAATAATGATCTGAGATATCATCACTTGGCTGCATAATTTCAACACCATCAACATCAATTCCATGTAACAGTATTAAATCTAGTAAAGATACATCTAGAGTATGATTTCGACTATGAGTAGGTCCTGAGACATTTTGTCTAACCACAATAGAGTTAAGAATGTCTATAAATACTGATCCCAATGCATCTTTTTCATTATCAATATGGATATTAAAATCTCCAACTATAAAAACTTTATCTGCAGCCAGCACTTACTCGGATGTAAAATCAGCAAACTCTTTAATAAAGTCTGTATGGTGCCCTGGTGGCCTGTATACAGTAGCCAGAACAAACATCACAGGGGATTTATCATTAACATTGTTTTTGTGGATAGTGTTATATGAAGCACCATTACTTCAAACGAGATATACTTGAAGACTGCCTTCTGAGAAATCCTGAAAACATTGTTATAAATTGAAGTAACACCTACCCTTTGCCTTTTGGACGTGGCTCATGATAATAAGGCCGGTGACACAATGGCTGCGTGGCGTTTCTGCTGCGTGTCAGGAGCGTGGCGGCTGCCTCGCGTTTTCTGTGTCTTTACACACCAGAATCGTGCCTGACGCGGCGCTGGCGCACGTCTGCTGCTGTAGGTGTCATAGAGGGAGGGCGCCGACAGACCAGGATCTTGTCTTCATGACAACAATATAAGCTTTTTTTTACACACCTACAACTACGCCTACTGATAAAGGTCACCGTCAACAGTTTTGACGGCAAAATAGACTATGTTTGACAGGTGCAATATTTGAAAATCGATAATTATTTATTTATTTTTTAAATTACATTTATATCTGAATTTATGTCAACCTATAGACTTTCAAACATCAAAATGTCATGAATTAATATGTATTTGTGTACAAAATGACATATAAACATTTTCCTATTATATTTTGCCTGGAAACGCTTCCAACATGCTAGCGTGTCGCGTGAAAAATAGGCGCCGGTTCTATTTCTAGCATGCACGCGTTTTCCGCGAGACGCGCATCTCACACAGGCAATCTGCAAGCTCTAACCTGTTAACATGGGAGCCGAATTAAAAACGGACACGCCACGCAGCTGAGACGCTTGCGCCACGCATCTAAGTGTGTCGCCGGCCTAACAGTTATCTTGGAGGGTGGACTGATTTAAAATAATGTAATCATCAGGTTTTAGTCAGGTTTCTGTCAGGTTTCTGTCAAACAGAGCATATCTAGATTATGATCAGTGATCATATTATTTACAAAAAGTGCTTCCGTAGAAAGGGATGTGATCTTCAATAAGCCAAGCTTTATCATTTGTTTATCCGTATTGCATCTGTTTTTTATTTGTTGAACCTCAATGAAATTGTTACTCTTAAATTGGTTTGGACGTTTTTTGTATTTTCTAGTTCGGGGAACAGACACAGACTCTACAGTGTGATATCTAGGTGAAAGAGTCTCATCTGATCTCTGTGACGTGAGGCGGCTAGCAGACGGTCGGTATAGCCAGTCTGTCTGCTTCCTGACCTGGGCCCCAGTTAGTCAAGTATAAACTATAATACTATGTGCCATATTTCTAGTGAGAAGAGCGGCACCACCCCAGGAGGGATGAAGACCATCTCTTTTCAACAGGTCAGGTCTGCCCCAAAAGCTTGTCCAATTGTCTATGAAACCCATGTTATTTTGCGGGCACCATTTAGACATCCAGCCATTGAGGGATGACAATCTGCTATGCATCTCGTCACCACAGTAAGCAGGCAGGGGACCAGAGCATATTACAGTGTCTGACATCGTGCTTGCAAGTTCACACACTTCTTTAATGTTATTTTTAGTGATCTCTGACTGGCGAAGTCGAACATTATTAGCGGCGGCATGAATAACAATCTTACTGTATTTACGTTTAGCATTAGCCAGCACTTTTAAATTTGCCAAGATGTCAGGCGCTCTGGCTCCCAGTAAACATTTGACTATGGTTGCTGGTTTCTTTATATTCACATTCCATACAATAGAATCGCCAATAACTAGAGCACTTTCATCAGGTTTCTCAGTGGGTGCATCACTGAGTGGGGAGAACCTGTTTAATGTTTTGATCGGAACAGGAGAGCGGTTTTTTGACCCATGACTATGGCGCCTCACTGTCACCCAGTTGCCCTGCTGCGGGGGCTCTGTTGCCGGAACCGAATAATGTACAGGATTCCCTGAGCTAGATTCATCCAAAGCCGTATCTAAAGCCCTCACATTCTTACTGTCCTCAATTAAAGTTTGGATGTGTGTCTCTAATTCTGAAATCTTCTCTGTCAGCCTAACTATTTCCCTGCACTTATCACATGTGAATGCCTCATCACCGACAGAGATAGATAAACTATACATGTGACAAGCAGTGTGTAATAAATTAAAACTTCCTATTCATCCGGAAGAAGGAGGCGGGAACCGGCGGACAATCAAAGGACATTTTAATAATACAAATTAAAGACAAAACAGTGCGTCAACCCCTCACGGCGACTGAAGCGCACAAAATAAAAACACAACTAAAAGCCCAGGCCTGGTCCTCTCTCGTCCTTCACTGTTGTCGCTCCAGTTTTATATCCTTCCATCTCCTACGTGGGACTCAAGACCGGCGGTGGGCCGCAGGTGCCACTGATTTGCCCAATCATTGCCGGCCTCACTCCTTGTTCCCACGTCCCTCGGCCCCGCCCCACTGGCCACACAGTGCAAATAACAATAGCAGGAGAAGCCATTACTCACCGTGCTTGATGAAATATTCTTACCAGTTGTTTGATGAACTTGTGAAAAACTGGACAGAGAGGGAGTATCGAGAAAGAGCAGAGGAGAAAAAAAAACAGCTATAGTTACGAATGGAAATGCCAATGACAAGCTAACGAGTGATAACGCAATGCAGGTGCACTTGGTGGGAATAAGTTATATTTTATCACATTAAACAACAGAGAGTGATAGTAAGAAATATTCTAGAGAAAAAAAACAGCTTCACAGAGCTACGATCACAAACAGCAGCAAGGCCAGCAGGAAGCAGAAAAAAAACAATGTCCAACAGTGACACCCGCAGGTAGGAGGAGTTTCTCCTACCTCTCAGTCTTACCCATGATTGTGTAGCCTAGTGAACCAAACCATTTTGACCATTTGACCATTTTGAAGGCTCAGGAAACCTTTGCAGGTGTTTTAAGTTGATTAGTTGATTGACATGTCACCATATTCTAATTTGTTGAGATAGTGAATTGGTGGGGTTTTGTTAAATGTGAGCCAAATCATCACAATTAAAAGGACCAAAGACTTAAACTACTTCAGTCTGTGTGCACTGAATTTCTTTAATATCTGAGTTTCACAATTAGAGTTGAATTACTGAAATAAATGAACTTTTTCACAACATTCTAATTTATTGAGAAGCACCTGTATACACAAGAACAACATGAATTGGTTCAGTGCCTACCTGGAGAAGTGACATGTCTCGTTGGTCCTAATAAGTAATATATATATAAAAAAAGAGGATTAGATATTTGCTTTTATATTGACAATTATAAAGATAGAATTGTTTTCTTAACCAGATTAACGACACAGCGTTATCATTAACGTAAATACAAAATAAGATGATTTACAATTAAAGAAAGATCATTAAGAAACATTGCATTTCACATATCCATTGTAAACCTTAAAAATATGCCTTAGTAACGTTAAAACTTTACTTACTTTGACACCATTGGCCTCTAACGTACCGATCTTAGCTCGCGATGCTTTTGAGAAACGCAGTTAAGTTCATATAAGTAACAAACAATCTAAATAAAGACCCAACTGTTGCATTCTAGACAGGAATAAAACTTATATCTCAATTTTTCTATTTATTATATTAGTTACAACAAACTTACCTCGAATGCTGCCTCGAACGTCCTGCCGAGGAGGATGTTGACGATGCTCCATGAGCCTCCCGATTACTCATCTTGAATAAGCATATACTACTTATTCTTCCGATGTGAAAAATATCCTTGTTTTATCATTAATTTCCTTTAATGTCCTCTTATTACCATTAGTGTATACTACTTACAGCTCCCCAGTCCAGACATGCGCCGGCGCCACTAAAACACTACTTCCAGTTCAATGAGCCGCTGATCAAAATTTCACTAGCCAATAAGAGCGAACTGCTGTTAAGCCAGCCATCACAAGAGGTTTGTGCCAGAATGGTATACGTAAATTTGCAAAGCACAAACAAAAACTTGGAAAGCGAAAACGCTGGCAGCACATTAGATTAGATTAGTTTCCACTTTTATGCTATATATATCAACAAGACCAGATGAAACTTCTAAATTATCTAAGCTAACAGAGTGTGTTAAAAATGTAAAAGATTGGATGACCAATAATTTTCTCCTATTAAATTCGGAAAAGACAGGGATATTACTTATTGGACCAAAAAAACAGTACACAGAATCTCGTAGATTACAATTTGCAGGCAGACGGATGTTATGTTACTTCCTCTACAGTCAAAAATCTAGGTATTATATTAGACACCAAATTATCTTTTTAAAATCATATTTCCCATGTTACAAAAACAACATTTTTCCATTTTCAAAAAATTGCCAAGGTACGAAACATGGTACGTGTTTCTGATACAGAAAGTTTAGTTCATGCATTCATGACCTCTAGAATGGACTATTGTAATGCACTGCTGTGGGGTTGTCCTGCATCTTCAATAAAAAAGCTACAGGTAGTCCAAAATGCAGCAGCTAGGGTTTTTACCAGGTCAAGAAAATATGATCATATTACCCCAATTTTACAGTCTCTGCACTGGCTACCTATTACACTTAACAAAATTCTAAACGTAACACTTTTGTTTTTGCGCCCATTTTTCATTAACCAAACTCAAAGATCTAAGACTTTTTATAAGTACACAAAAGGCCTATTTCTCGCAAATATTGTTCACAAATCTGTCTAAATCTGTGTAAGTGAGCACTTCTCCTTTGCCGAGATAATCCATCCACTTCACAGGTGTGGCATATCAAGATGCTGATTAGACAGCATGATTATTGCACAGGTGTGCCTTAGGCTGGCCACAATAAAAGGCCACTCTTAAATGTGCAGTTTTACTGTATTGTGGGGTCTGGGGTGGGACGCAGTGCAACACATCTCCTTCGCATAAAGTTGATCAGGTTGTTGATTGTGGCCTGTGGAATGTTGGTCCACTCCTCTTCAATGGCTGTGCGAAGTTATTGGATATTGGCAGGTAGTGGAACACGCTATCATTTAAGCCGATCCAGAGCATCCTAAAAATGCTCAGTGGGCGACATGTCCGGTGAGTATACTGGCCATCCAAGAACTGGGTTGTTTTCAGCTTCCAGGAATTGTGTACAGATCCTTGCAACATGGGGCCATGCATTATCATGCTGCAACATAAGGTGATGGTTGTTAATGAATGGCACAACAATGGGCCTCAGGATCTCGTCACGGTATCTCTGTGCATTCAAAATGCCATCATTAAAATGCACCTGTGTTCATTGTCCATAACATATACCTGCCACCACTATGGGCCACTCGATCCACAACGTTGATATCAGCAAACCGCTCACCCACACAATACTATACACGATGTCTACCATCTCCCCTGTACAGTGAAAAACGGGATAAATCCGAGAAGAAAACACCTCTCCAAAGTGCCCGATGCCATCGAATGTGAGCATTTGCCCACTGAAGTCGGATATGATGATGAACTGCAGTCAGATCGAGACCCCAATGAGGACGATGAGGATGCAGATGAGCTTCCCTGAGATGGTTTCTGACAGTTTGTTCAGAAATTCTTTGGTTATGCAAACCGATTGTTGGAGCAGCGGTCCGGGTCGGGTGGTTGGTCTCAAACGATCTTGGAGGTGAAGATGCTGGATGTGGAGGTCCTGGGCTGGTGTGGTTACATTTGGTCTGCGGTTGTGAGGCTGGTTGGATGTACTGCCATATTCTATCAAATGCCTTTGGAGACAGCTTATGGTAGAGAAATGTACATACAATTCACGGGCAACAGCCCTGGTGGACATTCCTGCAGTCAGCATGCCAATTGCACACTCCCTCAAAACTTGCAACATCTGTGGCATTGTCCTGTGTGATAAAACTACACATTTTAGATTGGCATTTTATTGTGGCCAGCCTAAGGCACACCTGTGCAATTATCATTGTCTAATCAGCATCTTGATATGCCACACCTGTAAGGTGGGTGGATTATCTCTGCAAAGGAGAAGTGCTCACTATCATAGATTTAGACAGATTTGTGAACCATATTTGAGAGAAATAGGCCTTTTGTGTACATAAAAAAAGTCTTAGATCTTTGATTTCAGCTCATGAAAAATGGAGGCAAAAACAAAAGTGTTGCATTTATAATTTTGTTCTGTGTAAGTTCCGTATCAGATACAAAATACTATTACTTACCTATAAGGCCCTTAATGGTTTAGCTCCTGTAGTCTTCTACCACTCTACAATCCTTCACACTACCTAAAGTCACAAAACTTCTACCTAGGATAGCAAAGTCCACTAACACAGGTAGAGCTTTTTCAAATTTGGCTCCGAACTCTGTAATAGCTTTCCTGATAACGTTTGTGGTTCAGACACACTCTCTCTGTTTTAATCTAGACTAAAGACATCTCTTTGGCCAAGCATTCAAATAATGCCATCTAGTGCTGGGCGGTTTGACCAAAAATGTATATCATGTTTTTTTTGTCAAAATTATACCGGTTTTCTGGTTTATGACGTTTTTTAAAAAAAAATTTTTTTTTTAATGCATAATCAGGTGTACAATGCATTTTCTGCTGGTTGATATTCCAAGACGTGCTTGCGGCTAAGGTGCTGGAGCAAATCGCTCGTGTTGCCGCCTTTGGCGACAATTTTAGCCCGGCAGCACTTGCATAAAACGGATGTTTAGTCGATGTCGGATTTTTGGAAACCAAAAAACCTCCAAACAACAGACCAGATTCCTCTTTTTGGCTGTAACGCCTGTTTCACACATAATCTGCCTGCAGTGCGTATGCAGTCCGCAGCACAGACTCATTGTGCTTTCACAAAGGACGTGTTTGCAGTCCGCTACTGATCCGCGCCGGTTTAATCCACAAACATAACATTTGTTCATTGTTTTGATTTCATATTTCAAAAAAAAAAAAAAAAAAAAAAAAAAAAAAAAATATATATATATATATATATATATATATATGTATATATATATATATATATATATATATATATATATATATATTAGGGATGGGGGAATTAACGCGTTAATCTTTGCGATTAATTTTAGATGTTTAACGCGTAAAAAAAAAAAACGCAATTGACGCAGCACTTTTTTTTTTTCTTGCCTCGTTTCCATGACTTCCTATTTCTTATTGTGAATGTGCCGAACAGTCACCCTGTCATGATGGAGATGAACAAGGATGGAGTTTAAGGAGGAATGTTTACATTTAAAAAGTTGCCTGATGGCCTGTTTGATAAAACAAAGATGGTGTGTACGATTTGCAAAGCTGAATTCAAATATTATAGAAGCAATTCGTCTTTAATCTACCATTTAAAAGCAAAGCACCCAGGTGCTAGCAACATAACTAGCGAGGCTACAGGAGCGCCTCGCCAATCCACGTTACTAGAGTGCTAAAGTAATCGTGGCAGGCCATTGACCAAACCTGTAACTGATAAATTAACCGATGCTTTAGCTAAATGGATAGCTAGAAACTGCCGCCCAGTTAGCACTGTGGAAGACGAGGGACTGAGAGAAATCATGCAAATTGCATCGGGAGACACGTCTTACAATCTACCCTCGAGAAGAACGATTATGTCGAGAATACACAGTTTGTATGACAGCGAGAGGGCGCGAAGGATGGACATTTTAGAGAAAGCAAAATATGTCGCTCTCACAGGAGATCACTGGACATCGGTGAGCAATGACAACTACTTGGGTGTCACAGCGCACTTCATAGATGAAGAGTGGCGATTGCGTTCGTTTGCCCTTACTGTGAGTCAGACCACAGAGCGCCACTTTGCAGAGGCATGCGCTGAACATTTTTTGGAAGTCGCCAAAGAATGGAAAGTGGAGCAAAAGTTAACAACACTGGGGACGGACAGTGCTCGGAACATGACGGCAGCAGCGAGACTACTACCATTTGAGCACCTGCCCTGCACGGCCCACAGTGTGCAAAGAACAATCACGGTTTCTCTTCGCGACTGTGGATTCAACAGTCTTCTGGCCAAATGTCGCAAGATTGTTGGGCACTTTAAGCACAGTCAATAAAATGCTCAGGAATTAGCAGAACAGCAAGTTGCACTTGGACAGAAGCAAGAAGCACTTGTACAGGACGTAGCGACCAGATGGAATTCTACCCTAGAGATGGTCAAGCGGATCCAGAGAAACCACTCGTCACTGTCCACCACTTTGGCTCAGCAAAACAGCAAAATTGTCTTGTTCACTGCACAAGAGCTCTCTCTCTCTCTCTGCTGAACGTCATCTGCTCCAGGCTGAGGATATAACCTGCATAGCACACACCCACACACACACACACACACACACACACACACACACACACACACACACACACACCTATTCATGAAATCATTTAAAATCAGTTGTTGGAATATACAAGGTCTGCACTCTTCTACTTTTGGTAATAAGACTGCAGACCAAGACTTACTCAGCAGTGTAACAGACATGGACATCTGTATCTTTCATGAGATGTGGTGTCGTAGTAATGAGACCTTACATTGTCCAATAGGATACAAGGAAATTATGGTTCCTTCATCAAAAAATTCTAAAATTAAATGTGGCCGAGACTCAGGTGGAATACTTATATGGCACAAAGACGATTTAAAACATTCGATTAACGTTGCTAAAAGTGGAAAATCATCCATTTGGCTTGAAGTGAAATCCGTCATATATCAGTCTAATCTTTATCTCTGTGCAATCTATATTCCACCTGATGACTCTCCCTATTACGAAGAGCAAAGCTTCCCAACATTACAGACTGACATCTTACACTTTCAGTCCAGAGGAAACATCCTCATCTGCGGAGACTTAAATGCCAGAACAGGTCGAGAAATTGATTATGTAAATATTGTAGATAATGACCACATCCCCAATGACACCACGTTTCATCCCTCATCTAATATCACACCGAGAAACAGCTATGATACTTCAGTGAACATTAGTGGAAAACAAATGTTGAAACTCTGTAAAGGTTTAGGATTATACATCATTAACGGCAGAACTCGTGGAGATACATTAGGTAGATTCACTTACTGCTCCAGATTAGGAGCCAGTGTGGTTGATTATTCAATAACAGATATTGATCAAAGCTTTATCAATGCCTTCACAGTCAGACCTCAGCTCCCGATGTCCGATCACTGCCAAACTGTGCTTTATCTGAAAGCCCCATGTCAAATAACCAAAACTGCTCCACCTGAATTTGAAAAACTGTTTTCTCTGAAACATAAACTCAAGTGGAATCAATCCAACAATTCAAAGAAAATATGAACAATCCGACTATATTAAAAATGCTAGATGACTTTATGTCCACTGATTTCACCTTAGATATTAATGGAATAAATTTAGCAACAAAAAACTTAAATAACATATTCGTAACATTGATAACTCTATCTAATATTAAACAGCAAACCAAACATAGAACCAATGGACAGAGAAAGAGAAAGGATGTCTGGTTTGATGATGAATGTGCCAGTCTCAGAAAAGAACTCAGGAGACTTTCCAACAAAAAGCACAAAGATCCGTCCAGCCAGACATTACGGCTTTCTTACTCAGACTGTCTGCAAAAGTACAAAACACTTCTGAGGAAAAAAAGAGAAAAATATTTTCAAACTAAAATTGAAGAAATTGACGATTCAATAGATCAAAACACTTTCTGGAACCTATATAAAAAACTCGAAAAACCCAAATTAGAGATATCACTCCAGAATTGCACAATTTGGAAATCTTACTTTGAAAATCTGTATCAAAAAATTGAACCGGCCGACCTCAACCAACCTCAGAGTAAAATAAAGAAAACACTAGAAGACATGGAAAAAACTATTAAGAATTATCAAAATCCATTAGATAAATCAATAACAATATCTGAAATATTAGAACATATTAAAAATCTTAAATTAAAGAAAGCATGTGGACAAGATCACATTAATAATGAAATGCTTAAACTCAGCAGTCCAGCATGATTCAAACAATAGGCAAATTATTTAATCTGGTGTTGTGGTCCGGACACTTCCCTGAGATCTGGTCTGAGGGACTCATCACCCCCATATTTAAGAGCGGCGATCGATTCGACCCCAATAACTACCGCGGGATAAGTGTGGGCAGTGTGTTGGGAAAACTGTTCTGCAGTATCATACACACACGCATCGTCTCACACATCTCAGCACACAACATCTTAAATAAAGCACAGATTGGCTTTTTACCAAAACATCGCACATCCGACCACATCTACTCTCTCCACACTCTAATCAACAAGAACATCAACGACAAACAAAGGAAATATTTGCATGTTTTGTAGACTTTAAAAAAGCATTTGATTCAATTTGGCATGATGGTCTACTGTACAAAATCCTACAAATTGGCATTGGCGGAAAAACGTTTGACATTATTAAATCTCTGTACACCAACAGCAAAAGTGCGGTGAAGATGGGTAACCGCAGAACCGCGTTCTTCCAGCAGGGCCGTGGAGTGAGGCAGGGCTGCAGTCTGAGCCCAACTCTATTCAACATCTACATCAATGACCTGGCGTCAGCGCTGGAGAGCTCTACTGCGCCCGGCCTCACTCTACAGGGGTCAGAGGTCAGATGTCTGCTGTATGCGGATGACCTGGTCCTGCTGTCCCGCACACCTGAGGGCCTTCAGCAGAGCCTGTCCCTGCTGGAACAATACTGTCACGACTGGGCCCTGACCGTCAATCTGGACAAAACCAGAGTCATGGTGTTCCAGAAGAAAGCCAGATCTCAGGGACACAAACACCAGTTCCTGTATAAAGGCCAGGTCCTGCAGCACAGCTCTAGCTACAGCTATCTGGGCATCGACATCAGTGCTTCGGGACGCTTCGGTCTGGCTGTGAAAACACTCGGTGAAAAGGCTCGGAGGGCTTTCTATGCTATAAAGTCACGATGTGGACACTTAAAATTACCCATTAAAACCTGGATAAAATTATATAATTCAATAATAAAACCAATTCTTTTATATGGATGTGAAATTTGGGGACCAGTACTAAATTTTAAAAATTGGGATAAAACATCAGTAGAAAAATTACAATTGGAAATTGGCAAAAATATTCTAGGGGTTCACAGAAACACGTCCACTGCGGCCTGCAGGGCTGAGCTGGGCCTGTACCCGCTGAACATGGAGATCCAGAAGAGATGTGTTCACCTCCATCAGTCTGACCCAGAGTCAGTGCAATATAAAGCCCTCCTCGCCAATGAAAGCTCAGCAGAGCCTCATCCTCTGAACTCACTCGCTCTTCAACTCGTCCAGCAGAATATACTCCCCATCAACCCCAAACCTTTTATTAACCATATCCACAAACATCTAAAAGTCACTCATGATGAAGCACTAAAAGCACATTTTGCCCTCCAGTATAAACTGCAGTGTTACTCGGCCCTCAATAGAACCACTAAATTAGCCAGTTATCTATTTATTAAACATTTTAAAGAAAGACAAATCCTCTCCAAATACAGATTAAGTGACCATGATCTAGAGATAGAGAGAGGAAGACATAGACAAACATAGACAGAGAGAGAGCAGAGGATCTGTAGACACTGTGACCTACAGCACATCGAGGATGAGGAACACTTTCTGCTCTTCTGCTCTAAATACACCAGTATAAGAGAAACCTTTCTGCCCAGATTTGAAATATTAATTCCATCATTCTCTGAACTGAGCGACACTGAGAAAATGTTCTTCTTACTGGGAGAAGATGATAGTACAGCTGCACTAGCGGCTAAATATGTGTTAGCTATTCACAACGCAAGAGTCAGCTTATTCTCTAGAGAGACCGACTGTATTTATTCATTTATTAGGATAAATTGTGTTTATTTATGACATGATCTGTACATATATGTTTTGTTTGTTTGTTTTATTATTTATATATAATATGTTGATGCTTTGGCAACATTGTGTTTCACAGTCATGCTAATAAAGCTCATTTGAATTTGAATTTGAATTTGTGTGATAGGGATGCTCTATTACTCTCTCTGTGTGTGTGTGTGTGTGTGTGTGTGTGTATATGTGTATGTGTATGTGTGTGATAGGGGATGCTCTATTACTCTCCCTGTGTGTGTGTTTGTGTGTGTGTGTGTGTGTGTGTGTGTGTGTATGTATGTGTATGTGTGTGATAGGGGATGCTCTATTACTCTCTCTCTCTCTTTCTCTGTGTGTGTGTGTGTGTGTGTGTGTAATTTATTACAATTTACTGACATATTTCAAACATTTCCACTGCAGAAATGTGACTGAACTCCTGGGGGGAGAGCAATACATCTCCTGTTCAGTGGTGTTACCAGCATTGTGCCACCTGTTCAGAGTTATGGAGCCATCAGATGATGATCCGGTCTATGTGTTGAGGTTCAAGAAGGTGTTTACCACAGACCTAGCTAAACGTAAGGAAAGCACCAACCTCACATGGCTGAAGATCGCTACTGCACTGGACCCCAGGTTTAAGGGCCTGAAGTGTCTTCCCAAAGACGAAAGGAATGAGGTGTGGAAATCAATAATCAACCTGGTAAAGGAAGAGAGGCTGGCACAACAACCATCTGCAGATACAACAGGAAAACAGCCACCGAAGAAGAGCAGGATGTCAGTCTTCTTGCTTGGTTCATCTGATTCAGATTCAGAAGATGAAGAGTCCATAGACAACTCCCTGGACCGCTACAAATCAGAACCCAAAATTGACATGGACCAGTGTCCACTGCAGTGGTGGTCAATGAGAGAAGGAGCACATGTCCTGCTGGCTGGCATTGCATGCAAGTACCTGTCAACACCTGCAACCACAGTGCCTTGTGAGAGGTTGTTCTCACTCTCAGGCCACATTGTCCAGAAAAAGAGAGCTGCTTTGTCCCCTGATAATGTAAACCGACTGGTCTGTCTCAGTTGCTGGCTTAATGTAAAAGAGTAGGCAAAATCTTTGGGTGAAAAAAAATAAACATTCTCCTTTTGTTATTCATATTGCAAAGACTTATGTTCCTTTTTGAAATTCAACTGGCACTTAAACATTTTTTTTTAAATATATTGTTGGTGCATAAAGAAATTATTTATTTTGGCCAATTGGCTTAAGTTCTAAACTGATCTAGACTTTTTGATGACCTTGATGGTTTTAATATTCAACTTTCACTTTGTTTATAATGTTGCTGCACACTTTATTTGATGGGAACAGCTACTCTGTGGTTCTGTGGAGAGTCTGTTTACAGTTCAAATGTCATTAAAATGTTATGCCATTAAAAACTTTGTGTTGTTTAATTTAATTAGGTGATTCTACATGTAAATATTGATGATAACAAGCTTGGGGGAAAGCACAATTAATTGCAATTAATTACAGAAAATGTGCAATTAATTAGTTAATTTTTTTTTATCGATTCCCAGCCCTAATATATATATATTATTCATGCATTTTACTTCTAGGTTTGTATAATAAGCTGCTCAAGCAAGCGGCAAAACATTTAAAAACAATAATTAGCCTACATTTCTTGTTAAAATATTTAAAATTAAAACACCACAGATAGAAACAGTCTCGTGCATTTTGCATTTAAATCTTTATCACAAGCAATCCCACGGGTCTTAATGAACTTTGTTTTTCTGCTGCCATAAAAGTGAACATATATATTGTTTTCCTTGTTTAACTAAAAGTACTCTTTTTCTTGTTTTAAACCTAGCCAAAAACCCATGTGACTGCGTATCCATGTCAATCCATGTTCATTTTTTCCCCGCGAACAATGCACTTTCACTTTAATTCAGCGCCTGCGGCACAGCAAAAATAGACTCAGTACGTTAACAATCGCTGCACTGCTGCAGACGATGCACCGCTCCTTGAACGCACTGACAGACCGCAACCTTGTGCAGCTGGAATCCGTTAATACTTACTGCAGACGGACTATGTGTGAAACAGGTGTTATAACGTAACACCAGAGCACTGCTGTGTGTACCCTCACCACGCCTCGCAGTCGCTGCTTAGAAGTGCAACATTGTAAAGGGTCTGTCTGAAACAGTGTCGCACGGCTGCGGCGCAGCATAACGTTCGTTCCGAAGGCTGAGTAATTATATGGCAGTATATTCAAAATTAACATCATAATGAAAATATAAACTGGTTTTCGGTATGAACTGGTTTACCGCCCAGCACTAATGCCATCTCATAATCTTGGACTGCAGTTATGCCTGATCAAATGCACACTATTATTCTATAGCTTGGGTTAAACAAATACATTTTAGTTGGTTGGAGCAGAAGCTACGCTAATTATGTCTATTTGTTTTGCCATGGGATAGGATTTAGACAAGCTTCAGTTTGGATCCAGAACACTTGAGAAGAGATTATGTCAACCGCTCAGATGACCTCAGATGATGCCAACTCTGAAACAACATACAGGACCACCAAATTTTGCTATAAGTTTGATTACATCATAATAATTGCTGTTAATAGTGTTTGTCATCGGAGCGTTGTAATGCATTGTCTGTATGAGTGTGAAATGTGCTGTTACAGTGTTAGGAAATGTATAAAGCAACCCAGAACCAAAGCAAAATTGGAGAAATCAAAACAAGAACAAAGATAACCCAAAAATTAAAAGGAAACAAGTGCTGAAACAAATACAAAGAAAACTCAAACAGCTCCAACTCAAGTCCCCCAACACTATCACATCAAACAGTCTCCTTTAAAATGAGTACACCAGACAGGTGCAGTCAATGAACCACCCATTAGGCTAATTCGTAGGCACGGAAAACAATTACCACGCTCCCAGAAGTGCAGGGATCCTCACATTGATTACATCTTTAATTGATTTTTCCCCATACATTTCTGCCATATTTACATAAACTGAGTCACCACTGAAAAGCTATTACTAAATATTATAGAAACATAAATGTTCTGTGAAGTTGCTTTCCAATGATTTGTATTGTAAAAAGTGCTATACAAATAAAATTGAATTGAATGTAAAGAAATGTAATGTTAACAACGGTTAAAAATTAAAATTAATAAATGGACATATATTGCAAATTAATATATCATAAATGTATTTACATATGTTTACAGGAAATAAATATATATAAATATTTCCAATAATATGTATTAACATATGTTTAATATATGTGAAAAATATTAAAAAGTGGCCAAAATCAAATATTTAAATATATTCTATATTTCTAAATATATTTACATAGCCTATATTGTATAAAATATATTTTCTTCTATTTAAATGTAAGATATTTAATCTATTAATCTATTTATTATTAATATATATATATATACTACCCACATTCATACTATATAGAACGTACTTTTCTAACGAGTAGTGCGTTCAAATTCAAATGTAGTACCCAGTACGCAGTATTCGATTTCGGACGTATTATAAGCCGCACCCGAGTAAATAGACGAACAATAGGGG
This sequence comes from Carassius carassius, assembly GCF_963082965.1. NCBI lineage: Eukaryota > Metazoa > Chordata > Actinopteri > Cypriniformes > Cyprinidae > Carassius > Carassius carassius. The sequence goes on from NC_081769.1 coordinate 6,200,404, forward strand.
CGTGGCGCGCGTCACTGAAACACGCCCCGCCCTCTCCTCCCCCGAGAGAACGGCAGTATATTATGACGTCACACGGTATAAACTGTACACCCGCGCGCTCTGAAGATCACTGCAGTTCAGTGAGACTCCGAGCAGAAGCGAAGACGTTCACCTGAGCAGAGACTCGAAGTCCATCCAGACGGACAGTTGACAAAAATTCAGCAAGTTTGACAGCGATACAGTCAACACGCGTTTCTCCTGCGTTTGAGTCAGTGGAGCTCTACTTCAGCAGCTCAATGTCAGCAGATGTTCAGATGATGTTGAGTGACTCTCCACAGACAACTGGAGGAAAAAGCTCTTCAGAACAACAGGCTTCTCCCGCAGCAGCCGCTATGGAGAACCGCCCAACAGGTTAGGAATAACGATAGTATAAAATATAAATGAAAACTCTAGTATAAATAAATAGAATAGTAAAAACTGTGGAAAAAACAGACTTTTTTGTACATATAGTAATTTAATCTAATACAGCACACTTGTAAGTGTCACACTTCATTAACTATGTTGTATTCATCCATTGTTCTTCTTTCTATGGTTTATGCCTCAGAATTTGTCTTGCATTTTCTGGTAACGTAGTAATTTCTTTTTACCTTTCTTTGTTTCTTTTCTTAGAAAAACAAACCAAAAAGAGGAAGAAAAAATGCATCCATGCATTCTTCCGGCGAATTGGGAAGGCTTTAAAGCTTTGCACCCTACATTGCTACATGGACGATATATTGCCCCCATCTCCATCCGATGATCCAGCAGATCTCCAGCCAGGTTTATCTGGCCTTGAATGGGCTTTATCAATCGATCCATGTCCATCTGGTTTGGAGCTGACAGTTAACACCAATCCGGCTGATCCTGATATGTCATTGGTCTCAGGACCATCCAGTCTTGAGGTGATATCTGACAGTGATCAGGCTGATCCAGAGCCATCACCTGTCCCAGGTCCATCCAGCCTCGATTTAAAGTTAACACTGGATCCAGGTCTATCCAAACTGATTTCTGAGACAATGAATGTCCCAGGACTATCTAGTCTTGATGTAACACCTCTACCGAGTCTATCCAGTATCGAGATGAAACCGGACATGGATCTAACCGAGCCCAAGCCATCATCTGTCCCAGGTCCATCTGGTTTTGAGACAGCTATTGGTAAGTCTACTGTCATTTTTTTCTCCTTTTGGGATTTTCATTTTACCTACTTGTCTGCTCTTTTACACTTATGCCCAATTAATAATATGCTCCTAACTTAATGTATGATACCTTTATAATATTCAACAGCACTGTGAATTGATGGATATAGTTCTAGTTTAATTCTAGTTTAGGATGTGGTTTTATTAGTATTCAGTAAATTTATCTTGTATTTTACTTTTAAAGGACAAGTGAAATTTAGTGTCAAGATTGCATCAAAACCACAAGTTTTTCTTTGCATCATCCCTTGTGATTTAGATTGAACTTAATGTATATTCTTTCATTATGAGAAAGTCACAAGATGATTAATCACACAGTACGTGTCCATTTTACCAGTTGTCTCGTCTAACATCTGTATTCACCCAGTGTTCTTCTTCATGATGTCTAGACTCAGTATTTGACTTACGGTTTCTAATTTTTAATTACGTTTCTATTTCTTTCTTCTTCTTCTTCTTTTTGTTGTAGAACAACAATCAACAAAGAGGAAGAAGAAAGGCATCTGTGCATTCTTCCGCCGGACATGGAGGGCTGTTAAGTGTGCTGCTCTCTGTTGCCAAAGGGGCAACAAAGTGGCTCCAGATCCATTTGCCATTGACCCAATGGCTCAACAGGATAATTCAGATCACCAGCCAGATTTATTCAGCCTTGAGTGGCTGACACTTAATGCTGAGCCAACCTATCTGGAGCCATCACCTGTCCCAGGCCCATCCAAACTGAATAATGAGCCAATGCCTGCCCCACATCAGTCTGGTTATGAGCCACCTGTTGGTAAGTCTACTGTCATTATTAGTCTACTGTTTACTTGTATTTTTATTAGTGCTGTCAAATGATTAATCGCAGTAAATCACATCCAAAATAAAAGTTTTTGTTTGCATAATATATGTATGTATTTTACACTGTGTATATCATGTATACAAACACATGTATGTATATATTCAAGAAAAATGTTGTTTATATATTAAATGTATTTATATAAAATAAGAATATACATGGACATATTTTCAAAATAGATACTGTATGTGTGTGTATTTATATATACATAATTAATATACACCGTACACAAACATATACTATGTAAAAAATATATATATTTTGGATGCGATTTATCGTTTGACAGCACTTATTTTTAATTTTTCCATTTGTGTCTAGTTTGTATTTATGTTCCAAAACATGGGACAAAATACAAAACAAGGGACAAAATACAAAAACATAGCATGACATGCCACCAATGTCAGAGCTAAAACATCCCATACAAGTTTAGAATTTATTTGATGTGGATCTTTAGCAAAATGATTGAGCTCAAGTGTATAACTTTACCAAGTGTTCTTCTTTGTTCATGATGTCTAACCTCAGTAATGGACGTACAGTTTCTGGTGGAAATTTCTTGTTCTTTTTCTTATTTTCTTTGTTTTTAGAAAAACAAAGAAAAAGGAGGATGAACAAAGACATCCAAGCATTCTTCCAGCGAACATGGAGGACTGTTAAGTTTCCCTCCTTGGCCCCAGATTCATGTCGAGTTGAGCCAGTAGCTCACTGGGATCCAGTGGACCTCCAGCCAGGTCTATCTGATCCCTTGTGGTTGTTAAGGAATGATCCAGGTCCATCTTGTTTCGAGGTTACAGTCACGGCCAACCAAAATCCACCTGATTCTAAGCCAGATCCATTCAGCCTTGATTCACACTTAACACTTGACCCAGGCCCAGCTAGTCTTGTAGTTGAGTTGACGTCTGTCCCAGGACCATCCCGTCAGGAGATAATGCCAGTCAATGGGTCTGACATGGGTCTGGATGTACCTGAGCTAAAACCCATTCCAGGTTCCAGTCTCGTTCTGACAGCTGCTGTGGATCTGATTGATCCCGAGCCGTCATCTGCCTCTGGTTCATCCAGCTGCAGACGGACACCTGACACTGATCTGGACAATTCTAAACAAAAACATGTCCCAATCCTATCTGGTTTTTGGCCAACAGCAGGTGAGTCTACTGTCACTACTTCTATAATAGCTGTAGTTTTATTTGTTGTATTTTTGTAAAAAAAAAAAAATGTTTCATTACTTTTTCATATTTGTTCCTACTGAACATATACATTATTTATGCTCCTGACATGTATCTTAATTCCTTGTTTGGTATTCAAAATTAATCCTGTGGCATTCTAGTGGACAGAGTTCATTTTGAACCACATACTTCCTTGTATGTCATTATTTTCCTGGTTCCCTGATTGCCTTTATAGTCTGCTCTTAGCTAATGCATGGAATACAGTTTATAAAAGCCACATTATCTGAATAACTTCTCTGTCTGCTTTTTGGAGTTCATGTAAGATAATCAAAACAAAGTAGTGCTCATCTTTTCTTTCTGCATGTTCTTTTTTCAGCAAAATTTTCCTCCTGTTATGATGTGGGAGTGAAGTTGGGACAGGGAGGTTTTGGTTCTGTGTATAAGGGGACTCACAGAATTAGTGGCCAGAAGGTAAACTACTCCTGCTTTATTTAAAAAAAAGTCACTTTTAGTTACTTTCAACATTGTTCCGTACTCATTTTAAATTCCATACTTTTTTTATATTTTTACGTAAAAATTTACATATAGATAATTGCAAACAGTGTTCGAATTGAGGGGGGGCTGGGGGGGTCCGGGACCCCCCATAAGCATCAAGGGACCCCCCATAAGGCCCAAAAAAATGACCTTGGGGGGTCCCCTGGTTTTTCATTAAAACTAAAATAGAAACAATATTTGACATAGCCCTATCTATCTATTTTTTACCAAAGTATTGCGCTGCCGCTCCATAGACTGTAAAAAGTGCCGCTCCCATAAAAAGCTACTTCAAATTAGATGTGCATCTGAAAATACGCTCAAGTGCGCCACACGCTGTTTTCTGAAGGAATTTACAGACTGCGGGCGCGACGTCGCTGTGTGATTGGCTGACAGAGTGATCCTTCGTCATTATTTTACCTCACGATAACGGTAAGATAATATTTCTTTGTTTTATGATTGTTTGGTACACCTAATTTATTGCTACTGAATAAGTGTTTATCTTAGAATCAGAGAGTCACTTATAATCTTGGTCTGTCAACAGTTGTTTTTTTTTATCTTATGATGCTAGCTCACTATCGGCTTGTTAGTTGTAATTAGCCATCTAACGTAATTCTGAGAAAAATAGAATCTTGTTCGGAGCTAGCATTGCACCCATTCTGAATTAAACAAATCATTTTAAATCTAGTAACCTTAACTGCTCAAAAACAGTGTTAATTTAATTAAGGACATTATTACTGATGAAAATGTTCATCAGGTGAAGGCTTTTTTTGTGTCAACGATGATAAAGCAGGGTTGCTAACTCTCACGAATTGTGCGTGAGACACACATGCATTGATTATTACGCCGAAGACAAACATGCAGATCAACCGTTTTTGTTATGAATTGTATCCTATTTTCCATTATGTATAGCCTAATACAATTAGTGTAGTATTTAAGGTTAAGTGGAGAAAAGGATTTTAAATTCAATGCAAAGAGGCAAATTAAAGTCATTTTGTGGCCAGAAAAATAATAATTTCCATTTGCAATGCCATTGTTTACCCACTCTAATAAATATACATACTCTAGTTGCTCAAAAGAGTATTGCAGGTCATAACTGCTTACTTATTTTTAGGTTTTGCATTTAAATAAATATTTAGACATGATCAAACACTAGATTATACATTTTAAAAAGATACTCGTATAAGCACACACAAGTGAATATTAATTAATGCAAGAAAATACTGAGTTTAACCCAAGAAAAGTAAGTACAGTAGGCCTATTCATGTGAATTGATAGTGAATCAAGAGATCAAAATTGATTAATGGTCATCAGCATCGTAATCGTATCAAATTATTTCTATTTTTTCCCTCTTGTAGAAACACTATTGTGACAAAACATATATTTAAACATATACTCTCATTCACCACTATAGAAGTTTACCCAACTATGACAACTTCTGCTTGAAAATATGAAAGGGTTATGTAACTACATTCAAGATAAATTAGTTTTTTTAATGAAATAAAATGCCTACATGTGCACTGTTCAAAGTATATCACCATTAATAACCTTAATAAGTAGCATGAATAACATGGAGTGCTTTCTTAAATATATTCACAGTAACGACAACAAATATAATATTACAACTTACATCTTACATTATTTTCTCAGATATGGACAAGGGAAAGAAGAGAAGAGCCATCTTGTTATTTCATAGATTTTTATTTAATTTTACATAGTAAATGCTCAGCTGCAAAAACATGTTATGAAACACACAAAGTAAATTAAATTCACAAGTAAAGTAAAGTAAATTATATTATTATATGAAATAAATAAATACAAATATGTATATTATTAGTTGTTTTTTTTTTGGGGGGGGGGGGACCCCCCAAGAGCTTTGACTCAATTCGAACACTGATTGCAAACATGTTTAAAACAATTTGTCTCTTTGCAGGTTGCTATCAAATTTCTACCTAAGAAGCCCTGGAACAGCTTTATTAATGTGGTAAGTTGGCGATACAATATATTAAAAAATACTTACATTCATTGGACATTTAGGTTCAGAAGTCTGTGAACACATTGAAAATCAAAAGAATTTTTTTTTTTTTAATTTTGAAAAACTGTGTTGACTATAGTGTAGTTATAATGGGAAATAGTGACAAGAAGACGCATTTTCAATTGTGATCTCAGACTTTTAGACATTGAGACTGGATCTCAATGTCAATATTACACACAGAAGTGAAAGGTCAAGCTAACCTTTTGTCAAAATATGTTTTTCCAGCCTGGATCTACAGAACCTCTGCTGTCAGAAGTGGTTATGAATGTGATGGTGTGCGCACCTCCGAAAAGCCCCTACGTTGTACAAATGATCGAGTGGTTTGATCAGACACATCAGTTCGTCATAGTAATGGAATATCCACATCCATGTCAGACCTTGCTGGAATTTACCATGTGGCATGGAAGTTGTCTGGATGAATCTGTGGCACGTGGTTTAATGCGGCAAGCGGTGCTTGCAGCCAAACACTGCATTGAACGGGGCATCTTACACAATGACATCAAGACGGACAACATGCTGGTCAACACAGAGACACTGCAGCTCAAACTGATAGACTTCAGCTGTAGCAAACGTATTAACATGTCTTGCTCTGAAGGTGAGTTGATGTAATGCCATAATTTGTCAAATAATGTACATGATTCAAAGCTTATTATCTCAAAGTAGACTAACAGAGCTCTGTCATTTCATTTTCTAAAGACTTCTGTGAGCAATTAATCTCTTGCTTTCTATAAAGATTATCAACAGGCGGTTGGATCAACAGTCTGGTCTTTGGCTATGGTACTTTTGGAGATAGTAAGCGGAGACCAGCCCATAAGTGTTTTTCTCCCCAAAGCACGTCATCCTTTGATACCAAATTTCTCCAGTGGTGAGACAACAGCACTCAACAATAATACAAACATACATTTTTGGCACAATATCAGAGTGTTCAACTTCCCAGCTACTAAAAATAAAAGGGAAAACTGATAGATAGAATACATAATTTTTGATATTTAAAGTCCAGGAAAGTGTAACACACAGGAGATTGTCCCTGTTTAAAAATGAATACAGTACAAAATACTATGTTTTTCAGAAGCTTTTCATACATGACAACATGCATGTGCAATGCTGTCATAAAGAGCATACATGACTAACCAGCCTTTTCCTCTTTGAAAACTTGTACAGAGTTTCAAGATCTGATAGAGCAGTGTCTGGTCAGGCATCAAACCAAGAGACCAACGTTAGAGCAGATTTTAGAACATCAGTGGTTTAAGCAGGACTGAGGGAAGACAGAGGATCAGGAGGCAGGTTGTGTAACAGCTTGAGGGAAGGCAGATACTAACCAACTCTTCAGTAAAAAAAAAAAAAAAAGAAAAGCAGATAGTTCATCTGTAGAGAATAGCTAGCAGACAGCACTTTACTGCAGACCAGACTTTTACCTTTCACCTGTCGCACTGAATATTACACCTACTATGGAGGTGACATTTTGCCAAGACAAATTTGTCAAGATTCTAGTATTTGGTTTTTCTCAAAAATCCCAGATTTTGTGCACTTTGGAGAAAAACCAAATGAAAGAGAATATAGCGGTCTAGAGACAAATAGGCCTAATACTGAAGATTCGGAATGGGTTCTTGGAGGCCTTTTGCCACAGATGAAATAATCCAGGCATATCTGAATTCAAGTAGTAACTTAGAGGAACTTGACAGAAACTTCCCATCGAAGACCAGTAAAGATTTTACAGTATATTACTGGCCACCAGATCTACATTAGTTTAGGTGCTGACATTAGATCAGGTACTGAGGGTGGAGTCATTTTATTACAATAGGCCACTTACCCAACCAGTACAATATTATTTTAAATGTTTTTAATTCACAAACGTCTGAGTCCACACATTATTAAAAAAAGCAAAAGTCTCTAGACCAACAAATCTCAACAGTATAATATATATTATATTGCAATTATATATGTATAATGAAATATAATAGTGCTATTTATATAGTATTATTGTTAAAATGACTTTTTCTACAGTGTAATGAGTTCTCTTTGTTAGCATTAGCTTTACTTAAATATTTTCTGTGAGTTAGACAAAATATTTTTGACAAATCAGAATATCATTCCCACCTAATTATTAAAGTACAGTAATGAGTATAAATGACAATAAATGAGATCTACCGATTTGTATTGTATTGACAACCATATGCAATTAAAAACTGTACATACTGCATTTAAGATTAGTTTGTATTTTTGTTGCATTTTTCTAGGTAGTTTCTTATTTATAAATTAATTTGTGTATTAAGCTTATTTCAAGAACAAAAAAAAGTATCTTAATAATGACACACACTTAGGAAAAAAGCCATAAACTAGGGCAATCAAATAAAAATGAGAATTTTTAATATTTGTTGAATTTAATCTACAAATCCACATCTGAATGCAAAAACATTGCCTTCACATTTCACGTGTGCATCAAGCAGACTTATCAGTATGTGCGTTTCCATTACCCTTCAAATTGCGCAAATGAAATGGAAATGTCAATTTTGCAAAAATGCTCATATATATGAAAGTTTTTACGCTCACATGAGGTGGTTTTCAGGCAGTGCGAATGCAATGTTTTGTTTGAATTCAGAGGGAGTGTCAGCCACATTAAAAAAGTTAACAGCTCAAGTCATTTGTGGATTAATGCGAACCGTTTAAAACGATTCAGTTCGATTTGGTGAACTGGTTCAAAAAGATCCGGTTAAATCGAATGATTCTTTCGCGAACCGGATATCACAAACTGCTTTGTTTTGAACTCTCTCTTAAAACAGACCCGGAAGAGAAGACAATGCTGAATAAAGTCGTAGTTTTTGCCAAAATGTTTTGGACCAAAATGTATTTTCGATGCTTCAACAAATTCTAACTGACCCTCTGATGTCACATGGACTACTTTGATGATGTTTTTCTTACCTTTCTGGACATGGACAGTATACCGTTCACACAGCTTCAATGGAGGGACTGAGAGCTCTAGGACTAAATCTAAAATATCTTAAACTGTGTTCCAAAGATAAACGGAGGTCTTACGGGTTTGGAACAAAATTATTAATGACATAATTTTGCTATTTGGGTGAACTATCCCTTTAATGTTTGGTTCCTTTAGTTTAACTTGTTTTCCTTTTTTGTGTGTGTGTGTGTGTGTGTGTGTGTGTGTGTAGGCTAAACCTACCGTATGTTTAATTTTCATAAAGGTACATATGTAATTAAAACATTATGTAACTGAGTGCACAAATGAATGTGAGTAATCTTACCTGATGCTGATATTACAATAGCCGGTATTAACAGTTTACGTGATCTTGCTCTTGATTTTATTATTTTTATTATTTTTTTATTATTATTTATTTGCCGGTAAGCAAATATATTACAAATGCGAGTGGTAAGAGCATCTACGGTAATTCACATTGGCCAAAACACACAAGGAAACTTGTTGTGAAATAAAATATCACCGGCAATCACAGACATTCGCATTCGGACGGGATTAGTTTTCTCCGAGGATCACTGAGTTTGCTGAAAAACAGTAGGTGATTTGCTCTGGAATTATCACAGAGGTTGTGAAAAACACAGACGTGGCAGATTCGGACGGGATTAAAATCACCAAGTACGTCTGTGAAACACATATTTCTCTAACAACCCCCTGTAAAACTAGTCCCATCCGAATAGGGCTTTAATCTGTGTTTAGCTCTATTAGGACGGGACTAGTTTCACAGGGGGACGTTAGAGAAATTTCTGTTTCACAGACGTACTGAGATTTTAATCCCGTCCGAATCTGCTCAGACTGTTGGAATTTTTAAGTCATTTCTTAAGACACACTTGTATTCCTTGGCTTTTATATCAAGCTGAGCTGTGACATTGGTATGTTTTTACTGTATTTGTCTTATTTGTGTGTGACTCTCTATTTTTCTTTTCTAGACGTTGTTAAGCACTTTGGTCAACCATGGTTGTTTTTAAATGCGCTATATAAATAAATTGAACTGAACTGAATGGGGCCTCACTGTAAAGGGTAACATATTTTTCTCTATAGTGTTACATTTTCCAGTGCAACCTGTTTGAAAATGTTAGCTTTATATGTTTTTGGTATTGTTCTTTATTATATGGAAAAATGTAGATCTGAAAATGTTAGGAGAACAACAGCAATTACCATTATGTGACATGATGAAAATACTGTCAAGTCCCTAACAACAAGACCGAAATGACATGCATGACAACTTATGCAGGTTTACTGGAGAGAGAGAGTGGAAAAAACATACTTGTAATGATGGAATTTTGGCTGGGATTGGAGGTCAGCTCTGACCTTGGACCACTGTCATTATCAGATGCTGTCATTGTAGCTGCTTGGTCTCCTGATGGCTCTGCTATACCAGATGAGTGTGAACTGGTACCTGTAACAAAGTGTCACGGGGTGACGAAAGCCGGAACTATAGGCCGGGAAGTTGTCCAGTGTAACACAAGGCCGGTTCAGGGGATACCCGGAAGCAAGAAAAATACGCTAGAATAGAAGATAACGAGGATAAACGCTGGCAGCTGTGCGGGGGAAAATGCGTAAGTAGGTGATTGGATTGGGAGGGAAATAAAAAGCGTTGGCGTTTGAGAGAAGGGGGCAGAGAGGAAGGATTGGGGAAGACGAAGGATCGATGAAGATGGAGGAAGGAGAGAGGAAGGATCAGTGAAGACACAGGAAGAGAAGAGGAAGGAATCAGTGGAGACACAGTAGTGACACAGCGAGCAATGAACTGGAGATGGATGTTTGGAAATGACACTGTAATGAGAGTCCTGTTTTGTATCAGTATATGGAGGGTTCATTGGTTGAGACTGTCGTATGGGCCCGCACTCTGCCTTAAGGATCTGAGGTTCGTGCATGTTGTGCTGAGTTTCAATTATCACGTGTGAATTGAGTGTGTTGTAGTGTATACACGAGTGTGGGATGTTGCAGAGTGTAAGGGCGACCAACCTATAATCCCTCAACAAAGTTGTGAATGAAGAACCTGCTAAATCGGTGAAGTATTTCCCTCTCTTCTCTCTGTCTGAGCCCTGAATGAAGCATCAGCTAAAGCTGTGAATGAAGAATCTGCTAAAGCGGTGAAGTATATTTACCTCTCCTTTTTTTGAGCCCTGAATGAAGAACTGGCTAAAGCTGTGAATGAAGAACCTGCAAAGCGGTGAAGTATATGTACCCTCCACTCTCTGTCTGAGCTCAGTGAAGAGCCTGTTAAAGTTGTGACCTATATGTACCTCCTCTCTCCCTGTCTGAGTTTAGTGAAAAGCCTGCAGAGTTAAGCCCCTTTCACACTGCACGTCGGACCCGACATATTGCCGGAACATTGCTGGGTCGCCTTCTGTGTGAAAGCAACCATGTCCCAGGATTGATTCCGGCATTGAACACGGGTCGGGGACCTAGTAACATTGCTGGGTTCGACATTACACGTTCATACATTACACGTCACGGCCTGATGTCACGTGTCGTTATGGGATCTTTACGGCTTGTGTGTGAAAGCACGCATATATCCCGGGTAATCACTGGCAGTGTGAAAGTGCAAAATCTAGCGACCCTGGAACAATTGCCGGAACACTTTACCTGTTTATTTGCCGGAATGGCAGTGTGAAAGGGGCTTTACTGAAGTGAGTTATCTGCTGTTGTAGATCTAATACCATTGTAGGACCCCGTGACATATGGAATTGAGTATCCACTTACTCGACCATTCATATTGAATCTGTTCTGAAGTCCTGCAGAGCTACAGAGTCTGTGTGAAGTCCTGCAGAGTCACTGAATTGGTGCTGAAATCTTACTGAGCCACTGAACGGAGACTGTCGCTGATGATACCCAGTCAGAGGACTCGAGGAACGGAGTTACCACCAAGCCTTCGCCATCTGGCACCGTAGCCGCTCGGGCTGTATTCACCTTACTGTGTTGGTAGTGGAGGAGGGGAATTAGAGCTACACACGCAGTCACTTAACCTGGAGGGAGGAAGCTTGTACCGCTTTTAGAGACATTTCTTTTAAATAAATTAATAAATGTGTTAACCGTGAATTCTGGTGGTCTGCCTTTTTTTCCGGTACGGGGTAGCTCCTCAGGGAGGTGCGGTGGTTTGGGGGGTGGCGGTCGACAGGGAGTGTCGCACCCCCGGCTCGGCCCGTGACAAAAGCATATCATTTAGAACATTTCAGAGCTGCAAGATATTAATTAAATGGCAACATTGACATTTTGTAAAGGGAAAAATAACAAACTTACCAGAATTTTCATCTTCCTCAGAACTTGAAACATCCATATGTCCATCCCTGGTGTTAGTCATAGGACGACAAGCTAACGAAACAGAAATATCTACTTAATATCGACAGTACTGGTTAAATTACTAAATCGTAAACCGAATTCTTGTGTCTCTATTACTAGCTTATTCACTGCATTTTATTATTTGTCTTTTTTTCACATGAATGCTTATTAGCCACAAGTTTAAGTACTTTGTACACTGTTAATTATTTTTCAATAGAAAATGAATACTCTTAAATGTAGCAACTAACCAAGAACAGAGTCCAGTTCCTCAAAGAATGGGCAGCGTTGGGGATCCGACCCCGTCTTCTTGTTATGCTTCACACATTCGCGGTAACGTCGTTTCAGATATTCTATACGGTCTTTGCACTTCACCCAGTCGAAGGTATTTTGAATAGATGGACAAACCTCACAAACTTTTTTTAAAAACTGCCTCCCACACCTTGTGGTTATGTATACAATTTTCAAACGGAAACTGAAACGTAGGTTAGCTCCAAACAGAAATTAAAGCTAATGTTTCCTCCCTACTCCAGTGTCACGTCACTTTCTTTTTCGCCACCATCTTGCCATTGATCGGTCATGTGACCATACGCAATCCACGCATTCTGAACACGCATTCTGATCTTCTGAAATGGCCACATGTAAAACACAGACACTCCTACCTCGGTAATAAGCACGGAGATGTTAGTCCCGTTCGAATCTGTACATAAAATCACAGACGTAGGTTGATAAGAATTGTTACTCAAACGTCATTTGGAAAACTAATCCCGTCCGAACAGGGCTTTAGTGAGCACTTTTCCTTTGCCAGGTTAATCCATCCACCTCACAGGTGTGGCATATCAAGATGCTGATTAGACAGCATGATTATTGCACAGGTGTGCCTTAAGCTGCATGGCCACAATAAAAGGCCACTCTAAAATGTGCAGTTTTATCATATAGCACAATGCCACAGATGTCGCAAGTTTTGAGGGAGCGTGCATTTTGCATGCTGGCCTCACAACTGCACAACTGGCCTCACAACCGCATACCACGTGTAACCACACCAGCCAAGGAGCTCCACATCCAGCATCTAGACCTCCAAGATCGTCTGAGACCTCACAATCTGTCAGAAACGGTCTCAGGGAAGCTCATCTGCATGCTCGTTGTCCTCATCAGGGTCTCGACCTAACTGTAGTTTGTCATCGTAACTGACTTGAGTGGGCAAATGCTCACATTCGATGATGTCTGTGGCACTTTGGAGAGGTGTTCTCTTCATGGATGAATCCTGGTTTTCACTGTACAGGGCAGAAGGCAGACAACTTGTATGGCGTTGTGTGGGTGAGTGGTTTGCTGATGTCAACGTTGTGGATTGAGTGGCCCATGGTGGCGGTGGGGTTATGGTATGGGCAGGCATCTGTTATGGACAACGAACACAGGTGCATTTTATTGATGGCATTTTGAATGCACAGAGTTACCGTGACAAGGTCCTGATGCTCATTGTTGTGCCATTCATCCACGACCATCACCTCATGTTGCAGCATGATAATGCACGGCCCCATAATGCACGGCCCCATGCAAGGAACCATACACAATTCCTGAAAGCTGAAAACATCGCAGTTATTGCATGGCCAGCATACTCACCTGACATGTCACCCATTGAGCATGTTTGGGATGCTCTGGATCGGCGTATACGACAGCGTGTTCCAGTTCCTGCCAATATCCAGCAACTTTGCACAGCCATCGAAGAGGAGTGGACCAACATTCCACAGGTCACAATCAACAACCTGATCAACTCTATTTGAAGGAGATGTGTAACACTGCTTGAGGCAAATGGTGTTCACACCAGATACTGACCGGTTCTCGGAGGCTGAAAAACCAGTCACCTCATAGTGGCTAAACAAACAGAAGGTACAACAAGGGAAACAGATGAAGAAGATCTGAGAGATACGCTATGGGATGTAAATACTCAAATCAGAGAGATATTGTGGTGCACAATTTTGAAGAGCTTTAAATGTCAGAAGTAAAATCTTATAATCTACTCGATTATTTAACAGGAAGCCAGTGAAGATGGTAGAGAACCAGAGTGATGGAGGAGCAATGGAGGAGCTTCTAGTAGTTATACGGGTAGCTGAATTCTGTAAAAATTGAAGTTTGTGAGTTTGTAAGGTAGCCCAAAAAGAAGAGTTACAGTAATCAATGCGCGAGGTAAATAGAACATGTACAGGAATATCTCTGGAGTTTGGTGTGAGAAATGGATGAAGGCGGCTGATATTCCGTAAATGGAGATATGCAGACGAGTAATATTTCAAAAGATAAAGTACTATCAAGGACCACTCCCATACTTTTAACCTGAGTAGATGGGGAGATTATAGAGTTAACAGAAAATTAAAAACTGTTGGATTTTTACTAATTAGATTTGGTACCAACAAGAAGAATGTCTAGGTTACGTATGTAACCCTCGTTCACTGAAGGAGGGAATGGAGACATTACGTCAGAAAGAGACTGACGAATGGGGTCTCACCCGGGAGCCCAATCACCTTTGAGTGGTTACAAAACGAGCCAATGGTACACTGTGTCATTGGAGCAACTCGCACCCAAGTCTTTGCTGAGGAGCCGAGCCCAGTGACCCGGCCAATCAGCAGAACAGCGATGTTGCAAAGGGACTTAACATCTCCATTACCTCCTTCAGGGAACAAAGGTTACATACGTAATCTAGACGTCACCTTTCAGCCGGTCACGTTCACGTGCATGTTTCGTCAGAAAGAGACAAATGGGGTCCCTTACAAAATGCCACATGGCTGTCTTCCAGTGACCTGTGTGAGTGATGGCACCCTGTCATGAGGCCAGCACAAGTGAGAGCCTATACCTGACACAGAATGCACCGGGTAGCATATTCCAGCTGGACGTATGCTAGCAGGCTGCCTGCTCGTAGGCAGATACAGTATCAACCAAGAGGTGGTGATACACAAACTCTGAGGTACCAGCCCGCAGGGTGGAAGTTTCAACGACAGAGCTGGCAAGGTGCTTTCCAAGGGAAAGACACATGCTTCGAAGAAACTTAATGTGGAAATACACACGTGGGATTGCCCAGAAAAGGGGAATCCCAACACATGGAGGCACCTAGTCCCACACTGGGCTGACCGATAGGGCATGCACGCAAGTAGCAATAGCATCCACTATCCAGTGGGATAACCTCTGCTTGGAGTCCGCCTTTCCCTTCTGCTGGCCTCCGTAACAAACAAAGAGCTGGTCTGAGGTCCTAAGGTACTGAGTTCTGTCTATGTAAGTGTGGAGCACACGTACTGGACAGAGCAGCGCCAGGGCTGGGTCTGCCTCCAGGAGCAGCGCTCGCAAGTTCACCACCTGATCTCTAAAGGGAGTGGTGGGAACTTTGGGCACATACCCAGGCCGCAAACATGGCGACCGAGTCTATTTCCATACCGAGAAAAGAGATCCTCTGCACAGGGGAGAGTTTGCTCTTTTCCCAGTTGACCCAAAGACCCAGACGGGCGAGGTGTCTGAGCACCAGGTCACTGTGCTCGCACAACCGCGTTCGAGAGTGAGCTAGAATCAGCCAGTCGTCGAGGTAGTTGAGGATACGGACGCCTTGTTCCCTGAGAGGAGCTAAGGCTCCCTCCACGACCTTCGTAAAGATACGGGGAGACAGGGCCAACCCGAATGGGAGAACCTTGTACTAAAATGCCTGCCCCTCAAAAGCAAACCGAAGAAACAGTCTGTGTCGGGGAAGGATTGAGACATGAAAGTAGGCATCTTTCAGGTCGATTGCTGCAAACCAATCCAACAGACTTTTCCTTGAGCTTTTGACATTTAATATGTCATCATACATATGTCATCATTTGAGGGGTGGCATTGGCGCAGTGGATAAGACACATGCCTTTGGTGTGAGAGACCCAGGTTCGAATCCACTGTGAGACACCAATGTGTCCCTGAGCAAGACCCTTAACCCCTAGTTGCTCCAGAGGCATGCGACCTCTGACATATATAGCAATATATATAGCAATTGTAAGTCGCTTTGGATAAAAGCGTCATGTAAATGTAAATGTAATCACACTATAAGAATATCCTATACATTTGAGAACTGAAAACGTTCCTTGTTAGTCCAATAAAAGCTTTTATTGACACCAGGCACAGCAAACGACAGGTTTTTCACAGGGGGGATCTATGAGATCAAAGCAAGGGTGTCAAACCCCTTCTCCGCAGAAGAAGATTAACACCTACTTCAACACTGCCTGTTTAGCCCTGCCCACTGCTTCACGCATTACATGAAACTCATTATAATATGCAAAACTGTTATCCAATCATAGCAGTGGTCGTTTACCTGCAAATCTTGAATGCGGCACGCCCATTAAAAGGGTTTCAGGAGCTAGGCTCAAAAGCAGGGTAAACCTACCCGTCACTGGGGTCTATGTGATGACCTACCCCTAACCCCGCCCCTAAACCTACCCGTCACTGAGTGGTCCGGATAACCGCATAGTACCCTTTAATCTGCTTTAACTAATAAATGTCGTAATTGATTTAGACATGTTGAAGTCTTTTAGGAATGCCTTTGTAAACTTTTAGAATTTGCATTGTAGACATAAAAGAGAGAATACTTTCAGATAAAGAATACAAGATGAGCACAAGCTCTCTTACATGGCCTGACAACATTTAAAAAACAGTTTAAACATGCACTGTTCATAATGTTCAAAGATGGCACAAAAGGGTAAAAAATATATTAGTCTGTCCGCCTTTTGTAGTTTTTTTTTTCCAAACGTGAAATTTCTAAAGTTTAAGTAAAATTACAAAAGTTGTGTTTGTGTAATGCACTCTAATTTACATAGTGCATATTTAAATACCGTTTACAGTTTGATGAAACTATGAGTTGCTTAAATAAAGCCCTAGTCTACAGGTATAAAATATAAAGTATAAGCTGTTATTCAAGAAAAGAACAAAATGGTGACTATTACATTATCACTTTAAATAATGATGCTGCAACAGTGAATAATAGTGAAAAACAGGTATCCATTCAGTTCTCTCTACACAGCTCAATCACGTTTTTTCTTACACACAGTTTTAAACTACTGCTTTAGAGTAAGCCTTATGACGATATAACACCTGCTGGTGTCATCTCAGCAGAAGCAACAGCTGCAGTTCCTCATGTTTCAACAGTTCCCTCTGGGCTTTTTCCAGCCTCCACAGCCAACTACCGTATTTTCCGGACTATAAGTCACACTTTTTTTCATAGTTTGGCTGGTCCTGCGACTTATAGTCAGGTGCGACTTATTTATCAAAATTAATTTGACATGAACTGAGAGAAATGAACTAAGAGAAATGAACCAAGTGAAAACATTACCGTCTCCAGCCGCGAGAAGGCGCTCTATGCTGCTCAGTGCTCCTGTAGTCTACCACTGAACAACATAGAGCGCCCTCTCGCGGCTGGAGACGGTAATGTTTTCTCTTGGTTCTAAATAAATGCGACTTATAGTCCAGTGCGACTTACATATGTTTTTTTCCTCATCATGACATATTTTGGGACTGATGCGACTTATACTCAGGTGCGACTTATAGTCCGAAAAATACGGTATGTTATGTCTGCATCCACCAGCACAACAGCCACTGATACTATGTTAAATTTTCAATTTTTTATTATTAACATAACCATAATTGAATGCTCTCTCTTTACTTATTCTATGTGTTTATTAGTAGTGCCAATTTTCACTTAAGCATTCTTTTCCACTGTATGGTGTTTTATGAAGCCAAAAGCTTGAGTGTTTGTAGAAGTTTATAGCTATATCTCTGGCCTGATGCAATTTTAAATGTGCATAGCTGTCAACCTCTTTACAAATATAAAAACGCCTGAGTTTGATTTACGTATTTAAGATGCTGATAATATGGCTGTATCACCTGACAGGGATGGCTCCCCCCAAAATGCAGTATTTTTATTGTACATTTTTCGAATAACAAACCTCTTTTAATTAGAACAGTTGCATTGCCTTTTTTCCCAACAACATGCCGTAGGTTAATTAGTATGTATTAGCATATGTATGCCAGCTTGGATATTATTGCTGTGATTACTTTGTTTTCCAGTCATGACTTGCTGGGTAAAAAAATAATTTATGTAAATAGCTTTAGATCAATCTAAACATAAATGCATTGCCTTTTACCACATTTAATTCAAACTTTCTATTATAGGACATGTTTTTAATTAATACTGGGGGACAATTCAGAGATTTCAAAGCTTAAAGGAACCGTATGTAAGAAATGTATTTCAATTAATCATAAAATGGCCCTGATATGTCACTAGACATTAAGAAATCATGTTCATTTCAAATACTTATATCACTGACAACAGTAGTCCGGCCAGGATATTGTAATTTAAAAGTGAAGTTGCAGTCCTTAACTGATGTTGATGTTGTCATGTTGTGTTTTGGCCTGATGCTCAACACTCCACCTATCTACCAATCATGAAGTCAGTAGTGTTTCGGCATCCAGGTTGCCAGCTCTGTTCTAGTTGCCACAGCTGCAGCTACAAACGTTCCTGCTGGATCCTGCAGCCTATCTGGCAACCTTGAGTCAAGGGGGAGGGGAGGATACACTGCTCTACAGTAATTTGAAAGTGATTGCAGTACCAATTTTGGCCACAATCTTACATATGGTTCCTTTAAGTTAGTTACCACAAACTCTAAAACCCTTAATTGCAAGACAGAAAAAATAAAGTCTTTTCATGCAATTGTTCTAGGCTTGTCCAGGGGAACTTACAAAGTTTGGGCATGATGTTCTCTGTCTGCCTTGTGCATGGTGGGGTGGGACCCCGTGCGCTGTCCAGACGGCTGTATGCACAACTGTCAGGGCTCCCTGCTCCCCCAGTGGACATAACAGAGGTTGATGACACAGAGCTGCATGATCAACAGGACAGGCTAAGTTACACATCTGTCTTTGGTCTTGTTGATGCAGAATGTTTATGTAAAAGAGTATTATTTTTTTTTGCCATTAACAGTTCACACTGACATAAACAAAAAGACTATAATCTTAAGAGAACTTCTTATTTTACCAACTTTAAGGGCAGAGACTGTAGTAGAGGCCCGCACAGCCATGGTGGAGGCATCAAACAGCCTCCACATGCTTGGTGCATTAGGTAGGGTTTCGACTCTACAAGAGAGGGATGACCTGGTCCAGGCAGCTCTAACCTATTATGTGGTGGGACGGATGGAGATGCCCATCATAACTCTATTGATTTTACAATTACTTTTTACATATGTTATATAATCCTACATGTTTGCATCTGAGAACATATGTACTTCTTATTGAAAGATTGAAAGAAGGACTGGAGACATTAGGGGTCCTAAATGCCTTATAGGGGCACTCATCAATTCTGGAGGAGCTGTTTTCTGGTGGAGCACCCACCTTGTCGGCTGCCACATTACTGGACCTCTTCAAAATTGAGTACTCTCAAAGAGGAAGCAGTAGGAGGGCTTTGGAGGAGGTCGCAATTGGCTACTGATGGGACTGGATAATTCAAGTTAAAGGTGACTTTGACCTTTTGACAGGTTGAACTTCCGGTGACCTTATGATACCTTTATATAATTTATATAATATAAATTATATAATAATTATCATGCTAAAGTTGAAAACATACCGTTCTTTATATTCTATCCTTTATATAATTTATATAATATAAATTATATAATAATTATCATGCTAAAGTTGAAAACATACCGTTCTTTATATTCTATCCTTTATATAATTTATATAATATAAATTATATAATAATTGTCATGCTAAAGTTGAAAACATACCGTTCTTTATATTCTATCCTTTATATAATATACATAATCTAAAGCAATTTAACTAAGTTGAAAAACATTTTGTTCTTTAAAAGAATATAAAATAAAAAGCTTACTAAAACCATCTATGAATTACGGTCGGTCCTCGTCTAGCATCTCCTGTGCCCACGAATTTATGGTGACACGGGTGATCCCTGCTCCGTTTCCACGAATTGTACAGATCCATTCATAGAACAAGGATGACACCTAGTGGTCACTCAACACTAGGGGTGTAACGGTACGTGTATTCGTACTGGACCGTTTCGGTACAGGGCTTTCGGTACGGTGCACGTGTGTACCGAATGCAATATTTTGTGTGCAGAACATATACATTTTCGTGTTTCCAAACGAACATATTAAGTGGCGGAACTCTCCGCATTCAGCGCAAATCCCGCCCTGCAGCTGATTCTAAGGCCGGTTGCACTGGCTGCGTGGCGTGAGCGTGCGTTTCTGCTGCGTGTCAGTTGTGTGACAGCTGCTTCGCGTTTTCTGTGTCTTTACACACCAGAATCGTGCCTGACGCAGCACTGGCGCGCTGCTGCTACTGTAGGTGACATAGAGGGAGACCGCCGATAGACCAGGATCTTGTCTTCACGACAACAATATCTATACTTCATGTTGAGCATAAATATAAAGCCTACTGATAAAGGACATCGTCAACAATATTGATGGCAAAATAGACTATGTTTGACAGGTGCAATATGCCAGTGTGTCACCGCCTAATGTTTTCAAAAGGCATCACGCGAGTGTGAACATCACTACAACTAGGATAAAAACGATTGTAATTCAAACGCAGTTCGCGTCGGCATTTAAACAGACCTTTGCTCTTAATTCCGATCGGTCCAACGCAATAACGAAATCTGAGCAGGTCTAAAAACTGAAACTGTTGATGCTGCATTTTACACTTTGGAAAAGTTATATATATATATATATATATATATATATATATATATATATATATATATATATATATATATATATATATATATATATATATATATATATATATATATTAAATATGAGCAGGCCTACAAGCTGGGATTGGTAATGCTACACTGTAATCATAGTTATTTATTTATATTTTTAATTTTATTTTATTATATGTTATTAATTTGAGACTTGAGAGTATTTTATTTATTGGAGAACTTTGCAGCAGTATTTTATTTCTTATTCTTTTTTTATTTTATATATATTTTATTAAAAAGTATTTTAAAAAAGTGTAAATTGTTTAAAAAAGTTTATAGTAATAAACAACCTGCAGTTTAATGTTTGCATATCTTTCCCGTACTGTACCTAAAATGAACCTAACCGTGACTTTAAAACCGAGGTACGTACCGAACCGCGATTTTTGCGTACTGTTACACCCCTACTCAACACCGATTTCTTTCAAGACGGTCACCTTTATAAATGCAATTTGATGTGTTCAAAGCATTGCTCGTACCAAAAACTTTCTCGGACGAGTCTCCAACACAATTGATAAAAGTGAGTATTTTCTCATTTCATGCTATGCTGTTTTATTTTATCCCCTGTTAGTGATTTTTAAATACTATTAATTGATCAAAGTATGTTATGCTATTTTTTACAGTCTATGATGTTATGGTGTCTTTAAACCATATTACAATTAATTACTGTAATAAAACATGCATTGGTATTTTATCTGCTGCTGGTGACTATATTCATAAACTATGATATGCTGTTTTATTTTATCTGCTGATAGAGATATTTTAACTACTATATTCATAAATTATGCTATGGTGTTTTATTTTATCTGCTGATAGAGATATTTTAACTACTCTATTAATTTATCACAAATTATGATTATGCCGCGATGTTTTATTTGACTTAATAATTTGACATCGCCAGACTGTTTTGTATGAAAAAATACTTTTATTTTGAAAGACGACGACATCCTGTTGACATGTGCTTAGCTTTAGCTTACCGTGCTACAATTCAGTTTGCTATGTATAGGATTTCAGAAAAACAATTCTGGGTCCATTAAATCGACGTTTTGCCACCGTGTTATCCTTTTGTCATCTATGAACATGACATCGCGGGCTGTAAGCGCTCCCGGTTAGGAATGCATGGGTTCTAGCTTAGCACCATTTGCCAGTTGCTAACTGCTCTTAGTGAAATGGCTTCCTCCGGTGGATTTTTGATGATATGACGGTGAAATGGCTCCCTCTGGTGAGTCTGGGCTGAAATGACGCACTGTTATAGTGAAAATTGCGCCATCTGCTGGCGGTTTAATGTTATGACACCCTGTTATAGTGAAAATTGCGCCATCTGCTGGATTTTGATGATATAACATCATGATTTCTTTTTCACAGTCTGTCTGTGTGTGTGTGTGTGTGTGTGTGTATTTAAAACCTTTTATATTCATATGCACATCATATTAATGATTATTGTATCACTCCCTAAACCTACCAACACAGTAAACAGTAGTATAACTGATCTTTTTCAAAAGCTGTATAATTATTTATTTTAACGGTACACCTTCCACCACACAATACAATTCTGCATGCTCATACATTTTTATTAAATTTAGTTTTTAAGCGATCTGAATTATGACTACTCAATAAATTTCATCATAAACCACATGTACCTTGTTATATCAGTGTAATATTCATGCCACTATACAAATTTGTATTCTGATAAATTATATAAACAAGCAGACATATACATGAACATATCAAATTAAAAAGAGACTTATCTCTGTTTTAAAGAATATGAAAAAAAAAAAATTATATATGACAACATGTTACTAAAGCAGAACATACATTTTAAACAAGTTCATCAAACATATAAAACACATTGCGGTTACAGACATGTTACTAAACCAAAGCAAATCATTTATCATACATTTTAATCGTGTATTCAACCAATACTTATGTTTATTGAGCTTATAAAACACGTTTTAAACATATTTTAAACAAAAACTGGTCATAAACGCTGCCTTCTCAAAATTACAGACATGTACAATCACAATCATGCTGCTCACATATTTATGTATATTCAGACTTTAGCCATTAATACGTTTTAAGATAATGAAAAACACCAATGTCGGGGGATGCCAAAATATCTCCAGTCCCCCAAAACACCCTCAGACTCCAGGGGTTGAAGAATATGGAAATAAATAATTATATAATGACATCAGGCTACTAAAGCAATTCATTCATTCATTCAAAAAAGTTTTCAACATTTAAGTTAATCGAACTTATAAAACACACAATTCTCTTCTTTTAAAAAAGAAGAACAACTTTTTTTCTTATTTTAAATGTGATTATATATAGCATAGTATACAAAATAAAAAAACATATAAAAAATTATCCCTTACATTTTTTAGACTGGTAAGAGATGTCCAAACATGAATGAAATATCCCCAAAATAAAATAATACAACTTAAAAAATAAAATAAAATGTTTTAAGTTAAATCATAAACAGAATCTCACAGGTCGTAGTAGGGGTATTCTCCTGTATGTCAAACCTGAGGGGGTGCTTCACAGACCCCTCACAGCGAGGGTGGAGTTCCAGACCATATGATCTAAGTCAATGGGGTACATTATTTTATGAGGGGCCATACAAGCCATAATTCATTCTGGCACTCTCACACACATACATTCTCCTTTCACATACATACATTTCTACTCTCACACACATACATTCTCCTTTCACATACATACATTTCTACTCTCACACATTTACATTCTCCTTTCACATACATATATTTCTACCCTCACACACTTACATTCTCTTTTCGCACACATACATTTCTACTCTCACACACACTTACATTTCTACTCTCACACACTTACATTCTCCTTTCACACACACATACATTTCTCCTCTCTCGCACACACTTACATTCTCCTTTCACATACATACATATATTTCTACTCTCACACACTTACATTCTCCTGTCACATACATACATACATTTCTCCTCTCTCTCGCTCTCTCTCTCTCTCACACACACACACACACTTACATTCTCCTTACTCATGCATACAGTTCTCCTTTCACACACATACATTCTCCTGTCACATACATGCATTTCTACCTTTTTTGGTATCCATTCCTTCCTGTTTAAGCAGGAAGTCACTCTCAAACCAGGAAATACATGTGCAAGACATGCTCAGCTCTAACTCGGAATTTCACAATGTTGCTATTCAAAGCCTTCATGTTTTCATTTCAAGTACAGTTTTTACTTTTGGGAGTAAGTAGCAATGAACATGAAATCAGACAATTTTTTAATACTGTGCTGGAATGTATTGAACAAATGCAAAGAGAAGGCGATTCTTTTGTGAATGATAGGATGCATAGAGAACTGTGTGATCACATTCAAACCCTATGTGGATCTCTGTCAGTCTCAAGATTTGTTGAGGATTCAAGAAATAGAGCAGCAGTAACAACATTGGAGTCCTTATATGGATGTCTTAATTTAGTGCGGACTGCTTATGAATCCAGACAAAGAGTCGTGTCTGAGAACAATTGTGTCCTGTTTCCTCCACCTGTCATTACTGGCCATCAAGGCAGACCTCGATACAGCATTTCAGGAGAGCAAATTTCTCATTTAGTATCTCTGGAATGAATTGGCAAAGCATTGCAATGTGCTTAGGTGTAAGCTCTCGGACTCTGTACAGGCACAGACAGCAGCTGGGTGTTCAGCCACTGATGTATGCAACACTATCAAATGACAACCTGAACAGAGTTGTTGGTGAAATTCTTCAGTCTACAACAAACACAGGTGAACGATATGTGCATGGGAGCTTGAGGTCACGTGGGTTACGCATTCAAAGGCAGCGTGTCAGACAGAGTCTACAAGAAATTGATCCTATTGGACGGTCATTCAGAAGGCGGCGTACAATCCGTCGACGTATTTACAATGTTGCAACTCCAAATCAATTATGGTGAGTAAATTCCTTAAATATTATCTTTAGTGTAAATGAAGTAGCACAGAGTCAGTTTCTAACAATCAACTTGGACATGATGGAAGAATTAGCATACTTAAAGGTGCAGTACACAATTTCTGAAAAACGCTGTTAAAAGTGGATCGAACCAAACACCAAAACACACTTGTAGTCAGTCAGCAGTAGGGGAAATATACACTCTTTATGGGGGAGGTGCATGTGTTGCAAAGTGTGTTTGTGAATTTGGGGGTGGAGCTATGAAGATATGGGTGTGATCCTTTCGGGTTGGGGAGTGTTTGCTTAGGTGATTTGAAATCTCAACATCATATCAAAGAAATCACATACTGCGCTTTTAAATTAGTTGTTCTCAAAATGGGAGATAAAACCACTTGATTAGAACTGTGCTACCTTCCAAATTTGAAGTCTACAACAATATGGACCAAGTACCAAAAGCCATTTAATGTTTAAATTATTGATGCGTTGCCTTGACCTTACTATACTTTTACCACACATAATTTACTCTGGATTCAATTCTCTTAGGCACATAGATGGAAACCACAAACTTGTGAGATGGAGGATGGTGTTCCATGGCTGTGTGGATGGTTTCAGTCGTACCATTATCTACCTCGCTTGTCTAGACAACAACAGAGCCTCTAGTGTTTTATCACTATTCATTACTGGTGTTCAGAACTTCGGAATGCCATCTAGGGTGAGGAGTGATCATGGACTTGAAAACACTGGTGTTGCCCGTTTCATGCTTTACAGGAGAGGATTAAACAGACATAGTGTTATTACTGGCAGGTCTGTGCATAATCAAAGAATTGAGAGGTTATGGGCCGAGCTAAATCGAGTAGTGTCGTTTCAGTTTGTTAATCTTTTCAACTTTATGGAGGAGCATGGTGTGTTAGATTCACTTAATGAGCTCCATTTATTTTGTCTTCATTATATATATTTACCACGAATTCAAAGAAGTGCCACTGAATTTCAGAACCAGTGGAATAACCATGGTCTATCAACACAAGGGGGTTAAACCCCTCTTCAGCTGTGGCAAAGGGGCATAGTCAGCAATGCAGGAATTCATAACCCAGGTATGAATGGTATTTATGACACAGGAAGTGGTTTTGGTAATGATGACAACACATCACTCTCAGACTTACAGACAAATAATAACGTTGTTGTTCCATCAATTAACATTACCCTCAGTAACACAACAATTCATACACTTCAGCAGACATTTGATCCATTTGTAGATGATGGAAATCATGGTATAGATTTGTTTTGCAACCTTGTGCAATTTCTAGAAGTAAGGCATTCCTAAAATAGTTTACAAAAAAGGGAACCAAAAACCCCTCTCTACAGATATTTTTGATTTGACAAATAGACTGAGCACATTAAAAAAAAGAATATCTACTTGCCGTAGTTGTTTAATGCACAGAAAAATTAACACATTGCCATGCTCTGTGATGTTTAAAAGTTTAAGTTTAAAATACTTATTGTAATAGCTTTAGGTTTATAGTTCGTTTTTTCTATATGGGATGAGACCTTTATCAATGTGATTCTGTGAGCTTAAAGCTCTATGTTAACATATTACATCCATGTGTCTGTATAAGTTCTAAAAAAAAAAAAAAACTGATAAACAGTAATGAAACTGTTAAATCATTTTATTAAAGTGTTTGGCTGTGGAGCAAATTCATTTGATGTCCTTTGTTGAACAGGATAACTAACAACATCAACATTCATATTACAACAGTATAATCTGCAGGAGACATGCATTGCACATATTAAAAAAAAAAGTAAAATGCTGCATTACTGTCAACAAAATGCCAGTGTGCAGATCGTTTATAGAAAACAATGCCCAGTACATCTTACCAATAGTTAATGAGATTAGTTTTTTTGTGAGTCAATTTAGCATAATTGCACAGTAAAAGGTAGCCAGACTTTCATAGCAAAAATAAAACCTAAGTGTGTTCGTTGGTGCATGAATTATCCATGCAAAATGGTCACATGTATGCAGTCAAAAATATCAAGCTCCAAAACAAAATTACTGAAATGCAAAGCAAAATGGTAGAAAAGTAAAACATCAAAAGTTGATCAAGAGACATGGTGAACAACAGTGAAACAATGTCATCTGTGAACTTATTGAAAATATGCTCCTGTAAATGGTTAGTTGTCAAAATTACTGGCAACATTAAACTTAAAATTTTCATTTTTCGAAAAAATATATTTTTCAACAAAGTGCAATATTCACCCTCGAAACATGAGTCAAGAACTGTTTTGAAATCATTTACAATGCTGACATTTATCTGTATGAACTTGATCTTTAAACATAATACTGAGACGGAGGTCTTTCCATTAAAGGGTTAGTTCACCCAAAAATGAAAATTCTGTCATCAATGTCTCACCCTCATGTCATTCCAAACCTGTAAGACCTTCATTCATCTTCAGAACACACTTTAAGATATTTTAGATTTAGTCCGAGAGCTTTCTGTCCCTCCATTGAAAATGTATGTATGGTATACTGTCCATGTCCAGAAAGGTACTTAGATGATGTTTTTATTACCTTTCTAGACATGGACAGTATACCGTACATACATTTTCAATGGAGGGACAGAAAGCTCTCGGACTAAATCTAAAATATCTTTCTGCTTCATGCTCTCGGTGAAGAAATTCAACTGAAGGTTGTGGAGAGAAGGCAATTGGTGGAACAGTATTGGCTCCAGTGGCAAAGGCAAGAATTGTTTCCAGCTTCTGTGTTCCTTCTTGATCTAGAGAAAAAGCAACATCAGAAATTCAGATTTAAAACAAAAAAAAACCTACATGCATCAGTAATCTTAGTCCCTTGCATGTAGTCAATTTTATCCCTTGAAACTCACCTTTGCTCTATTTAAAGGGTTAGTTCACCGAAAAATGAAAATTATGTCATTAATGACCCTCATGTCGTTCCAAACCCGTAAGACCTCCGTTCATCTTCGGAACACAGTTTAAGATATTTTTAGATTTAGTCCGAGAGCTTTCTGTCCCTCCATTGAAAATGTATGTACGGTATACTGTCCATGTCCAGAAAGGTAATAAAAACATCATCAAAGTAGTCCATGTGACATCAGAGGGTCCGTTAGAATTTGTTGAAGCATCGAAAATACATTTTGGTCCAAAAATGACGACTTTATTCAGCATTGTCTTCTCTTCCGGGTCTGTTGTGAACGCGTTCCCGACCCTGCAGTGGCACTGTTGACGTACGACGCTGCTGAAGTGTTTTCTGGTGCGCCCAATAACAAAGATAACACATCAGCAGCATCGTACGTCAATTGTCACAGCAGTCGCACTCACAACAGACCCGGAAGAGAAGACAATGCTGAATAAAGTTGTGATTTTTGTTATTTTTGGACCAAAATGTATTTTCGATGCTTCAACAAATTCTAACTGACCCTTTGATGTCACATGGACTACTTTGATGATGTTTTTATTACCTTTCTGGTCATGGACAGTATACCGTACATACATTTTCAATGGAGGGACAGAAAGCTCTCGGACTAAATCTAAAATATCTTAAACTGTGTTTCGAAGATGAACGGAGGTCTTACGGGTTTGGAACGACATGAGGGTGAGTCATTAATGACATAATTTTCATTTTTTCGGTGAACTAACCCTTTAATATACGCAGATCATTAAATATTAAAATTAGCCCAGCCTGCATTTGCTCATTACAGTTAAGAGATCCACTCGGTCAACTTAGGTCAACGCTGTACAATGGCATCACAATCTCAAACCGTGTTTTAAAACTGTCTTTAAATCACTGCAGTTTTAAAGATAGAATACTCTGCAATGATGTTAAATTTGCACATGGTTTGTCTTAAAATAAATTAAAAACATCACACAGACATAAACAACATTTATGATTGATTTTCATCACAGGGGGCCTTTAACTGATTTACAAATGACAAGATGCAGTGCACTATCAATTTCAAGTGAGAAGATATTTCAGTGTATGCATGAAATGCTTAAAACTTTTACCTTCTGCATCTGTAAGGTAGTCTCTCCAGAAAGGGACAAAAACTTCTTCAGTATGCCTTCTATTGCTGCCAACTGGAGATAGGCGAATGGTAAAGAGGTTATCAACCAGATCAGCTGTGAGGGTTGTAGGAGACCAGCATAGAAGGGGGCGAAAAATCTCTGGGTGAGCTTGTATTTTGTCCAGCACACCAAGTGTTTTCAGTCCATCCCGAAATCTTAGTAAAAATCAGTTAAAGTTGATTCAGTAAAAGTGTTTTGATTGGTTACTTAAGTTTCAACAAAAAAATTGTGTGTGTCTTTTATGTCTTCATGTGGCATATATGAATTATAAAAATAAACCCTATAACCCTATTATAACCTATAACCCTATTAAACTATGCTATCTACTGTACTTCAGGTTAGTTACAACAGTAAAGTATGCATGTCAAATTCATATTTTCTAGTGACACCCATGAACACTTTGCTAATTTGTGTGCATAGTATAGGACATTAAATACTTCAACAGAAATGGTCCATAGAAAACCTTGAACACAGTTTGCATGGATTTCAGATCCTTATTGTAGAATCAAAAAACTGAGGATACCTCTCAAAAGGACCACGCACTCTGTGTATCACTTGGAACATCAGGATGTCATCTACAAGCTGATTCTTGTCTTCCATCCTCCGCAGCGGCCTCAGGCAGCCAGCAGTGGCCAAATACTCCTCAAGTGGCTCAGTTGATGCTAGCAGCTCTTCAAATGATTTACTCTCAGTGATCTATCCAATTAATGTAATAAACAACAACAGTTTAAAGTGCCCTAATTAAATGTCTAGTGTAGAAATAGACACATAAACCATGACATGTTGTAAAACTAAGAAAAAAATATTACCCTTTTAATTTTTTCATGCAGGTCTTTATCTGAAATATCTTCTAAACCTGGCTTAGCCAATTCTGGGCCATCAACAAGGGAAGAGAACAGAGTTGGGGACAGAAAGCCTGGCTGAGGACCGCCGTGTACAAGGCTTACTGCTATAGCTCTGCCTGCAATGAAGTACCAGTCCTCTCTCATGGCTAGTGAAAATGAAATTATATATATATGTGACTGTGCATGCATACAAAGATTTTACATATACCAGTACCATCATATAAAATATAGTAATTGTTTTATGAAATAAATAATCAATGCATTACCAGTACTGTCAAGGGCCAAGTTCATTTTATCTTCGTCTCCCTCAAACATTGGAGATTGCAGCAAAGCCTCTATTAGAAGTCTTAGAAATTCTCTTCTTGGTCCACCTAAGTCCACAGCCTCCTCAGGTATGCCCATATATTCAGAAAACCTGACAGAAATAGTGTGACATGGATCGTATGTTCCTCGTTTAAAACCTCTGATGGCTCCATCCAGGACTGTGTATCGGTTAATATTAAACTTGCATTTCTTCTGATGGTTGATTTTTGTTGCAAGATCTTGCAAATTAATCTTGTAAAACAACTGCATTTTGACTAACCTTTCACTCTGCAGGCTTGCTAGTATGGCCTGGTTTAACTCCTCATCATCAGAAGACATGTCAGAGAGTGCAGACATTACTGAAAGGTAGCTATCATAGTTCCCTGATTGATGGTGTGTTGAGGTAGAGGCTAATGCGAAACTGCTGCTCTGGTTGGGTGAGCTTGAGAAACTTTGGCCAGTAAGATCCACCAGAGGCGGATTAACTGAAATAGTTCCTCTAAATGATGAGGTAATAGGCTGACTGGTGGAAGGGCAGATTTCCAGTGAGCACACTGGCAGTTGACTAGACAAATAGCTTGTCGAATTGCTGCTGTTGTTGGGTGAGTTACTTCTTTGATTGGTCAAGGCAGAAGTTTGAGAGAATAATGCACCAGACACATGTGATGAGGCAAAAGGTTGAACTTCAAGAGTACAGTTCGGTGGGGAGCCAGAGGCCATTAGACTGGTGAAACTGTCAGAGTGTCTATTTTGTGTTAAAGATGAGGAGCGCAGCTGCCTCGCTGAACCACTGTTTTCCTCACAGTTGCTTTCTTCACTGCAATAGCCTGTAATATCATCCTTGGAAATACGTCAAAAAAACTTTTTCAGATACAGTATGCTAAATTTCAACAGTAATCTGAACAGTACCTGGAACCACTAGGATTTCTGATTATATTTTTAACAATTACTTTTGCTGTCCTCTTCTATTCTAAGATCTCAGTTAGTTCAATTTCCTTTATTTTAATTAACAGGCATTGTAACTCTGCTCTAGTCTATTTGAGTAAAACAAATTACATAGTTCCTCAAAATGTTCATAGCTACAAAGCAGAAATTAAATAATAACAAGAAATGATATAACACAGCTCAGAGATAAGTAAAAAATTTAATCTGCATGCATGATTATGCACCAATTAAAGGTTATTGTTATTACAATGCTCTGCAGGTCAATTCAAATGTGATGTAACCTACCAAAATTGGCTTTGATGGTCTAATGTACAGGGCTTTTGATTTATATACTTTATGTATGAGACTCGCATCCAGCTCCTGTCCAGCACGCAGTTTGGGTGTAATCAATTTGTGGCCACATGCCATCAGAAACTCTATGCTGTAAAACAGTGGTTAAAATTTAATTCAACTTTCACCAATGGAAATGACATAACCTTTAAATTATTTATGATAGAATAATTATCCCAGTGTCACAATATAATAAAGTACATGTTGTTACCTCACATTAGCAGAGAGCTTTTCTCCAAAGGCATCGCTTATTTGTTCAGTGACAGTCCTATGGTCCCAGGGTTTCTGGAATTCAAATCCATTCAATATATGTCCTTGTTCATGTAACTGTTGCTTTATGCGATGCTTGACAACAACACTGCTTGATGGCATTGGAAGAAGGATGACATCTTTGTTGAATGTATCGTGGAACTGTGTTTTGGCCCTAGAAAACAAAGCCAATATTATATTTGGTATTTATTTATCCATTATTGCAATCATGAATCAAGTTAATCAAACCATAAACATGACCATTTAGGATATATGTATTTTTATATTCCTATCACAGCTCTTTTAATAAAGTGGGTGGTGTTCATTCATTTCATTATCAATGCCCTTTAACACTACACTAAAACTGGTCAAGGTACATCTAATCATCCTATCATTTAAAATTACTGCTGATTAAAGCTGATGGAGGAACAAAAACATTGAACTAGAAAACAGAAAATGTCCTACAGTGAAAAACAAAGTGTGTTGCAAGATTAGCAAACGTAACGTACATTTTACGAGTTTGTAGTTTGTTTACGTTACATGCCGTGTAATCGCGTACTGTAACGTTACACACGGTAAACAGTTTTGGCCTATGAACTTACGTTTAACGGCACTGTTAAGTTGTAAATGTACGTTGTTCTTACCTTTTCCTTGACCGGGAGCTCCAGCTGCCAAAGTGTTTGTGGGTCTGATATCGCAAAAATTGCCGCAATCCTCCAGTTTTGGGAAGTTGTGGAATCCCAAGACTAAGCATGTGTGTGTGTGTGCAGTCTGCCTTTCATCACAGGCAGGCTACGTTAACATTGTGTTCATTATAACGTTATCAAAACTGTGTAAGGTTGTTTCAGAAAGTGGCATGCATATATAATTAGCCTTATTATTCTACCTGAAGCAAAACTATGTAACGTAAGCCTAGTGTCGAACCTAAACTCGCATGAAAACACGTCTGCTAGGTGTAGTCTAAGTGATACCTCTAGAAAAGACCAAGGATTTCCGTATACCCACTTAAAAAAAGCGTGAGGATACATAACAACTTGGTTTTATGTCTGAACTTTTACACTTTCATTCATAAATTTCAGTCACAAATGGACCTGGCTATATAAAACAGAACATCACGGAATATGGCTATTTTTGAATGAATACATCTACAGTAGGGCTGTAACATGAATCAAATATCGATATGGACTAGTAAATATGAATATTAAAGTTAAAAGAGATTATAATTGTTCTACGTGTCTCTGGGAATGAGCGCTCAATATGTGCATTTTTGTCATTCAAATACACACGATGTTTGCTGTGTTTTCCCCCACGCCGACGATGCTGCGTCCGAAATCGCATACTTCCATACTATATAGTAGGCGAAAAACAGTATGCGAAGCAAGTAGTATGTCCGAATTCTTAGTATTCGAAAAACAGTACGCGAGATGTACCCGGATGGCCTACTACTTCCGCCCAAATTCCGTAGCATGCATAGGATGGACACTACTCTATCCCATGAGGCCACGGGAGATGACTCGTCATACTCATATTGTTTTGAAGTGTAAGTACCTTATGGATAAACGCTGTTCATTGTGGTTAAAGTGTACTTGTTTAACATAATCCAAGTAAACGACTGACTTGTTAAAGTGTTACACAATGACAACGTTTACATGCAGCCAATAACCCGTTCAAAACCGGAATATTAGCAATAACCCGGTCACACACGGCCATGTCAAACACTGGCAAAAACCCGGATATGCTCATATGCCGGTTTTTAAAAACTTTTGAGTAGAGACGGCGCATAAAAAAAACCTGCGTGCAGTATAGCGGAAGTAAACATGTCGAGGTTAACATGGCGAGACGCAGCACCTTCTATTAATAAAGACCATGAGGCACAGTAGTGTCAAGTGCTGCTGGTGGATCAGTACCAGCGCCAAAGCACAAACAAAGACTATCGCTATCTGCCCCAAACTATTCATTATCCGCCTGCTGCTACTGTTGTTGTTGTTGTCTTTGGATACAGGAAGAAGAATCGGAAATGACGCATATCGTCTTGTTGTCCGTACGTCCAGACGCTAACCGTGCGTCTCTCTGCTCACGCATGTAAACGGGTTATCCCGAATGTTTCAGAAACCCGAATAGTGACCTAAACCCGACCATAACCCGAATTTTAACAGCTTGTAAACGTAGTCATTGTAAACTGATGAGACTATTTTGTAAATTGAGTTTTAAAATATGTATAATAATCATTATCGATCAGATGCTGTGCCTCAGCTTGTTAACGGGCTGCTTTCTACAGACGGCTCGTTAAGTAATTTAATGATATAAAGTTACAAAATTTAAGTAATTGAAACGAGTTAATTTACATTTTACTAGTGTTGATATTTTGATAAAGAATTGTTGGATAACTTACATGGCAAACTATTTTTAATAAGTGACTCAGTTTGATCATAAATCATCAGTAAAGTGTAAATCCTGTTCTGATGTTACAGGGACTGATGAACACACCTGTTCTCATCCACTGATGAAACCCTACTCACTGGAAAGCATAATTCAGTAAGTATATAAATTAAAATTAATCTTAAGCTTCAGACAAAACCACATTAACATTTTCATAAAGTAGTATAATAGAGGTTAAAGCAACAGCAAAAGGGAATTTCTTAAGACGTTTTTATAATAATGTCAGGAAAATAAACTTCAGCAGCTTCAGTTCAGTAACTATATGTGTAAAAGATGAGGACTTTAAATTTGGGTATCAAAAATTAGTGAAAAACAGTGGAAATCTAAAATTTACCCCAGGGATAAAGTAATACATATTGTAAAATTAAACGTGTTGTAAATATGTTGGTATGATATGTTATGTGATATGTTGCTAGATTTTCAAATAACTGTAATATGAATTCCCGGTTATGAGTGTAATATAGTTATGTGTACATATAAATACACACACATTTAAATTTAAATATTTACATGTGTATTTATACATATTTATGTGAATTATAGTATTTATATTTATATGTATATTTCTTAAATAACTAATATATGTATATTTGGATTTGACAGTCTTAAAATTACCTTCATAATTTACACAAGCTTAAACAATAGCAATATGAGAACATGAACTGATTTGCAGAGTCTTAACCTGTTCAACTGTCCTACAGGTAATTATGCTCTTAAAGAGCTGGCACACGGTCGTCTGGTGTGACACAGCTGTGAATAGATTGTCCCACACATGCTCTCCTGTGCTGACTTCTGTGTTTTGGGGTTCCAGTGTATCATCGTCATGATCTTCCACAACTTCTGGATCAACAATGTCTCCATTCAGAAGAAGGAGGTTGTGGAGCACTGCACAGAATGCAACAACATCTGGCACAAAGGCAGGACTCACTTCCAGGGCCTTGAAGAAGAAGAAGATGGAGCACAGCTTGTCTTCATCATCCTGAAGGCTCTCTCAACAATGTTCTGTGAATTAGCATCATTGGTGTTGAATCAAACCTGTGCCGGATTCTGTTCAGGCTCTCTGTATGGAGTGATGAGGCAGATGTGTGCACTCAAACAAGAACACACACCATCTCCCAGGATGTGTTTTCCTGCAGGTTGATACAGGCCTTCAGTGTGAATAGAGCTGTTCTTCAGCACCCTGGCATCATACACAGACCCGGATACTTAACAAGGATATCAAGGTACTTCCCCTGGTGGTGACCTGCAGCTGAACACAATGAAACTGCTTCCTGTTGAAATAACATTGGGCTTCACTTGCTGGAGGTTCAGTTTGTATGTGACAGCCATCTATTGTTCCAGTTACCAGAAGAAAAGCTGCTTCCACTGCGTCCAGGTCATCTGTGGTGGGGAAGACAATCAGCCTCTTCAAAATCCCCATGACAGACCTGCTCATTCTGTGCATAATGTCATCCAGCTCTTGGATGTCGAAGGCCAGTGACAGCAGCCTGTATGATGCTGTTCAAAGTCTGTTTTTTAGAATAAAATTTCAATAGGTTACACATTTTTTGCTGATACTGTATATCTATCTATCTATCTATCTATCTATCTATCTATCTATCTATCTATCTATCTATCTATCTATCTATCTATGTGTGTGTGTATATTGTCTGTAACGTATATATTATGTATGTATTTATGTATATATTGGGATGTGTGTATAATGTGTGTGTGTTTCTGTGTATATTTCTATAATGTATTTGTGTGTATTTATGTGTATATGTGTGTGTGTATTTATCTAAGCATTCATTCAAGTTTTATTAATTGATTTATGTTCCTTTTGTTTCTATAATGTCTGTGTGTTTCTGTGTATATTTCTATAATGTATTTGTGTGTATTTATGTGTATATGTGTGTGTGTATTTATCTAAGCATTCATTCAAGTTTTATTAATTGATTTATGTTCCTTTTGTTTCTTTTGTGTAATTTTATTTGTATTCATTTATTACAATAAATAACTTTATATCCTTACATAAAATCAGACATCAGTCATTCTGTTCACAGGTGTAGCTGCTGTTATTCTGAGGTAGAAAATTAAAAGCTAAATTTATATTTATTAAAGGATTTACAAGCTGTCAATGAAGGCGTGATCTGCGAACAGCTGACCGACGCCTGCTTTGAATTGTTAATTCAAACGACGAAAGCGGAAGAATAACAAAAAACATCACCGATGTTCGCTCAGTAGATTGGGCTCTTTAAATTTACGCGCTGTTGTGACGACGTATGTCACGTGACAATATCAACATGGCGGATGTAGTACTTCCGAATTCCATTCATACAGGTGGCAAGGAAGTCGACCGGAAGTTGAAGTCGGCTGGGTGCCGCCATCTTGTAACAGAAGTTCACTTACGTTAGCATCCCATTGACCTCCCATTCATTTTGGCGTCACTTTGACAGCGAATAACTTTACATCCGAGGCGTTTAAAGACTCCATTTGTCCATTATTTATTTCTAAAGATACACAGCAATGTATAAAGGGCTCCATTACCTTCTATGTTACATTATGGCCCCGTAGAAACAGTTTTTGTAAAAATAGGCTAACGATTGCGTCATAACCACTCGACTCTCTGTCGCATTACCGTACAGACAGGAGGAGAAGCTCGCAGGCAATGAACTTAATATGGCGTACTGGCGTTACATTTTAAAATACTATACAAAATAATTAATCAGAATACTTACTCCTGCTCACTCACGCCAAAGAACTCCCCGCTCAAGCTCGCCGTCTCTGCAAGATTAACGATGGCAGTTTTCACGCACAGCTACTAGAAGATTTACATCTGTCAGACAGGTTGCTGACGTCATCAAGCTTAGTTTGAGTCTGCGCGTCAGAAACGGAAGTGCTAAAAATAGCTAAAAATGGGCTTCACTTGTCTCAATTGAGTTCCAATGGGGTCGCTGTGTCCATTTATTTTACTGTCTATGCATTCATACTACCCACATTCATACTATATAGAACGTACTTTTCTAACGGTCGAGTAGTACGTTCAAATTCAAATGTCGTACGCAGTATGCGATTTCGGAGGTATTATAAGCCGCACGCGAGTAAATAGACCCAAGTACTCCTCACTGCAGACTGTAGCACGGCGACGTCACATATGTACATCACGTATCTACGTGACGTGTGTTTACCGTGCATGCGCAGTAACGTATATGTATTTACCGTAAATACGATTGTGCGCCATACTGACTGTAATTAATGTGCATATCCAGGTTCATTCACTTCCGGATGTTCGTAAGGTATGGTGGATATGAGATATTACTTTTGTTTTCTTAAAAATTTGCGTTTAAATTGCTTTTAATTGTTACCTCTTAAATTGACCTTCATATGTCTTAATATGACTTTTTGGGGACATTGTCAGTGAGAAGAAATTCTGAGAAGAGTCCCACTTCCTGTGGCTAGAGTACTGTAATTATCTGTTTTTCTTTCTCTGACAGAATGTATAGCTCTCAACTGTAAAATTTTCAAATTGAAAAAAAAATTCAAACATTCAGGCCATGCTTTCTCAAGCCAATCCATCCTAAATTTTGACTTGACAAACTTTATTAATTTAGTTTGTTAATGCTGGTTATATAAATATTTTAGGTAGTTTACATGCAAAGCAAATAACACTTTATAATATATTTAAAAATACATTTAAAATATTTTCCTTGTATGGCTCTTCTGCCTTTCTTCAAAATGATTTAATATTGCTTTAGTATTGTTTGTTCTTTTATGTAAATAAGGTGTCGTGAACTGGAGTGCATTGTCTGAACAAATACAACCTGAGTTCCGTGCGTCATGTTCTCTGACCCAGTGCCTCCGGTGCAGTGAGATATTTAAAGACTGTCCACCTGGCTGTGTGAGGAACCGCAGGAGGAGAGTCCTGTGTGGGTTTGATTCATTCAAAGAATGTGAGGGCTACTGCTTGGCTTATTGTTTTATCAGTGATGGAGGTGAATTTTTTTCTTGTGTCATGTCTAGGTTTTTTTGGAGGCACCTTGCATAAAATGGGATACAGACACTGAAAATATACTGTATGTAGTCAACTGAACTTAAAACTACTTTATTGGCTTAAATGTTTCACATGCAGAATTTCCAAAGCAAAATAAAAATGTCTAAATGTATAGTTAATAAATAGATAAACAAGAACCATAGCAAAAGAAAGATTAAAATAAGAAAGGCAGTGGCTATTTACACTATTTAAGTGCAAATGCTATAGATTCTATTTATACAAT
This sequence comes from Carassius carassius, assembly GCF_963082965.1. Lineage (NCBI taxonomy): Eukaryota > Metazoa > Chordata > Actinopteri > Cypriniformes > Cyprinidae > Carassius > Carassius carassius. The sequence continues at coordinate 6,238,582 of NC_081769.1, forward strand.
GTTAAAATAGCGTAAGTTTCTGCTATTTATATTACTTACTGCAAATAGTGGAAATTATCTGCACCTCAGTATTGTAGTACATTATAAAACAGTATGCAATAATGAAAATAATAAAATAGTGTAAATTATAATTTTAATTCAAATTATTAAATGGATGCCACGGTATTAGGACAATAAAGCCCTCCCTCACAACTTTTTGATTATTTCCTTCGTTTTTATTTAAAATAAATGCTTTTCTGATGTGATTTAAAATTTGAAAAAGCAGAAAAAAACTGTCAAAAGGAAGATTCGGACCCGGATTGCATCAAATTGTGAACAACACACGTTTTACCATCTGCACTATTAGAGCCGACGACTGTAACGTTACTTTATCTGTTATACACAGTGAAGTAAGGTGCAACAGAATGTATATGTATACAATATATTGTAAGATACTACACAGATATTACAGAATAAACTTTAATTCCGTATAATTTACCTCAGATGAAACAAACATGGTTGTTTTTCCCGTCTTTTTTTTACACCTTAATGTTCTTTAAAATACTCTAACATTTTATTAGAGTTTACTGTTAAGTATGCGCATCGTTTTAATGAACGCACAACTAACGTCATCACGCAATGCAAATTACAAGCGCATGCGCGGTAAACAACACATACGTGACGTACATACATGACGTACGTACGTGACGTCACCGCGCTACAGTCTGCACGAACTATAGGGGCGTGGCGCGCTTCACTGAAACACGCCCCGCCCTCTCCTCCCCCGAGAGAACGGCAGTATATTATGACGTCACATATGGAGTCAAAATAGGGCCGTATATATCTGCAAAATAAAACAATGTTTTGCAAAAAAAAAAAATGTTTTGCAAAAAAAAAATATGTTTTGCAAATAAAAATAGAGTATTGAGAAAAAAAATGCTTTTTTGCAAGTAAAAAATATAATTTCAAAAGAAAAGTTAACCACTGGGAGAAAAAAATAAAGTTTAGCAAAGTAAAACTTCAGCAGCATTGACTTTGCAACACATATTTCCCTTTGCGCCGCTCCTTTAAATCCGCGTTTCAGTCATCCGTGCCTCTGCGGCGCAAGTTTTCCTTTGCGCTTCATTTTTCTATGTGCCTCGCTTTGTGTCCCTGATTTGACGTGGGGGAGGGGTCAAGAGGTTGGGGTGTGTCTCAGAGCCGTTAGGGTGTGTACAAGGGATGAAGGGAAGGCGCGTCCTTCTTGTTACGTCATCAGCGCGAGCCCCAGACCGAGTGGATCGATCGAAATGGCAGAGCAGAGACATGCGGTTGATGGATCACAGGTATGTATTATTGATCGCTTTCTTCAAGTTCACTAGATAGACTGATAACTATATGTAACTATGTGTATCAGCGCGTTTGCTCAAGTTAAGTAAGTTAGAGATCAATTAATGTGGCGATTAGCTAATCGCCGACGCAACGTTAAGTGTGTCGGCGGCTGTACATTTCTCTCAATATGCACACCTTTCACGTTGTTTTATAATTAATTAATAAATAATAATTATTATTCTCCACGCCCTAGTTGTATTATGGACTATAAGCGATGCCAAAGGTGTTTCTCAAAATATACTGTAAATTGAAAACAAATGCCTTGTATGTGCAAACATAATTTGAAATAAACCTCTTTCTGATTCCGAACAAGTTGATTTATATACAGTAGGTCACATCCCTATAGACTATGTTTAAAAGCTGTGATGTTTATATGATACATTGTTAATGCACTTGTTCTAGATCAGTTGTGTGAAACTCAATTCCTGGAGGGCCACAGCTCTGCACAGTTTAGCTCAAACCAGCTCCATCCCACACCTGTTTGGAGGTTTCTAGTAATCCTGAAGATCTCGATTAGCTGAATCAGATGTGTTTGATTAGGGTTTGAGCTAAACTGTGCAGAGCTGCAGCCCTGCAGGAACTGAGTATAAAACCCCTTATCTAGATAATCCTATATGATTTTGTCATGACATATTTAACAGAGAGAATATTCAGATGTCTGTACAGCTGCACAGAATTTAATAGGTCTTCTGACCCAAAGCCTTGGTCAGATTCAGTCAGCTCAGGGTCAGCAGCAGCAGCCACAACAACGACAGCAGCCTCCTGCTATTTCTCAGCCTCGAATAGAGCAGGATATGGCCAGGTTGCCGCATCCACATCTAATTATTTTAACAATTGTCTTTTGAATGTTTAATATTATAATTAACATTGTTTTATTATTTGTAGATCTTTTCCTGGGATGTTTAAAAAATCAAAGAAGAAAACTCCAAATCCACAAATACATGTGAAAGCCACACCTTGGAAACCATTTGCTGTTTCCATATATTTAATGAGCAGCAACACTGACACCTCACCCACACCTTCTGAAGAGCTTGAACTACTCCAGGCCGGACTAGGAAAACGGGTGATTACAATTTCATCCAATGTGAACCATTCGGATGTAAGTTCATTTTATAGTACAATCTAATTTGTTAGTTTGTGCCATCTGATTTTAGAGCAGGATTATTTCTATATCACCCTGCGAATAATATATAATTAACTGCTTCAAAGTAATATTCCACTTTCAAAACATGCTGAGATGAATGAACATAATTTGCTTAGGCTAAACATAGTAAAATGTGAATTAGTATGTATAAAAATGACAAACAAATGCACGTAAAATTTTCAATGTGATAAAGATTTAGTTTTTACTTTGTGTGGTTGTTTGAGAACCCTTGTTCTGTTTCATGTTTATTTCAGTTATGCAAGCTCCTTGAAGCTGAATTTCCAAAGATGAAGTCACTTACTGGAGGGTGGTTACTTTATAAGGCACCAGGTATGCTGTACTGTCTACCAGAACAGACACAAACATGAATATCTGAGTAGAGTATACTGTAGTGTAAGTAATTTCCATAGGTAGTTATTAATTGAACATTTCCCCGGGCATTCTAACCTTAAATCCCAGGCTACATCCTTTTTTAATAATAGTACACAGGGAAGTGTTAATAGAATATGGGAAGCACTGTTTTTTGACATCGTTTTAACTACAGTATAAAGCCCAATTATATAGTAAAGACCTTTTATTGCTGGATTTGTTAATGTGTTTTTAAATTATCAGGTGGGAATGGAAGAAGAAAGCTTACTGTTGTCCCTCCAGACTCAGAGGGTTATACAGGCAGCCTTCTCAAAATGGCTACCACCGCTGGAAGAACAGCACTGTATATGGTCCCTCTTCAAGATGAGTTATGTCTTGATCCACTGCCATTCTCAGCAGAAGAGTTTGCGAAGATGCCAAAGGTTGAGTGTCGTACTTGTAAAACCACAATGCCACTACCAGTTTTGTACTTGCATGTTAAATCTTGTGGTGGCTGCACACAGTCAGCTAATGATGAGGTATGTTGTTTACACAACATTTACACAAATGTTGTTTTTCAGTTAAGTTTTCTTTTAGGCAGAATATATATCTCGTTTTGTCATTTCAGACTACTGAAGATGATGATGATGATGTAAAAGTAGTTGGTGAGATTACCAGAGCAGTTACCCCTACAGCCCCAGCTTCTACACCTACACCCACCACTTCAATACAAACTTGTTCTCCTACACCCACCACAAGTTTTGAGGTGAGGTTTTAATTTTAATATAAGTGCATAAGGACCGGTGCAGTTAGTAAAATTAATTAGATGCCATGTTAAGATTTTATTACTAACGGTAATGGTATTTTCTTTGTAGTGCCTTATTGTCAAGCACTTTTGATTAATTGATTGTAATTATACTGTCTCTCATTGGTACATAAAGACCATTTTGCAAGAGGTAAATAACACTGGTTGAGAAGAATGCCCTATTTTTATAGTTTTAAAACACTACACAAATGTTAGAAGTCAATACAATTTACTAAACATTTAGAACTGAATCAGAATGTTTTTTGTAAAGTTAAAAAAACTGAAACAGCGAGTGCTTGTTTAGATCTTGCAAAATACTTGGTGACCAAAGTATTTAAAGTGACCAATTAAACAAATTGGATTTTGGAAATAACCAATTGTGTTTTAATTGGGATTTTATTGTATAATACTTAATCAGTTGTCCTTTTGCCATTATAGGATGAGGGACAGTGTCCCATTTGTTTAGACACATTTTCACAGACAGAGTTGCCCATGCATGCAAGTGTTTGTGGAGATAGGTAATTTTTAATGATTTGAAAAGTTATTTCATTTACAGACATTTAATAAGGTATGTATTAAAAACATGTTTTAGGTATTATAAGTGTATATAACATGTTGTAAATGTTCTAAGAAGTCAATCTAACCATTGGGTATATACTCAGTATATTACAGACACTGGATTATGAGAGCAGTCCTCCGTGTGGCACACCAGTACAGCAACACCAAGGCCCAGACATGAAATGGTACAGTCTATTTATTACATTTTAACAACCCTGAGACATCTGAATTCTTTACTAATCTTTTTATCCTGTTTTTATAGTCCAGATGATGTATTGCGTTTGTTGGCAAGAAGGGTAGATGACAGCAAGGATTTCAAGATCTGTGTTTCTCGAACTGACTTCTATCAAAGAGCTATGGTGCAGTGGCAAAGACAAAAGAGAGGAACCCCGGGCAATACTTTGCGTGTAACATTTTTGGGGGAAGCAGGTGTTGACACAGGTGCCATTCGTAAGGAATTTCTTTCAGGCAAGTTAGGTTCACAATCACATTATTAGGTTTTTAAATTCATCGTAACAATTTAAAGTTTAGAAAAACAATAAACAGTTACCACATGTGTCATTATGAGATTTGGTATGTTTTAATGTGCTTATAATTGTACAATGTAGTAAATAACATTCTTTTTTAACATGTACATTTGTATATTTGTTTGTAGATTTGATTGGTGAGATTGAGAAACACCTCTTTGAGCATAGAGGACACCAGAGAGGGAAGAGCCCCATCTACTCCCTAAGTAATCTGGAGAATGGATTTTTTAAGTTAGTAATATTTTACATTATAGTAACATGTCAGTTGTCATTTTTGCATACAACTAAATATTACTTTGTATTTTTTCTTTCAGGACTGCTGGAGAAGTGTTTTCGGTTAGTCTCGCTCAGGGTGGGCCTGCCCCCCGTTTCTTGAGGCCGTGGTGCTTTGATTATCTCTCATCTGGAGACTTGGATGAATCAACTCTCACTATAGATGATGTGGATGATGCTGAACTTTATAATTTGATTAAAAAGGTAGTAATTTTTTTCCAAATAAAATCTGATTTCATAAAAGCTTTATTTCTACGCAAGCACACCATTTTACGTGTTTGTGTTTTCAGGTGGAGGAAGAAGAAACCGATCTCTCTGCATGGAATGATCAAATAATTAACTGTGGTTTTACTGGGGCCATTAAACCTGAGAACAAAGAGGCCATAATAAGGTCAGAAAAAGTGTTATAACTTCTTTACATTTGAAACCTTGCAAACGGTTTTAATTTTGCTGCCTACCAGATATACTGATTAGCCACAACACTGTCTATATTATGCTAGAATTTCCTGGTTCTTTTTTCAGATCAATTGTGCTGCATGCAACTCTACGTTTGTTCCCTTTGTTGAAGCAAATCCGAAAAGGTCTTGAAGTCTACAATTTCGTGGACATCCTGGAAAACCATTCAGGACTTTGCCACCAGTTCTTTGTCCCTGATGTGGATGATGATGATAAGGTATCACTAACTGGAATAACATTTTTGCCTATATCTTGTATTTCATTTTAGAAATGGTTTTATTTTAGGAATATTATATATAGGAAAATTATTATTTGCTAAGTTGAAAAATAGTCAAACACTTTGTTCCTTACAAAAAATAATAGTAGAAAATGGATTGCTCTTAATACCTCAGTAATGGTTTCCTGTAGCTTATTGGTTAGATAACAGTGCTAGCATAGCCCAAGGGCTTGGGTTCGATCTCAGGGATTGCACATACTTAAAACAAATGTTATTATAGTAATAAAGTAGCTTTGGATAAAAGTCAAATGCATATGTGTATATGTACCTGAAAATGGATCCCCCCCCCCCCCCCCCCCCCACAGGCTGATGCAGACTTCATCATGCAGAACATTCTTCCGAAAATGTCGGAGAAGGGATCAGTACGAGAGACTTATGAAACAGCTATAATCAACTTTCTGCAAGACTTTCTCCAAGAAATTGAAAGCTGTGGTATGTATGAACTGACAGTTGATTTAGTATAAATATTGTTAAAAAAAACTGCAGATTACACAAATTAATGTTAAAATGTAATTGATCTAATTCAGACAATACCAACCCTAGAGATAACAAGTTCTTTTGCTTGTAGAGGATAACCCTGACGGAGACATCCTGCCCTTAACTGTCCCCGGTGTTATGCAATGGCTCACTGGCCAGGGACACAAACCTCTTCTAATGTCAGAACTTAAAGAATTCAAAATTTCTCTTCATTTTGACCATGAGTGTATGCAGAGGATGCCAGAACATAAAATATGCTTCCCAGTTGTAAGTGCCTGTGCCAGAAAAATTACATTTCCCACAGTACACATGGGTGACTACAGTTCTTTTAAATCAGTCATGTTGCAAGCCATTCAGTTTGACGACGGTTTTAACAGAATTTAAAATGCTGCTTAATGTATGGAATTGTACATGTTCAGGAAAAAAACCTTTTATACATTGGTAAATGTTCTTATGGTTTTGAAATTTACTGTGTATGTGTAGAGAACACAACGTGTTACATATTGTAAAATTTTATATCTTAATGCATGTGTTAAGAGAACACAAGTTGTTATACAAGTCTTTTTCTGCTTTAAATATAGCCAATACAAAAAATAAAACAAGCATGCAATGTCAACTTGTTTGTTTTTTATTGAATTGGATGTTAATTTGCTTCTAAATGGATCATTTGGTCACTAGTCATTTCAATGATTGATTTAGTGTCAATTAAGAATGAAGCAGAACAAAATTCAAAACTTCTAAATACTTGTCTCTTCCATAGTTTTGAGAGTGTGAGGTTGGGTTAAAAAAAGTTTGAATTTGGGCCTTAAGTTCTCCAGTTAAGGGGCATTCGACTGGAGGAACTACAATTCCTGTCCACGGCTGGTCAGAGATACTGTCTGTGTCCCAGTCAGAGTCGTCGTCTTGTGCAATCTGTTAAAAGTTGGTAATAGGTTATGGACATTGGGGCAATATCTTGCTTGAAAACATTACATACATTAAAAGACACATTCTTAAAATACCTCAGATTGGACTGGAGGAGGGACAGGGTTTTGCAGGAGTCCAATTTCCCACAACTGGTCTGGGCTTCTATTACTCTCTGTGCGGAGAGGATGGTTATTCCACCCACTAGTAAAGGAGTCAAGGCTGGCCTGGAGACGAGGCAGGAACACAAACTGACAGCAAAAGAGGTGAAGGCTGTTGGTTGGCTCTAGTAATCCTTCCTCTTCAAGGCTGTGCAAAACATCATAATAGATGTTTGTAACTGCCATCCATATGTCACGCCAAAGGCGCTCAATGCTAAAAATGGAAGAGAAAACAGTGTGTAATGTTGAACACAAGTCATCATTCTTAGAAACAGAACACTTTAACATTCATATCAAGCTTTAACTAATTTATCTAGCTGCTTACCGCTGGTTATGCACGCTTTTTCCTGAGATGTAGCTTCCCCTGCCACAACCACGCACAGAAAACATACATCTGGCAATCTCTACATTTTCAACTCCTTGGTCTCCTCGAACTCTAAATGCAAAAAAATTAAATATGACAAGGTATTTTAGAAAAGAAACCTAACAGTATTTAAAAAACGTATGTTAACCATGTTTAAACAAGCAGGGATTCATTTACATTTAGCTTACGCTTTTATCCAAAGTGACATTCACGTTACTGGAGGTAGCAAAGCATTCATACACACTCATGATGTAAGTTGTCTTACCTCAATGGAAACCCATGTCTCTCCACTGACTGAAGGAAGAAACCGAGGGCAGTGGATGCCTTGTTATCGGTTGCAGGTCCAAGGTACATGATCTGAGAGACAAAGTAAAGTTAGACTTATGCATTCCATCAGAAATTTGATTTGTACAAAATTTATAGGCCAACAATGCATTAAAGAAAGAGAAAAATACCTTTCTGGAGTACCCATCAATGGCACCGAATATCACAAGGCCATATCTGATAAAAGATAATCTGTTATTACCAGTTGAAATGCGTATGTAAACTGTAGAGAGAAACTCACATGCATAATAAGTCATTTTTAAGGATTAAAAATATCAAAAAAAATCTTGGGCATTACTTATATTCCTTAATACATTTTCAAAGAATTTAAATAGAATTAGAAAACTCAGAAACTCAAAAATAATGACTTCACATAATGTAATGTGATCACAATATGTGATATTTTCACAGAAAGGGTCACATACTTTAATCAGTAGCATTACAACAATGGCTTGACACGCATGACATACCTTATCAGCTTATGGTTTGTGTCTATGTGAACAACATGAAGAGGGCCCTTGACGGAATAAGTCCTTCTGACTACACATCTCAATTGTGTAATTCTTGCTAGTATTCCAGCAGAGTCCACTCGATGCATGGAATCCCAAACTCTTGTCCATGGCACACGATGACCCAAGGCTTGTAAGTGTCCCTTCATCATTCTATGGCCTAGGTGTGGACTTTTAGCTTTGATTGACCTCACTAGGTTGTCAAGTTCTTCATCTGTGATTTTACTGTAGGTGTCCTTTAGAGAAATGCCATACTCAGTGAGGCGACGTTTGATTGTCCTTGTTGACACACCAAGAAGCTCGGCAATACATGGAACAGATAGCTGCATATTAACTAGGTACTGAAGATGTTCTCTGGAAATAATAAACTTTGGGGGCCCCTTAACTCCAAATTCCACTTCAAGGGCAGTAACAGGTTCATTGTTATTGTCAATATGCCTATCCACTGTGTTTTTCAAGGTTGACAGTTCACCAAGGAGTTCCTCTGGGACTGAAATTTGATCATAGACTGATGAAATGAAGAGAAGCTCATGACTGCATAAAAACTGCAAATAATCTAAATCTAGGGGTAGGCGACTCATTGTATCCTGCAGTTTGGATAGCAGTCTTTCCATGATCATCCTTCCCAGCTGGTGACTTGTGGCATCATTAGGTCCATGGACCTAAAGATAAGAATTTATTTGATTAAATGTATAAAAAATGATTTACAAATTGATATGCGAGTCAGCTAAAGTTAAAACACCCTTAGGAGTTTGGCTGGTGTGTGCGTGTTGAGTTCTGTGCATGCATCTGTGTGTGTTTTGTGCACGATTGTTTCTTATTTGAGTGTTTTCATGATTCTGATCAGTAGGAAGTGCTGCTCTATGTAAAAGCAGTTCGAGTTTGAATCACTTATAACGTGCATTTGAAAAAGCAACACCAGTCGAACATCCTCTCCATTATTATTAATATACTTTATTATCATGAAAATACCTGAGAAGGTTTTAGGAATATTGATAAAATGATGTCCATATGCATTTCCTATAATTAGTTATGTGTGTTATTGTCTTCCTCTACTGCGCTTATTTTGAGTTTTCGCACGAGAGCGACCTCTAGCTTTCGGGTGCAACAGTATTTTACCTATTTCACCCACAAGCTGTTCATAAATCATGTACAATATAATGTCTGTTAATCGTGGCAGCCTTATTTGTGCTGACGCCTAGGTAAAGGTTGCAGCAGTTACTCTTAAAGGAGAACTCCGGTCAATTTTAACATTGAGCTCATTTTTTTGTAAATTTGGAGTGCTGTCAGTACAGAGAACAACGACAAAAATCGGTGTTGCCAACACCGTGTTATCCTCTTTTTAAAATTTGCACCCTGTTGACTTCAATGGGACAATATTTAAACCTGCTTCTAGCCTCTTAACATCCTTGATGTGTCATTACAATTGCACAGGTCATGTGAGTGATTCCTTCAGAGTGAATCTGACTGCAGTAGATGTGAAAGAAATGGATAAAAATGATGTTATTTAAGCCAGCGCATCCTGATTTCGGTTGAAGTCCAAAGTAGTCGATTGTCGAGTTCACGCGCATAGGTTTAGTTACCAATGATCACGCGCGTGAACTCGGCAATCGACTACTTTGGACTTCAACCGAAATCAGGATGCGCTGGCTTAAATAACATCATTTCTATCCATTTCTTTCACATCTACTGCAGTCAGATTAAAAAGAGGATAACACGGTGTTGGCAACACCGATTTCTGTCGTTGTTCTTTGTACTGACATCACTCCAAATTGACAAAAAAATGAGCTCAATGTTAAAATTGACCGGAGTTCTCCTTTAACGTCTCAGGTCAAAG